>NC_092356.1:62685866-63010783 GCF_963676685.1 Mytilus edulis
TCCTCCTGTGTTACATCAACCATGGTACATGTGGTATATAAGGTGTATAATATTCTCCTGTGTTACATCAACCAGGACACATGTGGTATATAAGGTGTATAACAGCCTCCTGTGTTATATCAACCATGGTACATTTGGTATATAAGGTGTATAACATCTTCCTGTGTGACATCAACCAGGGTGCAAGTGGTATATAAGGTGTATAACATCCTCCTGTGTGACATCAACCAGGGTATATGTGGTATATAAGGTGTATAACATCCTCCTGTGTTACATCAACCAGGTTACATGTGGTATGTAAGGTGTATAACAGCCTCCTGTGTTACATCAACCATGGTACATGTGATATATAAGGTGTATAACATCCTCCTGTGTTACATCAACCATGGTACATGTGGTAAATAAGGTGTATAACATCCTCCTGTGTTACACCCAACAGGGTACATGTGGTATATAAGGTGTATCACATCCTCATGTGTTACACCCACCAGGGTACATGTGGTAAATAAGGTGTATTACATCTTCCTGTATTACATCAACAAGGACACATGTGGTAAATAAGGTGTATAACATCTTCCTGTGTGACATCAACCAGGGTACATGTGGCATATAAGGTGTATAACATCCTCCTGTGTTACATCAACCAGGGTACATGTGGTAAGGTGTATAACACCCTCCTGTGTTACATCAACCATGGTACATGTGGTAAATAAGGTGTATAACATCCTACTGTGTTACACCCACCAGGGTACATGTGGTATATAAGGTGTATCACATCCTCATGTGTTACACCCACCATAGTACATGTGGCAAATAAGGTGTATAACATCTTCCTGTGTTACATCAACCAGGGTCCATGTTGTAAATAAGGTGTATAACATCCTCCTGTGTTACACCCACCAGGGTACATGTGGTAAATAAGGTGTATAACATCTTCCTGTGTTATATCAACAAGGACACATGTGGTATATAAGGTGTGTAGCATCCTCCTGTGTTACATCAACCAGGGTACATGTGGTAAGGTGTATAACATCCTCCTGTGTTACATCAACCGTGGCACATATGATATATAAGGTGTATAACATCCTCCTGTGTTATATCAACCATGGTACATGTGGTATATAAGGTGTATAACAGCCTCCTGTGTTACACCCACCAGGGTACATGTGGTATATAAGGTGTATAACATCCTCCTGTGCGACATCAACCAGGGTACATTTGGTATATAAGGTGTATAACATCCTCCTGTGTTACATCAACCATGGTACATGTGGTATATAAGGTGTATAACATCCTCAGGTGTTACATCAACCATGGTACATGTGGTATATAAGGTGTATAACATCCTCAGGTGTTACATCAACCATGGTACATGTGGTATATAAGGTAAGTATTTCACGTTTTATCAGGACACGAAAACAAATTTACAACAAATACAATAGGTATAGATCTACATGAGGCATCATACTTCGTTTATCCTTTCTGAATTCAAACATCACAAACAGTCAAAAGGTCGACCCGCTCTAGCAATGGATTGACTGTTCAAGGAGAGGCAATGGAAATTATCACATACAAAAATCGAATCTATCGCATGCAGCCATTATATGCAAATTTCCATCTTCGTATATAGCAGGCTTGGTGACCGTTACGCATAGATTAGAGTCATGGTTGCTTTAGGGAGACGAGAAGGGAGTCTACATGCACACAAACGCCATGCAGTGGACAAAAACCGCTGCTCAAACAAAGTTCATTATAAAAAAGAAGATGTGGTATGATTGCTAATGAGACAACTCTCCACAACAGACCAGATGACTGGAAATTTACAACTATATTAAATATTACTTATTTTTATCAAAATAATAAATTTATAAAAATTGTTTAAGTTATTCTGTTATTCCATAGTTTACATGTATTACATCTTTCACATTGTTATGTGTTTATTATGCTAATAATTAGTACACAACTGAATATCATTTGTCTTTATTTTAATCATATATAAGTTACTAGTAGTTTTTGATTTATTGATAGAAGAAACATGCTGAAAAGTAATAAACAGAAGCCATATTTTGAATGAACATTCAAAATTATTGTCGCATGTTAGGTCTCGAGGTCTATTGATTATTTAATATTTCACGGAAATGTGTTTTTTTTTTATGTTTTAATAAATTTCCAAATATAGGCAACCAATGTTCAATAGTCATAATTCGATAAAAAGGAAACAAATCAAGGCTGCATACAAAAACTGTTAGGGTATTTTAAAGTTTCTCAACATAACAGTTTTATTTCTGAGTTTCCTCCTTCCAAAGTCATTAACCATAGACATGGAATAACTTTTATAGTTCGGTAATTAGGTTTCATGATGTTCTACTATCCAGCCAAAGACACAAGGATATGAATATAACAGTATAGCCTTTATCATGAAAAAACTCTTTGATTGTATTTAAAGCAACAGTAGTATACCGCTGTTCAATAGTCATAAATCTAATCAAACAATAAACAAATTCGGGTAACAAACCAAAACCGAATAATCAATTATAAGAGGAAAACAACATCAAAAGCACTGAACTACAACGAAAACAAACATACATAGAAGCTGTATAGTAAGGAATAACATTTAGCCTCAGAAACAGTTCAAAGAGATTATTCAAAAGCAGAGACCAAGTTTAGTGTAAATAATGAATAAGATTCTAGCATATCAAATCACACAAAATATCAGAACCCTACACTTGAATGAACTCATGGGTTGAAATAGCTGAAAATAGCTTATAATTATTATTTTTAGGCCGATGTGGGAAGGTTTCCTGGACATTTACTCTAATCCATATGGATCTTAAGGCTGCACTAATGGGTTGAAATAGCTGAAAATTGTTCCAGGCTGATATGGGTAGGTTTCTTGGACATTCACTCTAATCTGTATGGATCTTAAGGCTGAACTCATGGGTTGAAATAGCTGCAAATAACTTAGAATTTTGCAGGCCGATGTGGGAATGTTTCCTGGACATTCAGTCCAATCCATATGGATCATAAGGTTGCAACAGCTGGAAATACCTCAAAATTGTTCCAGGCCGATATAGATAGGTTTCAAGGACATTCAGTCCAATCCATATGGATCTTAAGGCTGAACTCATAGGTTGAAATAGCTGAAAAAAGCTTAGATTTGTTCCAGGCCGATATGAGTATGTTTCCTTGACATTCAGTCCAATCCATATGGATCTTAAGGCTGAGCTCATGGGTTGGAATAGCTAACAGTTGTTTCAAGGCGATACGGGTAGGTTTCCGGGACATTCGGTCCAATCCATATGGATCTTAAGGCTGAACTCATGGGTTGAAATAGCTGAAAAAAGCTTAGAACTGTTTTCAGGCCGATGTGGGCAGGTGTCCTGGACATTCAGTCCAATCCATATTAATCTTAAGGCTGAACTAATGGATTCAAATAGCTGAAAATAGCTTAGAATTGTTCCAGACCAATGTAGGTATGTTTCATGGACATTCAGTCAAATCTTTAAGGATCTTAAGGCTGAACTCATGGGTTGAAATAGCTGGAAACAGCTTAGAGTTGTTCCAGGCTGATATGGGTAGGTTTCCTGGACATTCGGTCCAATCCATAAGATCTTAAGGCTGAACTCATGGGTTGAAATAGCTGAAAATAGATTTGAATTGTTCTAGGCTGACATGGGTAGGTTTCCTGGACATGCAGTCCATTCCATATGGATCTTAAGGCTGAACTCATAAGTTGAAATAGCTGAAAATAATTAATTAATTGAGGTATCCCGTGTTATATAAACCATCGCACATCATTGATCAGCTCAGCGCACTTCGGTGCAGACCAGCACACTTCACCAGTGACCATCAACTATTCAAGAAAGTTCAAATCAAGAGGAATGTTAGCAGTGTAACGTGTAACCGGGCGGGGACGTTTAGATATTTTTATCCTCGGGTTTGTACCAGTTTCCTGGGATTTGAAAAGCAATTCAAAAGTTCTAAAGTCAATTAAAAGTTTACACTATCACTATCAAATATGAAACAAATACTATACAACATAAAACGAATTTCAACACCTTTCGGCTTTGACTCCCGGGAACACTGTCGTTTACAGTAAAAGACGTTAATCTACACATGTATACGTTCTTATAAACAATAACTTGAGTTGTGGTATGATTGCCAATGTTCATAATTATGTCATACTTATTATACTCCCCCTAATAATGAATCTATAATGACAAGTGCACATCATATAAAGGTAAATACACATCATATAATGAAAATGGCCATAACAAGACAGTATTGGCGTTCCATAGTAATCTATGCCTGGGATAAAAAAAAAATCCTTTGTTTTTCGAAAAATTCAAAGTTTTGTAAACAAGAAATTTATAAAAATGACCACATAATTGTTATTCATGTCAACACCGAACTGCTGACTACTGGGCAGGTGATACCATCGGGGACGAAACGTCCAACAGCAGAGGCATCGACCCAGTGGTGTAAATAGTTATCAAAGTTACCAGGAGACCCAGGTGAGTGAAGTTATAGAACTTTTTGATAATGTCCAAATTTGAGGTCGGCTGACTTTTCCAACCCCGTTCTTAAATTCATAAAAAGTTCCCTATGGAAAGCTTTTGTCCACACTTGGTACTTTTGATAGTCAATTTCCTAAAGTGACCAGGAGTGAAGACCTAGGTGGGTATTCATATGGAACTTTTTTGATTGAGGTCCAAAGTTGGTAGGGTGACCCTACTACCTCCCTTCTTTCCTTCATTAAAAATTCCCTACGACACAGCTTTTGTCTACAGTGATAAATAGTTTTGCAAATAATAGGCAATTGCCTTAGGTTGCCTGAACCCAAAGACCCAGGTGCGTAAAAGTACGGAACTTTTTGAATTGAGCTCCAAAGTTGGGGCAGGGTATCCCTACCACGTCCCTTTTTATAAATTAAAGAAGGGGATGGAAAAATCACCCTATCATAACTTTGGACCTTAATTAAAAAGTTTCATGACTTTATCCGCCCGCGTGCAGTCAAGCTTATGATAACCTTTTATCCACACATGGTACCAAGAATAGCCAATTGCCTATGGTTGCTTTGACCGAACCACCAGGTGGTAAAAGGTGGGACTATTTTAATTTAGGTCCAAAGTTATGGTAGGGTGACACCACCTCATCTATTCTGCAATTCATAAAAAAAAATCCCTACGGGAAAGGTTTTGTCCACACTTAGTTCAAATGATAGGAATTTTGTTTCAGGTTGTCTGGACCCAAAGACCAATGTGGGTAAGGTTTATAAACGTTTTTGGTTGAGGTTAAAAGTTTAGGTAGTGTGCCCTTACCACCTCCCTCCTTTAATTTATCAAAAGTTCCCTACGGCAAAGCTTTTGTCAACAATAAGTACAGAGGTTGTTTGGATCCAACGACCAAGATGGGTAAAGTGTTTTAACGTTTTTAATTGAGGTGTCAATTTGGGGTAGGGTGACCCTACCACTTCCCCTCTTTAATTTAAAAAAAAATCCCTGTGGCAAAGGTTTTGTCCACATAAGGTACAACTGATAGGTTATTGCATAAGGTTGCATGAACCAAAAGACCCGGGTGGGTTAAGTTATGGAACGTTTTTCAATTGAGGTCCAAAGTTGGGGTAGGGTGTCCATAGCAACTCCCTTCTTTAATTCATTTAAAATTCCCGACGACAAAGGTTTTGTCCACCTTTGGTACAAAAGATAGGCAATTGCTTAAGGTTATCTGGACTTTAAGACCCGGGTGGGTAAATTCAATGAACTTTTTTAATTGATGTCCAAAGGTGGGATAGGGTGGCCATAGCAACTCCCTTCTTTAATTCATTTAAAATTCCCGACGACAAAGGTGTTGTCCACCTTTGGTACAAAAGATAGGCAATTGCTTAAGGTTATCTGGACTCTAAGACCCGGGTGGGTAAATTCAATGAACTTTTTTAATTGATGTCCAAAGGTGGGATAGGCTGATTTTTCCATTCACTTTTTTAATTCATACAAAACTCCCTACGGCTAAGCTTTTATCCACATTAGGTACAAATAATAGGCAATTGCATAAGGTTTCCTGGACCTAAAGACCCAGGTGAGTTAAGCTATGGAAATATTTTGATTGAGGTCCAAAGTTAAAAGAATACATGTCAGTTTTCCAAATCCCATGTACAGAATGAGGATAAATCATGGATATCTATATATTAATAGATCAAAAAAAGAGGGACGAAATATACCAGACGGACAATCAAACTGCCAACGAGGTTCACGTTTTGTTTTTCTTATTTTAATTGCTTCACGGGAATATAATACACGAAATTTTTATATTTAGAGAGCTTATATTTTTCTGCATTTTTTAAACTCGTCTATAAATAAAACTAACCTTTGAAGTACATTATCATAACATTAAAATAAATTGCAAAAAATACCAAGTAGTCCAAGATCAAGATATTTATAAATATCTTCGAAGTTGGGATTGAGAACTTTGTTTTCCTAAAACATATCTTTTTTGTAGTTTAGCAAGGTTCTTAAAATGAAGAAAATACAGTTCTAAAATTTATATTGTTGACTTAAAGTAAGAATTGTATGTATAGTAAAAATAAATGTGGCGTTTGCTCTGTATAAACAACATACATATTCGATTCGTTAAGTTGTCACATATTTATACGCATAATTTCTACATGACGTAATGAAATAAACAGCATCACAATTTTGGGTTTTCCCGAATTTCCAGAATTTGACAAATCTGTGTGTTTTTTCAAAGTGAATAAACAAAGACCCAACTTATGGATAGAGAGGTAAGATACAATTGAATTGTACAAACATATCAATTGTTTTAGTTTCATTTGAGTTTTAACTTATTTCCTGATATTTATTCGTTGACGTAATTTGAAAAGGTTTCATCGAAACTATTTTTACATTTCTCTCATGAACAGTTTCCGGTTAATTGAAAAGTATATATATTCACCAAAGTAGGCACGGGGTTTAAGTATGCATTTCCCTGCAAATATATTATATTTTTCTATGAAAAACTTATTTGTTCATTGAATTATGGTATTACGCTTGCTTCAAACTATAACTTAAGTGTACGGTCTTTAATCATATATATCTCAATTAAACATGTATATCTTGCTTTTAACATTGGGTTGTCGGATTTTTCAGAATTAGTGCCGACCTGTTGAATAATTTGACTCCTTATCAATTTTACTATAACTACTTTAGTTTCTGAAATATAAGTCAAAAACTGCATGTTATCCTTATTTTCTATTTTAGCCGTCACGGTCACGTTTCTTGGCCACAAATGAATCAAATTATATACTTTAAGCAAAATACCATAAGGACCAATATAACACGTTTACATCAAGAGCAAGTAAAAACAACTGAATCACGATCGAGTTTTCGGGCCTTTACTCACAGGCACTTGTTTCTGTCAATATGGGGTTTACTATCCATACCCGTACTAAAATTAAAAATCGAGTGATTTTTTAGTACGGGTATGGATAGTAAACCACATATTGACAGAAACAAGTGCCTGTGCTGAAATGTTATTGAATATAGATATATATATAGTAACAGTATCTATCCGTCACTCCAACTGCCCAAGGCGTTTTGAACGCAAATGCTGTGAAACTGTTTGACAAATATCTTTCAAACTTTGATGGTTTGTATGCCATCATATTTAAAAAAAACAGAAAAAAAAACAGAAAAACACAGATGTGGTAAGATTGCCAATTAGACAACTCCGGCTGCACAAAAGAACAAATGACACAGAAATTAACAGATCTTTATAGGTCACTGTAAAGCCTTCAACAATACGCAAAGCCCATGCCACATTGTCGGCTTTGAAAGACCCCAAAATCACAAATATGAAACCAAACGACAAAACTGCATGTATATTAATGTAAAAACAACTGAACGAAAAACAAATGTTGAACACAGCAATAAACGACAACTGAATTACAGGCTCCTAACTTGGTACAGACAAATATATACAAAATGTGGCGGGGTTAAACATGTTAGCGGAATCTCAACCCTACCCTTAATTCGGACAGTGATGTAACAGCATAGCATATGAACGAACTATATATGTCCATTCTCAATTTTATAAAATTGTGTTGAAAAGGCTAAATATATATAACAAAACACATGGACCTGACATGGTACTTGTACATTCCAACAACAAAAAGTACATATCTGAGAAGACTCGCAGTCAGTGACAGCTAGTTCAAAGCCAATCAAAAAATCGTGCATCAAGACTAAATTATCAATCACATCCAACATACAATGGATGGATGCAGTGGAAAGACGTCATATAAACAGTTAGAGAAAACCATTACCTTGTTCAACGCCAAGATACATGCGTCGACAGATGGTAGATCCATTAAAGTGCATATGTATATAACAATAGTGTCTAGTCTGCTATTAATTTACGGTAGCAAAATCTATATTTATCCCAATAACAAAATGTTGTGTCCTAAGTCAACGGATGCCCCATCTGCACTATCATTTCCATGTTAAGTGGACCGTGAAAATGGGATATAATCTCTAATTTGGCATTAAGAAGATCATATCATAAGGAACATTGGTACTAAGTTTCAAGCTGATTGGACTTCAACTTCATGAAAAACTTCTCGACCATAATCTTTAACCTACCTGGACCAAAAATCTTTAACCTGAAGCGGGACGAACGAATGGACGGACGAACGAACAGACAGACTGACGCACAGACCAGAAAACATAATGGCATAAATGGGACATAAAACCAATATTCAAATACAGAGATGAATTGCTAACATTTAGAATAAGTTTATTTAAAGGGTCAATAAGCTTATAGCTATGGAAGAATAAAGTACAAGTTTTAAGTTATTTGTGGTAACGAAATCCCTAACTTAATAATTTACCACTAATACACATAAATTACGTTTGTTGAAATCTAAAACCTCACAACAGACACGAGCATAGCGGATGTTAAAAAGGTATTATCAAGAATTCATATTCATAAATTTTTATAAATTTAAAAATAACAGTTTGCAGTATTTGCAATATTCTTCGAATTATAAAGGGGTTTCTTCCTCATGTGTATGTTATAACCGTAGCCGTATTTTGGAATTGTTTACGCAATGCTCTTAGATTATAAATTTATTTAGAATTCTATTTTTCTTTTATTTGAGTGTCAACTGTTTGTCTCTTATAGACGAAACGCGCCTCTGCTATGCAACGTTTTGTCTTGATATAATTTTTTCCCGCATCAATCGGGTCAATGCATCTGCTGGTTGAAGTTAACTCCCCGAGGTTATTACAAGCCACGTACAAATGTAGTCAACATTTCTGCGTTATCATGATATATCACTGATATAAATGTAAACATAGTCATATTTTTAAACTTACAGTTGGCGTAATTCTGAATTCTTGTAAATCCTAAAGATTTTTTTAACTCAAGCAAAACTATTTACCGTAGTCGTATTTTGGAAAAATCTGTGAAAAATTATTGACCCTCTTCTAATTTATACTTGATTTGGCTATTTAACTTTTTTCTATTCGAGCATCACTGAGAGTCTTATGAAGATGTAACCCGCGTCTGGCATGCAAGATCTTAGGCCTAATACTTTTTTGAACAGGGATAAATGAAAAAAAATCAGACTTCTAGTACAAATGTATGTACACAATACATACTGCTTATAGTTGTAATTATTACATAGTTTACCTACCATCTTTAAATAAATTGGTATTTGTATGTTGTAGATAAAAAACACATCTGTGAACAGACTGTAACACTTAGTTATGTCCAGCAAAGAGGCTACTGCAGACAAAGAGTTTCACCGAAAAAGTTCTTGTCTACGTCAAAATGAAAAATCTTACTGGTAAACAACCTTACAAATGTGATGAATGTTGTAAAGAATTTAGTAGCAAAGGCAATTATAATATACACAAGAAAATCCATACTGGTGAAAAACCTTACAAATGTGATATTTGTGGAAAAGGATTTGTCCAAAACAGTAACTGTAAAGTTCATTTGAGAAAACATACTGGCGAAACACCTTACAAATGTGATAAATGTGGAAAAGTATTTGGTCATAAAGGCAATTATAATATACACAAGAATATCCATACAGGTGGAAAACCTTACAAATGTGATATTTGTGGAAAGGAATTTTGCCAAAAAAATATTTATCAAATTCACATGAGAACACATACTAGCGAAAAAACTTACAAATGTGATGTATGTGATAAGGAATTTGGTCAGAAAGGCAACTATAATGAACACATGAGAATTCATACTGGGGAAAAACATTTTAAATGTGTTTTTTGTGATCAAGAGTTTCACCGAGAAAGCGCCTGTCAAATTCACATGAGAAAGCATACTGGTGAACAACCTTACAGATGTGATGTTTGTGGAAAACAGTTTCGCAGAAAAAGGAATTGTCTAACTCACATGAGAACACATACTGGCGAAAAACCTTACAAATGTGATATTTGTGAAAAAAAGTTTGGCAAAAAAGATAGTTGTCTAATTCACATGAGAACACATACTGGTGAAAAACCTTACAAATGTGATGAATGTGGTAAAGAATTTAGTGCCAAGAGCAACTATAATGTACACATGAAAAAACATACTGGCGAAAAACCTTACGCATGTTATATTTGTGGAAAAGAATTTGGCCAAAGCAGTTCTTGTCGTACACACATGATAACACATACTGGCGAAAAACCTTACAGATGTGATGTATGTGGTAAAGCATTTGGTCACAAAAGCAATCGTAATAAACACATGAAAATCCATACTTGGAAAGATAAGATGTGATATTTTGAAAAAGAGTTGGCAGAATCAGTAATTGTCTGAGACATACAAAAACACATACTGATAAAAGAAGACCTAAAATGTGACGTATGGGTACAAGCTTTAGTTCCGACGGTTATTATCGTAAAGACATTATAACCCATACTTGTGATGAATAATTGCATGCACATTTACCTGTATCGGTAAATAATTTAGTGGAAAAAGTCACTTTTATAGGCACACGAGAATTCATGAAATTTACAAAAGTGGTGTACATGTGTTGAGTGAAGGATTAAGTGACAATAGATACACGAGAAATCATGAATGTTATGATCTTTACAAGTGTGGTATGCGAAAATTCATACATGTGATGACCTTTATACAAGTATGTCCTTCCGATAACGTTCATATAACACTGGTACTCAATTTTGGTAGGAGTATGTCCTTCGGATACATTCATTTAACACTTATACTAAGTTTTTGTAGGAGTATGTCCTTCCGATAATCTTCATATGACACTAGTACGAAGTTTTTGTATGAAATGTCCTTCCGATAACGTTCATATAACTCTGGTACTCAATTTTTGTGGGAATATGTTATTCCGATACATTCATTTACTAAGTTTTTGTAGGAGTACGTCCTTCCGATAACGTTCATATAACACTGGTACTAAGTTTTTGTATTAGTATGTCCTTCCGATAACGTTCTAAAAAGACTTAAACTTACTTATTCTTGGGCTAGACCCAAACAAAACGTACATATAGCACTTTTACTGCCTACTAGAGGTATATGGTAGTATCATGTTTTTTTTAAAAATTATTTGATGCCGTGGGATTGGGATTTTTAGCTTTAATGTAAACCATGTCCGGTTTTAACTTGTATTTACAGCAAAGATAGCCAGTTTTGTGTTCTGTAATATACTGTAACAGTTTAATTTTACATGTCCGGTAGCACCGTTACTTCTCAAAACATCTTCCGAACAATATCTGGACATCGGTGTCGTGGGCATGTACAATTGCCAAACCACACATGAACGTTCTTTAGTCTTCGTAGATCTATTCCAACTTGAAGTCTATTTGAGTCTACGACAAGCAGAACATGATATTTTATACCATTGAATATTGAAGCCATATAGTCATGAAGATCGATTACTTGATTGGTGTTCCGTTAACGTAGCCGCAAAACAAAAACTCGAGAGCTACTTTTGAATATTTCTACAATTTTAAGTAGTTTTCAACTCACAAACACAATAATATTTTCAACATTTATTAAAATATTTTTTTTTTACATTTTTTTATGTGTTACATTTTTGTTTTTCGTTCAATTTTTGTGCATAAAGAAGGCCGTTAGTTTTCTTGTTTGAATTGTTTTACATTGTCATTTCTGGGCCTTTTATAACTGACTATGCGGTATGGGCTTTGCTCATTGTTGAAGGCCGTACGATGACCTATAGTTGATAATTTTTGTGTTATTTTGGTCTCTTGTGCAGAGTTGTCTCATTGACAATCATAACACATCTTCTTTTTTATATTTATATGAGTATATTAAATAAACATGTTTATACCAAGCTAAGTCAGTTTATATATTAATTGTTTTTCGTCTGACTATACAAAAGGCGAGGAGAGTTACTTTGATAGATCAGGTTGACTGATAAGCTGTCTATATAAAGTAATGGGACAATGCATGGCATGAAGACATCACCAAATCACCGTATGCAATACTCAAAAAGGCATCCAGAGCTTACCATATAGTCATCAACTACCCACCAACAGGCCGTGAACTTTGGTTGGCTCTTAACTCAAATCCAAGAGCACAACAAAATGTCAAAATATTCTATTCAAACTGGGTGACCTGTGAGAAAAACATTGAAATTTTCCAAAGAAATACACACACCCCTCAACTTTTAATAAGGAGATTTGGTATTAATGCAAATGAGTCAACTATCCACAGGGGCTTGTTTAGTATAGGATAGCAATCGCCATTGACAGTAAAATCTCGTCTGACCCACTAAACAAGCCCCTGTGAACTATCCCACAAAGTTCAAATGTAGAGGATGTGAGCAGTTATATAAAGGCAACCATATAATCTTTAACAATGAAAAAAACATACGGTATTGTCGGCTACAATAGTTCATGAATTGAAAAATATGAAACTGTTCAATTGAGAAAAATAACGGCCTATTTTAAAACAACATGAATTACGAAAAACACATATAAAAGACATCAACAAACGACAACCACTGAACTACATGCTCCTGAGTTGGAGCAGGCACATGCAATATATTGTGGCGTTTAACATGCTTGTAAACAGCTGGGACAGTTTTGTTACAGCACAGCATAAGAACAAACTATACAAATCATAAAATATTCAGAATCTTTTCACTAATTCATTATGATCTCTTATATATGGAGAAAGAATAAAAAAAAACCTAACAATTCCAGGATTTTATTGTGAGCCTGTGCATGTATGGCGACACATGTCACCATCCTTATATATTTTTTAGATAAATTGCTTCAAAGTTGACCGATATGCATAGAATTTGGCAGAAAAAGGATGACATTACTTAATATAGAGTAACGTTTTTTTTATTTCCCCTGTCTGGTTTCGTAAATTTCCTATCAATTCTAACTGATTTAGTTTTATTTCCAACTAACAGGGTGGATCTGAGATTTAGCTTTCAAAATTTCATTGGGTGAACAGTGATTTTCAAGTACAATTTGAATTGATTGATTTGAGGTTGCAAAATGTCCGGTGGCAAATATTTCAGGCATGTTCAGGACCATACAATACATTTTGAAATTATTGTGTAAAAAAAACCCACACATTTATAGATCTAATGCAGCCATCAAAAAGGTTACAAAAAACATCCCATCAGTTGTAAAAGTGAAAGATAAAATAATACATGTTTTAATGTAGTATATTCTCTGTATATAATGTAAACGTTTGGGTAGTGTGCATAGTTGCAGACAAACCTTGCAAATTGTATGTATTAAATTTAAGTTCAATTAACATTCTGTCGTTGCTTAACGTCCAGTGGCAAATATTTCATGCATATTCAGGACGATACCAATTGTGTACTAACTTTTATGGTGATAAGTATTGTGTAAAAGTTTCATAACATTTTGTTGAGGCAAACTAAAGAAAGAAATACAAAACAAACAAGAGGCTGTCACAACGACAGCAAACCGGATTTATTAATATTTATTTGTGTCCTGGCAATATCACAAGAACCATTACTGATGAATGGTGAAAGTGGAATTGTCAACATCAAATTTGACCTCCATTTTGTCATCAGTATCAACATATAAAAATTTGAAAAGCTTAGATTGAATGGTTCATGAGTAAATGCAACAACGTGAATGGAAACGCCATTTTACAATCTTTCAAGAACCATAACTCCTGAACGGTAAAAGTCAAAATCATCATTATTGAACTTGACCTCTATTTTGCCATCAGTAACAACATATAAAAATTTCAAAAGCTTTGGTTGAATGGTTCATGAGAAAATGCACGGACACGACTGGAAACACCATTTTTCAATCTTTCAAGAACCATAACTCCTGAACGGTAAAAGTCAAAATCGTCTTTATTGAACTTGACCTCTATTTTGTCATCAGTAACAACATATTAAAATTTGGGAAGCTTTGGTAGAACAGTTCATGCGTAAATGCATGGACACGACTGGAAACTCCATTTACAATCTTTCAAGAACCATAACTCCTGAACGGTAAAATTCAAAATCGTTATTATTGAACTTGACCTCCATTTTGTCATCAGTAACAACATATAAAAATTTCAAAAGCTTTGGTTGAATGGTTCATGAGAAAATGCATGGACACGACTGGAAACACCATTTTTCAATCTTTCAAGAACCATAACTCCTGAACGGTAAAAGTCAAAATCGCCATTATTGATCTTGACCTCTATTTTGTCATAAGTAACAACATATTAAAATTTGGGAAGCTTTGGTAGAACAGTTCATGCGTAAATGCACGGACACAACTGGAAACTCCATTTTTCAATCTTTCAAGAACCACAACTCCTGAACGGTAAAAGTCAAAATCGTCATTATTAAACATGACCTCCATTTTGTCATCAGTAACAACATATTAAAATTTGGGAAGCTTTAGTAGAACAGTTCATGCGTAAATGCACGGACACGACTGGAAACTTCATTTTTCAATCTTTCAAGAACCATAACTCCTGAACGGTAAAAGTCAAAATCGCCATTATTGAACTTGACCTTCATTTAGTTGTCAGCAACAACATATTAAAATTTTAAAAGCTTTGATTGAACGGTTCATGAGTTAATGCACGGACAACATTTGATTGCCGCCCGCCCGGCCGCCCGGCCGCCCGCCGTACACCCCCAAATCAATAACCGACATTTTTGTCACAAAAATCCGGTTAAAAATTCAGCAACTTTTTTCCTCTATAAAGAGGCATTGCATAGAACAGTGAAAGTGACACCACCAAAATTCAAAGTTGATCTGTATTTGGTGGTTTTAAGCATTGTGTATAATTTTAATAACATCTGGTAAAGACAAACTAAAGTTAGAGAACATAAACGGAAAATTCAGCAATTTTTCTACCTGTAAAGGGGCATAACTCTTGGACGGTTTAAGTGACACCACCAAAATTCAAACTAAGTCTGTGTTTTATGGTAATAAGCAATGTGATTAAGTTTCATAACATTTGGTTGAGGCAAACTAAAGATAGAGAACAGAAACCAACTTTGGGACGTACTGAAGGACGGACAAGGGTAAACCTTAATGCCGCCTCCGCTACTGCGGGGGCATAACAATGTGAGGGCCCTCATGGGGTTTTTGATTATGTGATTACTTGGCCGTTTTTTTAATGATTATTTGATTATTAAGCCAAATATTTCATGATTATTTGATTACCTAGGACTGTATTTTTAGTTTATGATTATTTGATTACTAAAGATAAGCAAATATTTAATGATTATGTGATTATATTGGCAAAAAAATGGTGATTATGTGATTACTAGGACCCCCCCATGAGGGGCCTCCAATGTGTAAATATAGCAATTGATTAAATTAGGCAAAATTCAATGAATGGTCATTGCACATGGTTGTCATAAAGGTTTGAGAATCAAAACAGTATATAATAGTTAGGACCAGCAAATTGTCCTCAAGGCCACAAGTAAAATATGTTTTGAGAACCATAAAAAAAATCGATTATTCTGCCGTATACAAATAATAATCAGTTAGGTTTTTAAAAATAATAATAATAGACAAGCTGTCCTTTTCCACCATATGCAATAGAAACATTGACAAATTCTTGCACAATTTAATGTAGATCGTTGGTATATTTTTCCTGAGATAGAACATATAGAATTTGTATGCCCCCACCGTAGCAAAGAGGGCATTAAGTTGTACCCTTGTCCGTAAGTACGTCCGTTCCAGAGTTATACCATAAAAAGTGCTGACTTTTTTGTTTCCGTTCTCTAACTTAAGTTCATGAAGTTTGCCACAACCAACTGTTTTGAAACTTATACACAATGCTTATTTCCATAAAATTCAGAACAGTTAGAATGTTATTGGTTTAACATGTACTGTCAATTAGTTATGCCCCTTATAAATTGGAAAAAATGCTGAATTTTCCGTTTCCGTTCTCTCTTTTTCGTCTGTCTGACATAGTTCATCTTACACTGACCTCATTTTCTTAGAACATTGATAATGTTAAGTTAATGTGATACTTGTATTAAAATCTTTACATAACACTTACAGAGTTTCAAAAGTAATTCAATGATAAATAAAACCAACCAGACATTTCAGGGTGAACCTTCTTGCTTAGCAGATCTTAGTCTAGGTTTAAAGTTTTTAAAGCATCAATCTGTTTCAAAAACCAACAATGAGTTGCATTAAATTGTTCCTGTAACTTTTTATAGCCATTTTGAAAGACAAAGTATCCTGAGCTATTTTTTTTAAAATGTTCATTAAGATTTGTTTTTCTAGATAATCATGTTATGCTCATTGTTGAAGGATATACGGTGACCTGTGGTTGTTTATTTCTATGTCTTTGCTCTCTGGCGGAGAGTTAATTGTCTCATTGACAATTACAACACATCGTCTTATTTTTATACATAGACTTACTAGTAATTAAGTTTTGGATTCAACATTAATCTTTTTCACTGACAGCATCAGTCTTTGATACGACAACGGGTTATGCGTATTACCAATTTTTTTTAAACTTCTGAGAAATCTTACATATATAAGATTGAAGGGAGGGGGTACATATGCTGCCCTCAACTTTAGAAGTTGTGTTATGCTTAAATTCTTAAAATACTTAGTTCACAAGTAAACTAAATGAGATACCACGTTTTTTTTCAACAAATTTTATAATTTTGAAAAAAAAAAAAAAAAAATCGAAAAAAGGGGGGTGGACCATACCCAGAGTGATGATTTTTCATTTTGTACAAGTCTATCTTCATTTACTATATATTTTTGTTTAAAATTAACAAATGCGTGTCAGAATTGCACATATAAATGGAATATTTTAGCTTTTTAAGTTACTAAATGTTTGATTATTCATCTGATTGTTAATCTGAATTTTGGTGAAAATTGACAATTTTTGACTAAAATTCTTTTTTTAAAGAAAAAAAAAACGCACGACTTTCTTTTTATTTTATGAATATATAGAATGTGGTCTTTCAAAATTTGTCAATGACATTTCATGGTATTGTTGGTCTTGGGAGATAAACAGATTTAAAATTTAGGAGTTTTTGAAATTTTTCATTTTCGAAATTTTTAAATGGTTGCTATGAATACAAACTATTTAGTAAATTCACAATTTTAATGTTTTTGTATAGTTTGTTTTTTTTTTGTCAATACTGTAAATATACATATTGTTTGTATTGATTAACAATATTTCTATGGGACTTTAAATTCCCTTATTTTATATTTTCAAAAAGGGTCTTTTTTCACATATTCAAGCAAAATGTTGATTTGATGGTTACCATGGCAACGGGCATAATACAGGGGAAATAAAGACAGAATTTTACTCATCTACCAAAGTTCTTATGTTATAGGGCAAAAAAAAATACTTCTGTGACATGTCAGGAATCACCTTCTGCATGATTTTTACAAAGACAGGTACTTAACAGGACTCTACTAGGGCAATATTCTGTTAACTTCAAATGGGTAACTCATTCATAACAATCATAACAAATATAATACTTGGGGGTATGATTAGAACAGCCAAAACAAATCATTCTGTTGACAATCAGCTGATATGCAATGTATTTGTATTACGCAACAGGTGTGTACTCAAAGCATTTAACAGTACATGAATTTAGAATTTGTGTTACTCTTACCTGACCACTAGAAACATCAAAGGGTCCAAAAGCTGATCGGAATACACAATTTAGACCATTTTCAAGGAAGTAAAGCAGACCTATGCATCCATAATGGAATAGGACATTATACATTCAATTTAGGAGAAAAATCTAAGTTTTAATATAATGTAAATACAATACAATCTTGGAGGAAATTGCCATGTATGTTAACCACAGGAAACACAAATTGATAATTTAACATATTTTTAAGATCTTTTTAAGTAAAAAGTCATCGAAAGTAAAACAAACTCTAAATGCCTTGTTTTTAAGAACCTGTTTTTTTTAGATTTCTTTTTTTTTTAAATAAAAATGCATTAATTATTTTGATAAGGATCATAAGTTGTTTTTTTAAATTAATGATTAAATATTAATTATATTAAATTTTGATTTCGTATTTTCGAGAACAATGTGTCTAAAAAAAATGAGCTACAAGATTTTTTGGAATAAAAATAATAATATTTTAAAAGAATATGATCTACACCAACCTGTAATATGTTGTTGTTTTGTTGTAAATCTGAACCCCTTTTCTCTAAATTCATTATCCAGTTATTCCTCTTCATACGACATCTTGCTGCTGCAGCTCTGATTAAGAGTGAAATTAAAAATCATTTAATCATAGCTTTTAATAAACATTTTAAACCAGATGCTCCGCAGGGTGCAGCTTTATACGACCAGTGAAAATCTCCCCCAGCACCGCCCAGGCATGCCATTGGAGTATATTATAGCTCAAACGAATGCTAAGGGTGTCTACTACATGCCTGAATATTTACTTATAATAAAATATGTCAATGTAAGCCAACAAAAATATTTATTCGAACCCTACCCACCAATTTTAATATCCAGACGCCAATATTGACCATACTAACCCCAGATCTTTTCACCCTAGGGACCAAACTGAGCATATTATTGGTCTATTCTAGGTGTCATTTTCATCGTAAAGGCCTTAAATCTTCCCCCAGTCATGCCATTGGGGTATATTCTAGCTCAAACTAATGCTTAGGGTATCTACTAGTCTACATGCCTGAATCTTTATTTATACTTAAATATGTGGACGTTTACGCAATTTGTTGCCCTCCGATCACATGAATTTTGCCGGAGGTGAAGTTCTAAATGAAATATTACTTGGTAATTGTTTTTAAAACTAAACAAATTCTAACATATTATTTTAACCATGACCAGAACTTTATTTTAACAGAAGCACTGGGCAATCATATAGTATTCAATCAGGAAAACAAAAATAGTGATTTAACATGTCTAGAAGGGGACGATAAATGGCTGACCCGTGTTAAGAGAGAGCCATATCTCTTGCACGCTAAAGACACCCTTGTAGATTTCGAAAAAGAGCAGGCTAATGCCACTAAAAGGCAGCACTCGCACCCGCAAAGTGGAAAGGGGTTAATATAAGTTGAAAAACTTGTTTCCCAATCCACTACAAATAAATGTTTAAACTAAACATGTCAAGAGAAGAAATGAAGCAACTTTTTCATATATATATAAAAAATATGTAGCCAGTAGAATTTTGTCTCGTGAAAAACTGATTTTAAATCTGTTTTAATTTAATTATAATGTTTAATTGTTGATTGACCTAGAATAAAATTATTTATAGAACCTTTGCATAAATTTCCTAAATGAACGTACATTATAGTGCTGTCGAAATCACTATTTTTGCTGCCATGAAATATTGAATATGAATCTGTCATTATTTGTAGTTTTTTTAAGACTTAATATCACGGACTTTGATTAAAAACAATTTGTATCATAAGTACAGTAAAATGCTCTGCTGAACTGTAGAATTTTAATGTTTTGTTTCATAGACCACCGGAGTACTGCATCATTCTTATCTTTACCCATTCCTATCGGGTAGTGAAACTTGAGTTTGAAATTAGAAAGATTAAAATTGTGCACAATTATCTGATCTTTTGTGGGTTTATGTTGTTCAAGGTAATTTTCGGTGCAGTGCTATGGGGGCTGTTATTTTCTTTTCATTTGTTATTTTTTACTCTGTGTTACAGGACCTTGTACCTTTTGTATTGCCCCTTGACATCTCCTGCTTCTGTTTAAACCTTTACCACTAATATCTCATCTGTTTTATATAAAATAGTCTCATTCCTGGAATTTATTATACAGGAATTCATTTTAATATCAGTTTTTTTTATAAGCATATAAACTGCTTGGTCTCTTCAAACATGGTTTCTATGGTGTAGTAAGATAGTACTATGATACTATATGGTCTATCTATTGAAACATGCTTGGTATAATTGTTTTTTATGGTGTGGTAAGATAGTACTATGATGTTAGATGGTGTATCTATTGAAACATGCTTGGTATATATGGGCTTTATGGTGTAGTAAGATAGTACTATAATGTTAGATGGTATATCTATTGAAACATTCTTTATATGATTGTTTTTTATGGTGTAGTAAGATAGTTCTATGATGTTAGATGGTGTATCTATTGAAACATCCTTGGTATAATTGGTTTTTATTGTGTAGTGAGATAATACTATGATGTTATATTGTCTATCTATTGAAACATCCTTGGTATAATTGGTTTTTATTGTGTAGTTAGATAATACTATGATGTTAATTTCTTAGGTTTTTGAAGATAAGTACTTATACAGACTACATAACTTGCGACTGACTATCTTTTAGGTTTCCGAGCATGATCACCAAGAAGACCAGGAAACAATTGACTCTGTATCAATAAGACAAAGAATGGTAAATCATGTATCTGCAAATCCAGAGGTCTCCGGAAGACAGGCTTATGACAATGTTGTTCAGCAAGTCCCACGGAATGAACGGGATAGTATCCCAACATACGATTGCCTAAGATCATCACTTGACAGGACAAGAAGGAAACACATTCCCCCAATCCCAGCCACAATAAATGATGTGGCTATCAACGGGCGCTGGTGTCTTACCAAAGATGGTGATCAATTCCTAAGTAAACTAGATAATGGTTGGGGAATTGCTGTTTTCTGCACTAGGGAGGCACTTATGTGTTTGGGAGATTGTAATGACACATATAAAGATGCTACTTTTAAGTCTGTCCCGCGTCCATATATGCAATTTTTGACAATACACGGGTTCTACCGTGACAGGGTAAAACCATTTGTTTATGCTTTAATAACAGATAAGCATATTGGCAGCTATCGACAGATTACGAGACACATTAAACGGTGTTACAGAAGGTTAACCGACAATGATTTATCGCCACAAAACATTGTTTCAGATTTCGAGACCGGAATGATAACTGCAGCGGAAACAGAAATTCCCCAAGCTAGGATGTGCGGCTGTTTCTTTCATTTCTGCAGAAGTATTTGGAGGCGACTTCAGAAAGAGGGACTTCGAAATGCCTTTAACAGACGTCTTGCACTGAGGAGACTGTGTGAGAAAAATGATGGCCATAGTGTATCTTCCATTGGCTCTGGTTCGACAAAATTTCCAGTTGTTTCGTCAAGATGCAACTACTCCATGACTATGTCACAATTGTCCAGGTTTAAGGGAGCTATTAACTTATTTCCAACGAAATTACCTAAATGGACAGTTTAGCCCAGTTATTTGGAATGTCTACCAAAGAAATATGGACAATAGGACAAACAATCATGTCGAATGTAAGTATATACATGTATGACAAATTAAATCATAAAAGCATATGCTTTAATGACACTCCGTTACGGTATGTATCCCCATTCTATGTAGTATTAATAATTTGATTTATCAGTATTAATGGCCCCAATAAAAAAAAATGGAAAGCGATTCTGTCGCTTATGATCAGCCGTTGTTTTTCATAAAAGCTTCCGTGTAACAATCATACCCGAAATTCAGAAAGCAAAAATGCTTAAATTCAGTATCTCATGATTGTAAAAGTTTTACTTTTGTATTTCACTGAATATAAAAATGAAATGTGTTATTTAATCCTTGCTAACTACTAAATCAGAATTGGGTCACAAAAAAAACTTTCTGTTTTTCCTTTGAAAATTCATTATAAATATTTTTCAGCTTTCAACAAGAGATGGAACGCAGTAGTTGGCAGACGTCATCCAAACTTGTGGTACTTTTTGAAGAAGTGAAAAACAGAAGAGAGAAGGGGAGCCTTGTCCGTTGCAGCCGTTAGACGAGGCGATCGACCACCCGTTCGAAAGAGGAAGTACCGCCTTCTTCAAGAAAGGATAGATCGTTTAACGAATTCCTACAGAAATGGACAGACAACACTTAATCAGTACTGGGACGCCATGGTGTACACTGTTGCCCAATTTAACTGAAATGACTGAGACGTTTAGCCGTTTGTCGGTGGTGTAATGAAAATTGAAATAACACATATCTTACAAGTTTGTGTTCGTAGTTCTAAAAAGTCCAGCAGAACGTGACATTCTTAATTGACCTTAAGACCAGTCATATACGCATCTACATTTATTTCAAATCTGAGTTTACTGTGGCTTTCATCTATTACACCCATCCTCCTTTTTTACGATTGTACATGGGCATTATATTGTCTAGTTCGTTCGTCTGTCCGTTCATTCGTACGACCGATTGTCCAGATGTTCGTTTGTCCGTAAGTTCGTTCGTCTGTTCATGCGAACAGATTTTTAGTCAATGTGGTTTATTATGAAGCAGTACTCGTATCAACTTGAAACTTAGTACACATGTTCCTTTGGTGAGGTTTTTATTAACTGTATGATAAATTGGTTTTTATCTCAGTCTTATTGTTCACTTAAAATAGAATTGGCATAATTTTTAAAAAGTACATTGCAAGGTTAAAGTTAGTTAAGGCCGTAAGATGGCCTATAATTGTTAATTACTGTGTTATTTGGTCTCCTGTGAAGAGTTGTCTCATTGGAAATTACATCACATCTTTTTGTATTTAGTGTCTCACTTGCGACTTCTGTAACAGAAAGAGAGACTGGGATAGTTCAGATTTTTGCAATGTTAATTTCACTTTTATTATAAGTAATATGTTAACTATATTTGGAGTATGGAATGATTGTATATCTGGCCTTTGTCTTTCATTTATTTGTACATTTATTTGGCCGTTAGTTTTCTCGTTTGAATTTTTTTACATTTGTTATTTCGGGGCCTTTTATAGCTGACTATGCTTCATGGGCTTTGCTCATTGTTGAAGGCCGTACGGTGACCTATAGTTAATTTCTGTGTCATTGGTCTCTTGTTTAGAGTTGTCTCATTGGCAAGTACACCAAATCTCCTTTTTTATATATACACGTTTGTCTGAAAGGGTATATCTCACCTCGACCTCATGTGTGTGTGTGTGTGGGGGGGGGGGGGGGGGGTAGGGTGGGTCGTGGGTTTGGACCCCCTTTTTTTGGCCGATCAATGCATTTGTATCGGGACATGTACCTTGGGTTGGGAACACAGACACCCCCTTTTTTAAATGGCTGGATCCGCCCCTGACATTGATCAATTAAATTTAACGTTATACAGGTAAGACATGTCAGTGTGTCCACACTTGTTTTTCAAGGTAGTGGAAAATGATCGAGTGTCGAACTATTGAGTGTCGGACTATTGAGTGTCGGACTATCGAGTGTCGGACTAATGAGTGTCGGACCAATGAGTGTCGGACTAATGAGTGTCGGACCAATGAGTGTCGGACTAGTGTGTGTCGGACTATCGGGACGACCCCTTTTTCAGTACAACCTAGAAAATTGGCAGAAGTTTATTCTCTTGAAAACCATCTATTTGGTAACTTAAAACAAGCTTAACATTTTATCTAAACCTGCAAATCCATAGACAGACATTCACCTCTGAGGCAAGCATTCTGTGATTAATATAAGATGTTGACAACTATTGGAAAAGAGAGAAAGAGAATCTTAAATCATGCTAAAGAAAAGACTGTAACTCATGCCTCGACAAAAGAAAAATGAATTTTACAAAAAATAGTGAAATCGAATCATCAATGCACATAGGGAGAGAAACATGTATAGTATATTATACTCTTTTTTTTGTTTGCTGGTGGTTTGTACCACAGGATTTTGTAAGTGTCTCTTGTGGTAAGAGCCATAGGTTCTTTATCACTAGCCTGCTTTGTAGTTGAAAAGACAGCTGAGTGTGTAAGTATTTCTGCCAGTACATAGCCTCTTCAGTATTCAAGACTTCTACAATACTTCCCAGTGACAGCACATTGTAACTAGAACCTTGCATCCTAGGCATTATTGTAAAGGATCTCAGAGCAACAAGGACCCTGGTGATGCAGTGTGTAGGCCCATCGTCGTGTAGACACCCCCTTACACTCATCAATACTGCCCCAACTAGGGTAAATTATAGTACCACTGCCTTGTGGTTAGATCTTGGAAGATCAAAGGCTATGGGAGCAAATAAATACCAAATAATAACAAAGGTTCTTTCATCGACGATCCCGCCGGCCAGGAACAACCAACTAAAACGAGTTAACTCGGGTCAAACTACATTAAATACCAAATATGTAGTGGAAAAAAGTTGGAAACCTGTGTCCAATCCTATGCTCAGAAGACCCTCTCCAGAGGTATACTTGTTAAAAAAAAAAGAGGCTCTCAAGAGCCTGAATCGCTCACCTGGTAAACAATGCCTTCGGCCATGTTTTTTGACGAAATAGAAAATAAAACACACACTTTATCTTATACACCCTACTGATCATTCAAATGAAGTTTGGTTGAATTTGGTTGGGTAGTTTTAGAGGAGAAGATTTTTTAAAGTTAGCAAATATGATGAACAAATTGTGAAAAATTGTCATAAAAGGACAATAACCCCTTAAGGGGTCAATTGACAATTTTGGTCATATTATTTGTATTTATATATTAAACTTATTTGTAGATCTTACTTTGCTGATCATTTTTGCTGTTTACAGTTTATCTTTAACTATAATAATATTCAAGATAATGACCAAAAACTGCAAAATTTCCTTAAAATTACCAATTAAGTGTCAGCAACCCAACAATGGGTTGTTTGATTCATCTGAAAATTTCAGGGCTGATAGATCTGGACCTAATGAACATTTTTACCCCATGTCAGATTTGCTTTAAATGCTTTATTTTTTGAGATATAAGCCAAAAACTGCATTTGACCCCTATGTTCTATTTTAAGTAAAGGCGGCCATGTTTTTTGACGGATCAAAAATCGAGGCACAAACTTTGTGCAAGATAATCTAAGGAACAATCATGCTCAAGTTTCATCCAAATCCATTCAGTAGTTTCAGAGGAGAAGATGTTTGAAAAATTGTTAACGATGACAGACGACGACAACAGACGCCAAGTGATGAGAAAAGCTGCTCACATTTCATTTTAGGAAAGGTGAGCTAAAAACTGCAAAATTTCCTTAAAATTACCAATTCAGGGGCAGCAACCTAGCAACGTGTCGTTCGATCCATCTGAATATTTCAGGGCAGATAGATTTTGACCTGATAAACAATTCAACCACAGTCAGATTTGATCTTAATGCTTTGGTTTTTGACATTTTACCCCTATGTTCTACTTTTAGCCGTGGCAGCCATCTTGTTTGGATGGCCGGGTCACCGGACACATTTTTTAAACTAGATACCCAAAAGATGATTGTGGCCAAGTTTGGATTTATTTGGCCCAGTAGTTTCAGAGGAGAAGATTTTTGTAAAAGATTACTAAGATTTACGAAAATTGGTTAAAATTTGACTATAAAGGGCAATAACTCCTAAAGGGGTCAACTGCAGACTTGGGGTAATTGTAATTGTAATCGTTAATCAGCTGTAATTGATTACTATTTTTCATGTAATCAGTGTAATCATTAATCAGCCAAAAATATGATTTACATGTAATTTATTTAATCAATTACTTTTCAAAATACCCTGTAATCATGATTACTTTTTGATTACATTCTGATTAAAATGAAAAAAAAATCTAAATTTGTGTTTTTGGTCATTAAATGAACCTCTTTTTTATTCATATATGATAAATTTTAAACATATTAAAATGGTTTGGTTACTTCAAGCATGTCTACTTCAGTAAAAAATAAAGTTACAGTATTGAAAAATCATCATTAGCCTAAGTAGAGACATATAATACAATTATATACCTTTTTGGTAAAAGATATTGTACATACATGTATATTCATTGTTTTATAATGATCTTCATATTAATATTTGATAATAACTGTTATATATTCAAGTAATACTTTTTTTTAACCCTGAATTTTAATCTTTTGTGATTTTTGTCAACTTTGAATGGGCGTATGACATTTGCGCCGATTTTGAAAATTTTCATTCCTTCATTTGCGCCGATTTAATTTTTTCATTTGCGCCGATTTTATATTTTTGCCTAATTGGATTTACAGGTAAGTTACAGGTAAGTTAATACTTTTACATGGGGTGAGCACAGAGTATAAAGACAAATCAAGTGACATTGCAATTGGTAAATGGCTATCCCAATGTTTCGGGTTACCATTCCTTTCCCTAAATAAAATCTATGACTGCTCATGTTTGACATTGTCTGACGCTCCGCTACTTCTGATGACAAACGTCATACATTCTTAGACAACGTACAAGTACACATTCCATAACGGTCAACCAATTCGTGATGGCGTCCATAAAATTAACGAAGGGATGATTTTAACTGCACCATTTGGAACTCCTTGTTTAATAGCTTCCTTGTGAGAAAATGCGAATTCTAGAAATGCCCCCACCAGTACGTATGCCAGACAAAGAAAAGATGGCCTTCGTTATCGACAATTACGCCAAATATAGAAGAGACGAAATCATAAAAAAGAAATATATTAGATGTGTTGCCTCTACATACTCGGCAAGAACAGATTTATGATTTGAATGTATTCCGTTTTTATGGATTTGAATGCTGTACATATATTTTTGATTCGTCATTTTAGTATAAACAAAGTGCTTTTATCTTAGGTTTTTACTTCTTGATTTTAAGCAGGAGACAACAGTTATATACATGTCATGATTGACAATTCATAACATATGTACAACTCGCTAACGGAAGAGGTCTTTAACGATAAATGAAAATAACATTACTGGTATGGAGAGTTGTCTCATTGGCACTCATACCACATCTTCTTATATCATTTCACCTGTAATTTACCTGTAAAAAAATCGGCGCAAATGAAAGAAATAGCTGTAGGGAAATATATATGATAAAAGATAAATCAGACATGAAAATTTATCTAATTAGCACAAACTAAATTAAAAGTCGGACAAATATGTTGTTTAAATTTTTTTTGTATTTGGACTGGACATGTAAAATGCAATGATTTTTAGTACTTACATATTGTTTACAATTTGATTAAACATTTCTTTTAAAATTTAACATAGTTTTAACTGGTAACTTTATTTCATCCACATTTAAACTTCCATAAACTGCAACTTGGAATACATATAAATTATGAAAGAGGTCAGAAGACGAACAAAAAAACTCTTGATTATGATATATCGTTATTAAATTTAATTCAAAATAATTCAGAGATCATTGGTGATAAAGTACTAGTGTAATGTATATATAAGTAGTGAAATTTGGTGTTTATTTAAATAAATGAAGTTTAATTTGAAGTTATCATTTTATAATTGAACCAAATAAAATACTTTCTCAAAAATGCTATAGTTATGAACGTTTATTCATTCACATCATTCAAAATGTTTTGTTTTTAAATTCATTGTAATCAGATGTAATCATGATTACTTTGCCAATGTAATCATTAATTTAATCAGATACTTTCAGAAACGATGTAATCATTAATTTAATTTAATCGTACAAATGACAAAGTAATTGTAATTTAATCAATTACATTGAAAGTAATCGGACCCATCTCTGGTCAACTGACCATTTCGGTCATGTTGACTTATTTGTAAATCTAACTTTGCTGAACATTATTGCTGTTTACAGTTTATCTCTATCTATAACAAATTAATATTCAAGATAATAACCAAAACAGCAAAATTTCCTTAAAATTACCAATTCAGGGGCAGCAACCCAACAATGGGTTGTCCAATTTATCTGAAAATTTCAGGGCAGATAGATCTTGACCTGATAAACAAATTAACCCCTATGTCAGATTTGCTCTAAATGCTTTGGTTTTTGAGTTATAAGCCAAAAACTGCATTTTACCCCTATGTTTTATTTTTACCCATGGCGGCCATTTTGGTTGGTTGGCCGGGTCACCAGACACAATTTTAAAACTAGATTCCCCAATGATGGTTGTGGCCAAGTTTAGGCCCAGTAGTTTCAGAGGAGAAGATTTTTGTAAAAGATAACTAAGATTTATGAAAAATGGTTAAAAATTGACTATAAAGGGCAATAACTCCTAAAGGGGTCAACTGACCATTTCAGTCATGTTTACTAATTTTTAGGTCTTACTTTGCTGAACATTTTTGCTGTTTACAGTTTATCTCTACCTATAATAATATTCATGATAATAACCAAAAACAGCAAAATTTCCTTAAAATTTCCAATTCAGGGACAGCAACCCAACAACAGGTTGTTCGATTCATCTGAAAATTTCAGGGCAGATAGATCTTGACCTGATAATCAATTTTACCCCCATGTCAGATTTGCTCTAAATGCTTCAGTTTTTGAGTTATAAGCCAAAAACTGCATTTGACCCCTATGTTCTATTTTTAGCAATGGCGACCATGTTTGTTGATAGATCAAAACTTCAGATACAATTTATAAACTAAATACCCTAAGGAACATTCAGTTAAAGTTTGGAAGTATTTGGCCTAGCAGTTTCAGAGGAGAAGATTCTTGAAATAGTTTACGACGACAGACGACGACGGACGCCAAGTGATGGCATAAGCTCACTTGGCCCTGTGGGCCATGTGAGCTAAAAAAAAAATGAAATATAATTATTCGTAACAAAACACCACTCACCATGAGCAGGAACATGAATTAAGCTAAAAATGTTACATATCTGAAATATGTAAAAATAAACTTGACACTACGACTGTTGGGTAGAAAGTGAAGGCTTTCAAAATATTTTCCCACACATGAAAATTTTCATGTGACTAAATTAGAAAATTCATACGCATCGTTAATACAAATTTTTCCCCCTATTCGTTGCAACGCGGGAAAATGTAAATATGGCCAGTAAAAAGTATATAAATATTTAGGCAGAATAGTTTTTAATGACCTTTTGAATAGGTCGTCTACAAAGGGGGCATGGTTTTGCAAGTCTTTTCAGTCGCTTGGCACATCTATAACAACATACTTGATGTCCAGTGCAGCCATGAATAATGCTGGCAGTTTTAGGCCGGCTGAAACAGATACAGCACTGACCGAGTTGTGATTGAGAATTTTCGAATTCCTTAATGTTTGAACTTTTCTCAAGCTTCAAATCTTTTTGTGGTTTGTCCAATTTATCTATTTTATTTGATATTGTCATTTCATCTTTATTTTTTGCCGATGCTGTTGTTTGAAAGTTTAACAAAGTTCTAAACGATCCTAACGTGGAAGAATTTTCTATCAGTGACGAATATGATTTCAGTTTATTTTCGGCTAAATTTTCTTGACTAGATTGCTGTCTGGACAGAGTACTAATTCCTGAGTCCTCTTCCTCAGCTATTAAATCCTTGTCCGATTCCAATTCTATCGACGTAAGACGGTCTCTTGAAGAACGACGTTGAATTTTTGAAGAGATGTGCGATATGTCACTACATTCAGAAGAAGATAAAAGTGCCTTATCTTTCGAGTTCATTTTTTCCAAACGTCTCTTTCTTGTAGTCTCTGGTAACCAGTTTGGACGTACTTTTTTACAATGTCCGCAGTGACCATTTAAAGGAGAATTTTTTGTATCACATTCTGTACACGTCCATTTATCCTGTAATTCATGTAATTAGAAGATTTGTCATGATATGTTCAATAGTATTTCCCCCAAATTTACCATTTATTTTCCTCAGAGTTCAGTATTTTTGTGATTTTACTCAAGTTAGGAGCCTCTGGCCTTTGCTAGTCTTGTATCATTTTTAATTTTAGTTTCTTGTGTATAATTTGGAGTTTAGTATGATGTCATTATCACTGAACTAGTATACATATTTGTTAAGGGGCCAGCTTAAGTACTCTTCCGGGTGTTGGAGTTTCTCGCTGCATTGAAGACCCATTGGTGGCCTTTGGCTGTTGTCTGCTCTATGGTCGGGTTGTTGTCTCTTTGACACATTCCCCATTTCCATTCTCAATTTTACGTACCGGTAATCATATACTTTAAATATTTAACATGAAATCTTTGGGATATTAATTAATACTGTAGATTCATTATTATTCATTGGATACTAATTTTCATGGATATGGTGGTTATAGGTGAACCACGAAATTAAATGCTCAATGAATGACAAATTTTCATAAGGCTTGCAAGAAGACTTCATCAAAACCACTAAACGAAATGTCCACGAACACGCATGTTTTCCTTCATTCACGAAAATTGGTATCCACAAAATTAAATGAATTCACAGTACTTATTTTGGAAATACTGACAAATGAAAGGACCTACAACAGACAATCGTAACATTTTATGCCACCAGTTTTTATTTCTAATCCATCCATATACCTTTTAAATGTTTAAATAATAACTGAATATATTTGTTTTCACTAAAGTTTCATATCAACATGATCAATATACAATATAAAATTCAAATATCTAATATGTATCATTTTTGGAGATGAAGGGATAAATCATAGTTTTTAGCTACAATGTATATTTACATCAACAATTTTATCAAATATCATGGTCTGATTTGAAGAATCCCTCAGACTATGAAAAAATGCCTTAAAGAGAACTGCTTAAAGCATGATTTGGATTTATAGATAATGTGAAAGCTAAATTTGTATATAAAAATTTAGTAAATAAAGTTATTGAACTACTACCAACAGTTAAATTTTCAAAATGGGAAGAACTATTGATTATTGATACAACAGAATGGTCAGAATATTTCAGGATAATCAAAAAATCCTGTAAAGATGTTTATTTAAGAACCTTTCAATACAAATTTTTGCATAGAATCATAGCAACTGATACCTTTTTATACAAAATTGAATTAAAAGACTCCAAGATGTGTACTTTTTGTAAACTTGGTGAAGAAACCATTGAACACCTATTTTTTGAATGCCCAATAACTTTTGAATTGTGGTAGTCTTTTTCAAATGTAGTAAATCTTTTTTTTGTAAACTTTGTTCTTAACAAAGAAAATGTGTTTCTTGCTTGCAAACATGAAAGTTTATTACTGAATCTGCTAGTCATAATTACAAAGAATTATATATACAAATGTAAATTAAAATAGAATAAAGAAATACCAATTTCTCGAATATTATATTGCAGAGAAAAATGATAAGAGTCCAAGTTTGTGAAAAATTTTGGTCTCCTTTACATGTAATATTTAATTAATTATTAATTGATATAAATGAGATATTTTCTTTTTCTTTTATATATATTACAATGTATTATGAGCAAAAATTTATCCTTGAGCTTTTAATTTTTTTGTTTGTTCAGTCTTTAAAAATAATTTTTTTTTAAATGTAAGTCAAGATACATATTGTAGCAAAACAAATGAGTGGAGAGTACTTGTATTGTATGAGAGCAAGTCAGAGAGCAAGAGAATATTACCAAATAAAACTTATATGTAACCTTAAATACTATTATTGTAAAAATCAATTTGTCAGTGATATAATTATATACTGAATTATTTTCTATATGTAACTCCTTGATACCATTGTCAGGTGGTATTGTAGGGTACATGTATGTTAAATCCTGACTACTGAAAAACAAATAAAAGATTGAAAAACATATTTACATTTTTTGAGTGCTGCGAGAAAGATATTTCTCCTCACTGGTGAAATATCTGTTTTCAGCAAATGACAGGTTGAAATTTAATTATAAATGAGTATAATCTTGATTTCTTTGTAATTTCCTATTGTGAAGTCCTGAAAAAATGCGACCATGCCTGATGATGTGACGTTAATATCTATAAAAATGTTTAAAAAGGAAGGAAAAAAAAAACAATTAGAAAAAAGAGCCCACCTCTATAACCCTTGTATAATCATATTTCTCTACTCTCAAAAATTAAATTTAACTATTTAAAAAGCTCAGCAAGCCTTATGCTTTTAATATAAAAATTTAACTGTCTCCAGTGGAGAAATATTGTTAATCCAATATCCAACATTAACTTACCCCATCTGATAATTCTGAATCACTTGAATCAGAATCACCCCAGAATTCCATATCACTATCACCACATATTATCACTACATTCTGAAAAGTATGAAAACAAATTCACTTAAATATTTAGGAAAATACATATGTAATATATTCCTAATTCAATGATTTTGCTAGAGACTTGTAATTTTAACCATTTACAAAAATAATTTTGATCCTGCAAAATTGACTAAAGCCCTCAAAATTCAATTTAAACCCTCACTCAAATCATCTTTGGTACCTGACTTTATACTGCTTTTTTCATGTCTGGTAAGTGTTTAACCGTTCAAACATTGGAATTTCCAGCAAGCTTTGTTAAAGATTTCTAAAACTAATTCCCATTTCTATGAAAGAAATACTTTCAAAGGGAGATAATTCAATACAAATTTTACACCACTCAAATTTTGTCAAGGTACAATTTATTTTCATATGATGGCTTTAGAGTTCTTTGGTCTTTTAACATGTTTAAAGACACACTATATCATTATTCTTTTTTTCAACTTAATTTTCTAAATTCTATAACAAAATTGCAGTACTCCACCATAAGTTCTCGTAAAACAACAATGGCGTTCACGTCATGGAAGGGTAAACAAGATTTGACTATCATTTCCATGTCACAATCGGGATGGCAATGAATCTATATATAGATGATCATGTGAAAAAACATGTGGTTGCCATGTGACACGTGCGTGATGACTTCAGAGGCGTCTGCACTTACATTGTAGCTAATGTAAACAAAATGGGACACAAAGGAAAAGAACTGACATCTGATCAGAAAAGTTGTCTCTCTGCATTAAATGATGCAGGTTACAGAAAAAGTGATATCTTCATATGACAGGTATTAAACAGAGTACTGTTTACAGTTTTTTGAAGAGGGATGAGCACCGGGGTGATATGGAAAACATTAAGAGAACAGGCAGACCAAAATCCTTTCATGACCGGGACATGAGAAACTTTCCCGTTGCGTAAAAAAACATCGCCATAAATCTTTTTCTGAAATTACTAATATTTTTAATGAGAGCATTGATCAACCTTTCTCTAAACAAACTGTTGAACATAAACTACATTCTGATGGGTTCCACAAGCGGTCAGTAAAGAAAAAAATTTGTATCCGTGTAGTCAACAAGAAACAAGAGGCTCTCAAGAGCCTGAATCGCTCACCTTAATTCTTTTGGTTAAATCTCTCATCAATGATTATTTTGGCTTTTCAATTTATTTAAATGTTTTTTGGATCGTCCTATTTTCTTCAAAAGCCAAAAAAAATAATCATTTTCTCCTATGTTCTATTTTAGCCATAGGAGCTATGTTTCTTGACATACAAGGAAATAAAATATAAAATTTATACTAGATACTCTGAAACTCATTTAGCCTAAGTTTGGCTGAAATTGATACAGCAGTTTCAAAGGAGAAGATTTTTTAAAGTAAGTCAACATGATGAACAAATTGTGAAAAAAGTCTTTAAAGGGCAATAACTCCTTAAGTGGTCAATTGACAATTTTGGTCAATTTGACTTAATTAAAGATCTTACTTTGCTGAACATTATTGCTGTTTACAGTTTATTTCTATCTATAATTATGTTCAAGATAATAAAAAAAAAACCAGCAAAATTTCCTTAAAATTATCAATTCAGGGGCAGCAACCCAACAACAGGTTGTCTGATTCATCTGAAAATTTCAGGGCAGATAGATCTTGACCTGATAAACAATATTACCCAACGTCAGATTTGCTCTAAATGCTTTGGTTTTTGAGTTATAAGCCAAAAACTGCATTTGACCCCTATGTTCTATTTTTAGCAATGGCGACCATGTTTGTTGATAGATCACAACTTCGGATACAATTTACAAACTAGATACCCTAAGGAACATTCAGTTAAAGTTTGGAAATATTTGGCCCAGTAGTTTCAGAGGAGAAGATTTTTGTAAAAGATTACTAAGATTTACGAAAAATGGTTAAAAATTGACTATAAAGGGCAATAACTCCTAAAGGGGTCAACTGACCATTTTCGTCATGTTGACTTATTTGTAAATCTTACTTTGCTGAACATTATTCCTGTTTACAGTTTATCTCTATCTATAATAATATTCAAGATAATAACCAAAAACAGCAAAATTTCTTTAAAATTACCAATTCAGGGGCAGTAACCCAACAACAAGTTGTCTGATTCATCTGAAAATTTCAGGGCAGATAGATCTTGACCTGATAAACAATATTATCCCATGTCAGATTTGCTCTAAATGCTTTGGTTTTTGAGTTATAAGCCAAAAACTGCATTTGACCCCTATGTTCTATTTTTAGCAATGGCGACCATGTTTGTTGATTGATCACAACTTCGGATACAATTTACAAACTAGATACCCTAATGAACATTCAGTTAAAGTTTGGAAATATTTGGCCCAGTAGTTTCAGAGGAGAAGATTTTTGTAAAAGATTACTAAGATTTACGAAAAATGGTTAAAAATTGACTATAAAGGGCAATAACTCCTAAAGGGGTCAACTGACCATTTCCGTCATGTTGACTTATTTGTAAATCTTACTTTGCTGAACATTATTCCTGTTTACAGTTTATCTCTATCTATAATAATATTCAAGATAATAACCAAAAACAGCAAAATTTCTTTAAAATTACCAATTCAGGGGCAGTAACCCAACAACAAGTTGTATGATTCATCTGAAAATTTCAGGTCAGATAGATCTTGACCTGATAAACAATATTATCCCATGTCAGATTTGCTCTAAATGCTTTGGTTTTTGAGTTATAAGCCAAAAACTGCATTTGACCCCTATGTTCTATTTTTAGCAATGGCGACCATGTTTGTTGATAGATCACAACTTCGGATACAATTTACAAACTAGATACCCTAAGGAACATTCAGTTAAAGTTTGGAAATATTTGGCCCAGTAGTTTCAGAGGAGAAGATTTTTGTAAAAGATTACTAAGATTTACGAAAAATGGTTAAAAATTGACTATAAAGGGCAATAACTCCTAAAGGGGTCAACTGACCATTTCCGTCATGTTGACTTATTTGTAAATCTTACTTTGCTGAACATTATTCCTGTTTACAGTTTATCTCTATCTATAATAATATTCAAGATAATAACCAAAAACAGCAAAATTTCCTTAAAATTACCAATTCCGGGGCAGCAACCCAACAACGGGTTGTCTGATTCATCTGAAAATTTCAGGGCAGATAGATCTTGACCTGACAAACAATAATACCCCATGTCAGATTTGCTCTAAATGCTTTGGTTTTTGAGTTATAAGCCAAAAACTGCATTTGACCCCTTTGTTCTATTTTTAGCAATGGCGACCATGTTTGTTGATCAAAACTTCGGATACAATTTACAAATTAGATACCCTAAGGAACATTCAGTTAAAGTTTGAAAGTATTTGGCCCAGTAGTTTCAGAGGAGAAGATTCTTGAAATAGTTTACGACGACAGACGACGGACGACGACGGACGCCAAGTGATGGCATAAGCTCACTTGTCCCTTCGGGACAGGTGAGCTAAAAATGAGGGAGATATTGCAGGGGGAATTTTACATAAAACTGTTATTGCACACTGGAGTAAAGTAATCTTCAGCGATGAGTGCAAGGTAGTCATTAGGCAAGATTCTCGTGTCAGTGTTTGGAGAAAGGTCGGAGAAGAGTGGCTGACAGATTGTATTTGCCCTCCATCTCAGCGCAAGTATAGTTTAATGATCTGGGGATGCATCACTTACCATGGTGTCTTAACTATTACCATTGTTGAAGGGAACATAAATGCCTTAAAATACATTGACATTATTGACAATAACTTGTGGCCAGTGGTTGTTCGTCATTTTCCAGATAATAACTATGTTTTTCAAGATGATAATGCCCCCGTCCATCGAGCCCGATCTGTTCAAGATTTTTATTAGGGTAACGGAACTAAATAGCATAAACTGGCCAGCTCAGAGTCCCGACCTCAATATTATTGAGAATTGTTGGTGGGTATTAAAAAGGGAACTGCAAAAACGAACTCAGAACATAAATAACACCAAAGACCTGGAACGTGAAATTCATGACATTTTAAGGTAGGATTTTTTTATTTTGTTACTTGTTCAATAGTTCCAAGTTTTTTCATGTGCAGATTTACATTGAATGGCAGCCATTTTGTTTTTACGAATACTTATGGCGGACGACTGTACACTATATTGGTTGTATTTGTATGATCTCTGAAAATGAACTTCAATTGTCCCTTTGAAAGCTAAATCTGTTAGTTTGAACTTTCAAGCTGTGGTGGGTTCCATAAAATTAATAATAATACTTTTAATACCACAACACTAAAATTGGCCTGGAGAAAACACTGCTCTTAAAATGACTAATTGTTTGTGTTGGTAATAATCAGATATTTCCTAGACTTCTTTATAACACAAATTATTTCTATTCTGCTGAAAACCAATTTGATATAAACTGTTACAAGCACACTACTGATCTCTAGTCAAAAGGACCCCCTTAAGATCCAGTATACAGGAGTACTGTAAAATCAACAAAAAAGGGTAGCATATAGATAACCATTCTTAAATAACTGCATATGACCTTAAGGTTGAGTGATGTATGATATCCCTATAAAACTCACAGTATCTGAGATTCCTGATACACTGGCTGTGCTGGATATAATATCATCCTCATCTGAACAGACTTCATACTCGAATGAGATTCTGTCAGCATCAACCTCTACAGACATAACATCCTCAGTACCATTGGTTCCAACCTCTACACCTATAGCATCATCATCATTGTCAGCATCTAGCTCGATGGCTATTATATCTGGTTCAGAATCTCCCCTTTCCTATAATTGATATACACTAGTTTACTATGCTTTCTTAGCTTAATATGTTTTAATGAGGTTTATTGCTATACAGTGTGTTTTCAAAGCACTTCTTTTTTCTTAGTGGATGAACATATATAGGAATGTGAACTTTCAGCCAAAATGGAAAATGCTGGTATTAATGGTTTCCCCACCAACTCTATATAATGTTTATGCCTCGAAAGACCTACTGTAAAAGTTTGGTATTGGGACTATTGGTAGTGAATGACAATAACATTGCAGGTCTCACAATATACACAAGGTTATGACTTTTTCAGTAAAATATGATGATGCCCCCTTTTGTATATGAGCAGTTATTTCATTTGTAAAGGGGCATAACTCTAAAACGGTATAAGTGACTTCACCAAAATTCAAAGTTGATCTTTGTGTTGTGGTAATAAGCATTATGAATAAGTTTCATAACATTTGGTTGTTTCAAATTAATTATTGAAAGTACAGACTGATGGACTAGGGAAAACTTAATGACTCTCTCTGCTACAGCAGGACATAAAAACATTTCCAAAGTAGTATACATGGTCTTTCCTTTAAGATCATTTATAGTTTATGTAAACAAGATGGATAAATCGCAGAAAAGTGCTGTTAACTTTTTCGTAAAAAGTCTACGTCTTAGCGCATCGTCGGAAACGACAAGCGCAGAGGATGATAACACGTAGACCTGCAGACATGTTTGGTCTGAGATTGAACCAAGCGGAGGGATGACATAGCAACGTTACTAGTTAACAACGAACACATCATTGCCTGATATCGTTTCCTGTGACATTAAATACGACTAGTATTTATTATGGAGTGTGATCATTTCTGGGCTAATAAATACCGGTTACAAACTTGGTACAATATTAATTTTATTTTCAAATAAAGAGTTCAAAAGTCCCTGTAGTGCACATATATATCTATTCTAATATGTATACAAGGGCAGTTACTAAAAAAAAAGCCTTTTTTTTTTTTATTTAATATCTAAGAGAAATAAAAGCTTCAGGCCAAATGCAATGGTATATCAATTATGATTTATATTTCAAAGGGAGCATAGTTGGTTAAATTATTTGATCAGGACTTATTTTCGCGAGTTTCAAAGACATTGGTGATGATATAAATTTCACAAAAATCTGGCAACACATGACGGACACCCGGCATTTCTGTCCCCTGCAACGCGTTAAGACAAGTAATAAAAAAATCCCATGTGGAGGCTCAAATTGCGGGAAAGGGGGGGTATCACTTCAGAGCCTATATTTCGAAGTTCCATATGCAAAAGGGCCTTTGTAATGGATCCATTTTGAGATTTCATATTTCAATTGGATGTGAAACTTTAACCTCACATATTACTGTATCTAATGATGGTAGTTACGAGAAAACAACAAAATTCTGATAGAAACTTATATATTGAGGGGTATTTTGAAATTAAACAAAAATATAGCCATTGTTGGATTGTAGGGGAAGTACACATGTATACAGGAAAAACGTCAGAAAAAAAAGTGCATAAAAGGTCCTAAATTTTTTTTTAAACAGTTTCGCATCCACATCATTTTAACCCTGGCTACGCCACTGATTTATCTACATATCATGTTCAAAACAACAACATGTAAATTTGTGATTTTTACTTACAGAAACCCATCTATGTCTTCTCCTACCAGTAGATGCAGCTGACAAGTTTTGTGCTAAAATGAATAGAAATACTCATAAAAATATTAAGTCAACTCTAAAACAAGGATGCACATGCTGTCATGCTAAACAAACCAAACTCAATGTACACAACATCTTGCCAATGCTGAAACATGTCAAAAGCTTATCGAATTTGTACCAACATGTTATTTAGAGTTGTTGCCCATTTAATTTTAACATACAAAACTGTAATTATTATATACTTTCCATGTTTACCTCTGTTAGAACTCGTGTCTGATGTTTGACCTTCGAAACTATTTTGTTTTTTCTGCTGTTCCCCTGTCTGTGTACTGGGACTATGTACGAGTATGTCAATCAACTTTGGACAAGAAACAGTCACTATCTGAAAATAAACAACTTTTTTTCATAAAATACTGACGAGAATAACCATGATAACTAATTATATAAATTAAGAGTGTGGAAACTAAACAAGAGGCTCTCAAGAGCCTGAATCGCTCACCTTAATTCTTTTGGTTAAATCTCTCATCAATGATTATTTTGGCTTTTCAATTTATTTAAATGTTTTTAGGATCGTCCTATTTTCTTCAAAAGCCAAAAAAAATAATCATTTTCTCCTATGTTCTATTTTAGCTTTAGGAGCTATATGTTTCTTGACATACAAGGAAATAAAATATAAAATTTATACTAGATACTCTGAAACTCATTTAGCCTAAGTTAAGCTGAAATTGATACAGCAGTTTCAAAGGAGAAGATTTTTTAAAGTATGTCAACATGATGAACAAATTGTGAAAAAAGTCTTTAAAGGGCAATAACTTCTTAAGGGGTCAATTGACAATTTTGGTCAAATTGACTTAATTGAAGATCTTACTTTGCTGAACATTATTGCTGTTTACAGTTTATTTCTATCTATAATTATATTCAAGATAATAAACAAAAACAGCAAAATTTCCTTAAAATTATCAATTCAGGGGCAGCAACCCAACAACAGGTTGTCTGATTCATCTGAAAATTTCAGGGCAGATAGATCTTGACCTGATAAACAATATTACCCCATGTCAGATTTGCTCTAAATGCTTTGGTTTTTGAGTTATAAGCCAAAAACTGCATTTGACCCCTATGTTCTATTTTTAGCAATGGCGACCATGTTTGTAGATAGATCATAACTTCGGATACAATTTACAAACTAGATACCCTAAGGAACATTCAGTTAAAGTTTGGAAGTATTTGACCCAGTAGTTTCAGAGGAGAAGATTTTTGTAAAAGATTATTAAGATTTACGAAAAATGGTTAAAAATTGACTATAAAGGGCAATAACTTCTTAAGGGGTCAACTGACCATTTCCGTCATGCAGACTTATTTGTAAATCTTACTTTGCTGAACATTATTCCTGTTTACAGTTTATCTCTATCTATAATAATATTCAAGATAATAACCAAAAACAGCAAAATTTCCTTAAAATTACCAATTCAGGGGCAGCAACCCAACAACAGGTTGTCTGATTCATCTGAAAATTTCAGGGCAGATAGATCTTGACCTGATTAACAATATTACCCCATGTCAGATTTGCTCTAAATGCTTTGGTTTTTGAGTTATAAGCCAAAACTGCATTTGACCCCTATGTTCTATTTTTAGCAATGGCGACCATGTTTGTTGATAGATCATAACTTCGGATACAATTTACATACTAGATACCCTAAGGAACATTCAGTTAAAGTTTGGAAGTATTTGGCCCAGTAGTTTCAGAGGAGAAGATTTTTGTAAAAGATTACTAAGATTTACGAAAAATGGTTAAAAATTGACTATAAAGGGCAATAACTCCTAAAGGGGTCAACTGACCATTTCCGTCATGTTGACTTATTTGTAAATCTTACTTTGCTGAACATTATTCCTGTTTACAGTTTATCTCTATCTATAATAATATTCAAGATAATAACCAAAAACAGCAAAATTTCTTTAAAATTACCAATTCAGGGGCAGTAACCCAACAACAGGTTGTCTGATTCATCTGAAAATTTCAGGGCAGATAGATCTTGACCTGATAAACAATATTATCCATGTCAGATTTGCTCTAAATGCTTTGGTTTTTGAGTTATAAGCCAAAAACTGCATTTGACCCCTATGTTCTATTTTTAGCAATGGCGACCATGTTTGTTGATAAATCACAACTTCGGATACAATTTACAAACTAGATACCCTAAGGAACATTCAGTTAAAGTTTGGAAGTATTTGGCCCAGTAGTTTCAGAGGAGAAGATTTTTGTAAAAGATTACTAAGATTTACGAAAAATGGTTAAAAATTGACTATAAAGGGCAATAACTCCTAAAGGGGTCAACTGACCATTTCCGTCATGTTGACTTATTTGTAAATCTTACTTTGCTGAACATTATTCCTGTTTACAGTTTATCTCTATCTATAATAATATTCAAGATAATAACCAAAAACAGCAAAATGTCCTTAAAATTACCAATTCAGGGGCAGCAACCCAACAACAGGTTGTCTGATTCATCTGAAAATTTCAGGGGCAGATAGATCTTGACCTGATAAACAATTTCACCCCATGTCAGATTTGCTCTAAATGTTTTGGTTTTTGAGTTATAAGCCAAAAACTGCATTTGACCCCTATGTTCTATTTTTAGCAATGGCGACCATGTTTGTTGATAGATCATAACTTCTGATACAATTTACAAACTAGATACCCTAAGGAACATTCAATTAAAGTTTGGAAGTATTTGGCCCAGTAGTTTCAGAGGAGAAGATTTTTGTAAAAGATTACTAAGATTTACGAAAAATGGTTAAAAATTGACTATAAAGGGCAATAACTCCTAAAGGGGTCAACTGACCATTTCCGTCATGTTGACTTATTTGTAAATCTTACTCTGCTGAACATTATTCCTGTTTACAGTTTATCTCTATCTATAATAATATTCAAGATAATAACCAAAAACAGCAAAATTTCCTTAAAATTACCAATTCAGGGGCAGCAACCCAACAACGGGTTGTCTGATTCATCTGAAAATTTCAGGGCAGATAGATCTTGACCTGTTAAACAATAATACCCCATGTCAGATTTGCTCTAAATGCTTTGGTTTTTGAGTTATAAGCCAAAAACTGCATTTGACCCCTATGTTCTATTTTTAGCAATGGCGACCATGTTTGTTGATAGATCAAAACTTCGGATACAATTTATAAAATAGATACCCTAAGGAACTTTCAGTTAAAGTTTGAAAGTATTTGGCCCAGTAGTTACAGAGGAGAAGATTCTTGAAATAGTTTACGACGACAGATGACGGACGACAGACGACGGACGACGACGGACGCCAAGTGATGGCATAAGCTCACTTGTCCCTTCGGGACAGGTGAGCTAAAAAGTGAGCAATTTTCCAAGTTTTAAAGGGGCATTACTCTAGAAAAGTATTGATTCACTGGCCAAATCTATGTATCTGTGTATAAGTTTCAAAAATTTAGACATGGAAAACTTAAATTTGAGTGAAGAAATGAAAATGCCCTGGACGGAAGGGCGGTCAGGGTTAATACTGGATGTCATCATTGTCCACAGCAGCGGTCATAAAAAAATGAAAAGATTTTTGGATGCCACAGCCATAGCATTTTCACAACAATCTGAAGATCCCTGAATCAATTTAAATTAATAATTACCTGATTTACTTGATTTGATGAATTACTTCTTTTCTTTGGTATAGCGACTAATTGTTCTTTCTTAACCATACATGAGTCAGGTAACTGGTAGCAGTTGGCATCTATCAATTTCCTGAAAATAAAAGACAGATGTAAAACATTATAGAGATTCATAATTTCAGATAAAGATTATCGACCCAGACCTCCCCGTTTAGATAAGTTTATAGTTACTTCCGTTGTACAAGTTGATAGGGGAATATATCATTTTGACAATATTACAGCAATTTAAAAACCAATCAATCAATAATTCTTATTCACATCCTTTGGTCTTCCATTTATTAGCAGTTACGTCTTGTTACCATTCATTATTAAGTCTCCCAAACAAAGTTTGGAGACTTATTGTTTTTGCTCAGTTCTTATGATTTTTATTATTCTTCTTCTTTTTCTTTTTCTTCCGCCACTTTAAAAAAAATGAACTTGTCCGCAGCGTTTCTCAAAAACCACTTGTCAGATTTACTTAGGGTTTCATAAAATGTGTGCATTGGGGTCTATTAAGGGGTATTTTGGGGGGCCGAAAGAAGGGAGGGGTTTACTATAGAACCCTATGGGATTTTATTTTCGAAAATTTTCAAATGAATATAACTTGAAAACTTTAAGTGATAAACACACACAGTCTTCAGAAATGATCATAGGACAATAAAACAAATCACATGAAATAAAGGGAATCCCTGGGGGGTCATCCCACCCCCTTAAATTTGAGAATATACTATTATCTTGTAAATGGTCCAAATCCCCACCCCTAAACCATATATATTCTTGAATGGGACGATAAAACAAATTTAATGTTGTAAAAGGGAATTCCTGGGGGGTCACCCCCACCCCGTTCAATTTGAGAATGTGCTATTATCTTGTAAACGTTCCAGATCCCCACCCCAAAACCATATAAATTCTTGTAGGGGACAATAAAACAAATCAAATGAAATTTAAGGGAAGTCCCTGGGGGTCACCCCCACCCCATTAAATTTGAGAATGTGCTATTTACTTGTAAACTGTCCAGATCCCAACTCCTAAACCATATATATTCTTGTAGGGGATAATAAAACAAATTAAATGGGAAAAAAAGGAAGTCCTTAGGGGGTCACCCCACCCCCTCTTGTTTGAAAACTTGTAAACGGTCAAGATCCCCACCCCTTAACCATATTTATTCTTGTATTGGACAATTAAACAAATCAAATGAATATGGGAGCTTTGTTTGGGAGACTTCTTAACAGCATCCTGTTACAATTACTTCTTGTTTATCTTCGTATTTAAATACTGAAGAAACAAGAAGTTGCACACAATTCCTTGCAATGCATTTTTATGTAAATGAGGTCTTTCACTTTAGTCTTTTAGATCTGTTTATCATGTTTATCCTTGCTGCAAGACTTGAAACACCCAATTTATAGGATTATTTTTATATAAACTTGCTGTCATTTCAATTTTTGCCCTTTCTCTCCTAAATACAAATCAATCAAAAAGTACAGCTTTATAATTAGTTAATGTTTATTCCTTCAGACATATCCAATAGATATACAAATAATAAATAGCAAATTATAATGTTTCTATCAAAACATACAGTTGATTAAACAATAAATAAGCGATCACAAAATTAGGCATTGCAGTCAACTCAATGGTACAGAACATGCGTATTATATACATATACATAAAACTGAGAATGGAAATGGGGAATGTGTCAAAGAGACAACAACTTGACCATAGAGCCAACAACAGTGGAACGCCACCAATGGGTCTTCAATGCAAAGAGAAACTCCGGCACCCTGAGGAGTCATTCAGCTGTCCCCTAAACAAATATGTATACTAGTTCAGTGATAATGTATACAATTATAGATAAATACTTACGTTGCTTCTGTGAAGGTAAACTTATCAACTCCAAATACTTTTCCCAGAGGATCTTTTTTACAGAACACGATACTAGGGTCATTTGGATTATACAACTGTCTGCTACCAATGTAATCCTTCAGATAACTACAGACCTTCAATTTACAGATAATTAAGTTGAAATTAAGAACGCAAGTTTTTATAGTGTCAAAATTGATATGGTAGCATTTTTCACAATAATAAAAAATTTCTTCATTTATTGTTATGTTTACAGTATTTAAGGTGGTACCTAACCATTTCACTAAAATTAATTTGGCTCGTTTTATTTTGATAGAATTTTGACAAAGTATTTACTTTGACCCTTTAACAAAAATATGTAAATTCTAAAAATTTTGAACCAACCGTTTTGTCAGAAAAATTGCACTGGTTATATAGCAGTTTGACAAAGACCAATTTTGATCTTTGAGAAGCTTATTATTCCCTTTACAACACAACGTAATTAAAACGTTTAGCTGACTTTACAGAGTTATCTCCCTGTAGTGTTAGGTACCATCTTAAATATGCTGATTGCAATAAATATAAAATCACTACTGAAAATATGAATGAAAGCTTTAATTATTGCGAAACCTGGTGCTGTGCATTTTTGGCATTAATACAATCATGGAAATAATTTCTGAATTCAGAGAAATTTTTACCTCTTTTCTGGATAACACTTCCCATGATGCTCCTACTTGTTTAAGTAGGTCAAGAAATTCACGTCTGGGTCTGACCTACAAATATAAGACGATCATTAATTTTGATATTTGCTTTCAATACAATTTCATGTTCACAAGTTCTACTATAAATAGATAAAAAGAATACAAATTAACAAATATCCAGAAAACATAATTCCCTCTACTAGAGTAGGTGAGGCAAACAAATCTCCAATGTTTTAAAGAAACTGCCAAAACTTTCTGATAACTTACCATAGGATAATTGACCTCACATTCTTCAGTTGTTATGTAATGGGACTCTGTGAGTTGCTTCAAAGTAGATACATTTGATCCTGCAAGTGTGCTGTATGTATCAGGAGGCTGTCGTACAATTAAATTTGGATTATTGCACATGTTTACTTGGCTTGATGTTACTTGACCACTTATAGTGTAATTGTGCTGAAATAAAATAAAATTATGAAAATATTTAAATTGAATTAAGGATGCACACCTCTGAGGAGCAAAAAAAAAAACTAGAATAATTTATTTAAACTTTCTTTCTTAACCTGATATTTGGTTTTATAAGATTGTAAAAGAATAATGGGTGAAGAAAAAATCATATGGTGGTGCAGTGACCCAGGGCTTCCAAAACGGTCATATATTCCGGTCATTTGTATAATGTCCGGTAAAAGACCGGCTGGGCAAAGCATGAAACGGTCATATACTTTTTAGTTTTCAACGCTTTTCGGTCATTTTTACATAATTCACGATCGTTTTGACCCAAACTTTTGCCTTTAACATCAACACATTTCCGGTCATAAATGTGACATGATGATTAATTACTATCAAAACAACACCTAATCCAATACTTTCTAATTTTAATCGAGGCTAATTAGTAGTTGGACAGCTGAAATCTACCTGTTCAGGTGACAGGTGATCTATGTTCAGTACCGGACATCGTATAAATTGATCGGTTTATTCACAATTTTTTTCTTACTTTTCAGTAGTTTGTTTCTAATTGATTTAGTCCAAAAGATTAAAATTATAAGAAATTAGTTTATCAACATGATTAGATGAAAAATTTAAAAAGGTTTTAAATGAAAAATCGTCAGAACTACGTCGTATGAACTAGAACACGTGTGCGCATGTGCACAGGTGGGAAATTTAATTATGCATCCTACATTTCTTCAAAAATGCTAAAGTTATCATTGATACCTGTATCTAACGTTCATTTCAAGTATTTTGATGAAGAAATAACGTGGAAAGAGTATCTTCACTCAGTCGTGCTTTGTAAAACATACACGGATTTTACGTATCCGTTTATGGTCCATGTTTTACCATTGTCAAGTCAACATCCGGTTAGAACAATGTGAAAACGAAACTAAAGTTTTTGCACAAATAAAAAGTCTAAGGCAGATATGAGTACGCTGATGTGCACACTTTGAATGATGCACTGCTAATTTAACAGTTACATCCGAACATCAAATTCATATCATATCAAAGTAAAGTTTAAAAATCGTTTGTTTTAATGTAATGTTAATCATTGAAATGGCCATCTGATTACCATAATTGCCTTTTGTGACTAAGTCTTAAGGAATTAAAATCGGGATCAGATATGAAATGTCCGGCTGGCTCAAATATTTTTTGGAAGCCTTGTGGTGCACTTCTTTTTTAGCAATGTTTAGCTACAGCCTTTTAAAAGTACCAAATTTTCATGATTTTCCCATTCTTCATAAATTTTTACCTATTTTTGGGCTATTATCATGAAAAAAAACACCCAAATCCACAATTAAACTTTTTTTCATACTTTCAATTAAGATGAAGTGGACCAATCTGAATAAGTTTAAATTAAAATTACTATAGGTAGGTGTTAAATTGTTAATATAAGAAAGTTTAATCATATTTTGATGCTTTTTGTGTCAAATTCACCATGCTGTCGATTTTATAAATTTGTGTATTTGTGTAACTTCTTTGTTATAAATGATTGAGAAAATACATATCTATATCTAAGAAATTTGAAAAGAAAAAAAAAGATATGGGATGTACATGCTTCTGGTAAAATCATTTTTGTACCCCTCACCCATTTTCTAAAAATTTTGCCAAAAAAGTCTGACTGGATCATGTTGATTGGTAATAAAATTTTAAAAATTGATTACTCAAAAACTACTCATTGTAAATACACAATCTTTTCCCCTTATATCTTCACTGAGACTGAAATGTCAAAAGAATACATCCTTAATTTAAAGCATTTCAATCGTATCATTACATATCAATAAATACAACATTAAAATTGAGAATTGAAATGGGGAATGTGTCAAAGAGACAACAACCTGACCATAGAACATACAACAGCAGAAGGTCACCAAAAGGTCTTCAATGCAGCCAGAAATTCCCTCACAGGGAGGCCTCCTTCAGCTGGCCCCTAAATACAAATGTAAATATTATATACTAGTTCAGTGATAATTAACATTATTTAAACATTTATTTTTCATTCATGAAGAGAAAACTGTTTATCGGCTGATCGTAGTACATGGCCTTAAATTAACATGATTCATTTTTTATGCATGGAGTTCATTTTTTTTTTTTTTAAATATGAACATGATGAATGCAAAAACTTTGTTCAGACTGATTAAGTCAATTATTTCATCATAAAAAGTTTTTAAACACAATAATTAATAATGCAATTATTATCCCAATTGAAAGTTTTATACTAAATAAAACAGTTAAATGACCATGACTGCACTTTTGATCAGTTAATATTCCCCATTACTGACACCAGGTGTAAACTAGAGGCTCTAAAGAGCCTGTGTCGCTCACCTTGGTCTATGTGAAATTAAACAATGGACACAGATGGATTCATGACAAAATTGTGTTTTGGTGATGGTGATGTGTTTGTAGATCTTACTTTACTAAACATTCTTGCTGGTTACAATTATCTCTATCTATAACAGTACTTTCTGTGGAAAATGTTATTGAAAATCTTCAAATTTTAAGAAAATTGTTAAAAATTGACTAGGAAGGGCAATAACTCCTTAGGGGGTCAATTGACTATTTTGGTCATTCTGACTTATTTTTAGTTCTTAATTTGCTGTACATTATTGCTGTTTACAGTTTATCTCTATCTATAATAATATTCAAGATAATAACAAAAAAACAGCAAAATTTCCTCAAAATTACCAATTCAGGGGCAGCAACATAACAACCAATTATCCGATTCATCTGAAAATTCCAGGGCAGATAGCTCGTGACCTGATCAACAATTTTACTTCCTGTCAGATTTGCGCTAAATGCTTTGGTTTTTGAGTTATTAGCCAAAAACTGCATTTTACCCCTATATTCTATTTTTAGCCATGCAGCCATCTTGGTTGGTTGGCCGGGTCACCGGACACATTTTTTAAACTAGATACCCCTATGATGATTATGGCCAAGTTTGGTTGAATTTGGCCCAGTAGTTTAAGAGGAGAAGATTTTTCTAAAAGATTACTAAGATTTACGAAAAATGGTTAAAAATTGACAATAAAGGGCAATAACTCCTAAAGTGGTCAACTGACCATTTTGGTCATGTTGACTTATTTGTAGATCTTACTTTGCTGAACATTATTGCTGTTCACAGTTTATCTCTATCTATAATAATATTCAAGATAATAACCAAAAACAGCAAAATTTCCTTAAAATTACCATTTCAGAGGCAGCAACCCAACAACGAAATGTCCGATTCATCTGAAAATTTCAGGGCAGATAGATCTTGACCTGATGAACAATATTACCCCACGTCAGATTTGCTCTAAATGCTTTGGTTTTTGAGTTATAAGCCAAAAACTGCATTTTACCCCTATGTTCTATTTTTAGCCATGGCGGCCATCTTGGTTGGTTGGCCGGGTCACCGGACACATTTTTTAAACTAGATACCCCAATGATGATTGTGGCCAAGTTTGGTTAAATTTGGCCCAGTAGTTTCAGAGGAGAAGATTTTTTGTAAAAGTTAACGCCGGACGACGGACGCAGGACGACGACGGACGACGGACGCCGGACGCCAAGTGATGGGAAAAGCTCACTTGGCCAAGTTGGCCCTTCGGGCCAGGTGAGCTAAAAAGGGGGGTCAATATTTCTTGACTCTTCAATACCTTGGATTTTTTTATTAAACTCATTGTAAAAATTGTGAAAAGTCTTTAAAGCAGTAGAACAAACAAGGAAAAATCAACAAAAGCTGATCTTAATATTGAAAGTTTATGTTTCTCTAGTCCAAAATGAGATTTTCAAGTATTTTCTATCAAAGTATAAAATTGAGAATGGAAATGGGGTATGTGTCAAAGAGACAACAACCCGCCCAAATAAAAAAACAACAGCAGAGGGTCACCAACAGGTCTTCAATGTAGCGAGAAATTCCCGCACCCGGAGGCGTCCTTCAGCTGGCCCCTAAACAAATATATACTAGTCCAGTGATAATGAACGCCATACTAATTTCCAAATTGTACACAAGAAACTAAAATTAAAATAATACAAGACTAACAAAGGCCAGAGGCTCCTGACTTGGGACAGGCGCAAAAATGCGGCGGGGTTAAAATTAAAATATATATAGGCTTACATTACAGTCAGTTTAAATTGAGCTGTGAAATTTGTAATATGAGTCGCGCATTATGCTCAGAAAGGATGTTTTTAACTTCAAATTGACTAAGGATTTAAGAATAAACAGAACAAAAGATTTCTGATCAACTTTTTTTGCTTTTTAGGTGTCAGACCACCAATTACTACCTCCAATTTAGAAAGTATGTAAAAGTAGCCCTACTCTAACACAAAATAGTGCTTTTGATGTCCTTGTTTACTTAAACTATCCAACAAATTTGCAGAAATGAAACTTTTGGTGAAAAAGAAATATATCTAGATCATTTTTTGAGCCAAAATTTACTTGTCTATGAGTTTGCATTTAAAATTGAGGATTAATGCGCTCCATAGCAGGCCCGTAGCCAGGAATTTCCAAAGGGGGAGTTCGTTAGCCTCAAAAACTTGACTTTAACAGTCACAATTCGAACAGAACGTTGACTTTAACAGTCATTATTTGTTTTCAAGGGGGGGTTTGTCCGAATCCCCCGAACCACCCCTGGCTACGGGTATGCATAGTATACTAATTTTAGATTTCCAGAAAACCAGGTTTTTGTTTTGGAGTACCTCTGTTTGAAGGTCAGTTATTTTGTTAGAAGGCTTTAAAGGTATGGTGAAAATTGGCATGTAGAAAGCTGATTCATGTACAATTAAGCATATACCTGGTTTCCCATTAAGGTCTATGAAGTTAAACTTGAGGTAAAATATTTAGAAAGCTGTGAAAATTGCAAAATTTGGGTGGTCTGACACCTAGGATATATAACAACACACGTTTCACAGTATGATCAAATATATGTGAAAGTGTGTTAATTTTAGGTTTATATATAAGTTAAAAAAAATTATATTTAAATAAAGCTTTCAATCCCCTTTTATATAAATCATCTATAGCCTCAGATAAGGATAAGGCCCAAGACCACAATTAATGACCCCGCTTTTCGTTGTCCACGAATATAGTTCCTTTTAATTAGAGTGTATTTTTCCTTAATTTTTTTTCTTTCCTTTCCTCACTCATTCCTTAAATCTTTTTGGGTGTAAATGAAAGAAGAGAGGTCAAATAAATTTTTGGAGGTTGTATTTTAACTGATTTTGATATGGAATGAGTGATTAGGTCAAGTGCAAAAAGGTGATATTTACAGTTTTCGGAACATCTCTTGACTTGTCAATAGGGGTATGGATGTGTATTGGCTAAATTTGTAAAAGTGATTGCTTCAATCTTTCTGAATTTTGGATATATATTTGGACTAGGACAATACATTACACACACAAAAAATTGGACAAAATTGCATGGTGCAATTTTTTTAATGATGCAAAAGGTTATAAAGAACTGATAGAGGAATTAATTGTGGTCTGTGGCCTAAGAGGTGCATTTCAGCAAATTTAGAATTTTTACTTTGGCATCTTTTCTGAATGATCTATTGGTATTGATTTGTCAAACTATATGAGAAGAAATGATTTTGACTTTCATTTGATAGAAGTTTTGTGAAAAAGTCACTTTTCAGGTTAAATGCCTAAAATGTAGCTTTTTCACTTTTTTCACTATTTTTTCAAAAACAGCATGCTTAATTTCTCTCTGACAGTTTTTTTCTGATATCTATTTGTGTTTGTGGTATTTATTTCAGTTGTTTAACTTATTTGTGAACTCTGAACACAAAAAAAAGTAGATAAAAACATAAAAAGAGTGCAAAATGTGCTGTTTTAATAGTCTAAGTCTAACGGTCAGTATACGCAGCAGGTGAAATGTGAAGTTCTATGCACTTAAAAGTTGTATTCCAAAACAGATTGCACTGAACCTACATCAAAAACACTTATTACTGGTTGCTTAACCATTTCTGTTTCACAGACTATCTTTACTTTCTTCTGTTGGATAGCTAGTGGTTTAAATATTGGCCTTTTGAGGCTGACATTTCATTCAGTTTTTAAACAGTAAAGTTAATAAACTTTGCATCAGACCATACTGTCTACATATATAGTTGAAAGTGACAGTCTTGTTACATCCAGGCTCCATGTTTTATCATATCTGAGCACAGATTTTAGCAAAAAGAAGTATATCTCCATCTCCCATATCATTTATATGCTTTTAAATATGCAAATGTGGGGAACGGCCTAAACTGGCAATCTGTTTTTTTAAGCATAACATTGCTAAAGACCATTTTATCCACATGCGTTATGCTATTTGAAACTTATATTTCCATCAAAAGTACATTTATAACCTGTTAAAGTTTGTTTTATAACTTAACAACTTCAGAAAATTGTGGTAAGTGAAAAATATTACATTTTATATAAGGCCTCACCCTAATTGAAAACCTCTATTTTTTGGCACAGGCTCATATAAAATTAACTTCTGGCCATTTTGCATAAGTCTGATACATGAAATATGCTTTCTGTTGCTTTAAATAGATGTTAACTTATACATAGAGACATTAAAAAGTGTTAGTTTTGGTATCTTTTGGTTTTTAGAAGCTCAAATTTGATAGTTTTAATTGTTCTAATTCAACGCCACAATTCAGCACCCAAAATTCAGATATAAAAAATGCCACATTTTTTTTATTTGGTATCATATGGCTTTGAAACTTTGTAACCTGTTTTATAATATACTAAGCTTGAATCATGCCAAGTTTTATTAGAATTGGTCAAGTTTTAGGCCCCTAATAGGCCCAAGACCACAATTAATGACCCCGCTTTTCGTTGTCCACGAATATAGTTCCTTTTAATTAGAGTGTATTTTTCCTTAATTTTTTTTCTTTCCTTTCCTCACTCATTCCTTAAATCTTTTTGGGTGTAAATGAAAGAAGAGAGGTCAAATAAATTTTTGGAGGTTGTATTTTAACTGATTTTGATATGGAATGAGTGATTAGGTCAAGTGCAAAAAGGTGATATTTACAGTTTTCGGAACATCTCTTGACTTGTCAATAGGGGTATGGATGTGTATTGGCTAAATTTGTAAAAGTGATTGCTTCAATCTTTCTGAATTTTGGATATATATTTGGACTAGGACAATACATTACACACACAAAAAATTGGACAAAATTGCATGGTGCAATTTTTTTAATGATGCAAAAGGTTATAAAGAACTGATAGAGGAATTAATTGTGGTCTGTGGCCATAAGAAACATGTTTACCATTTTCCAGCATGTGCTTCCGGTGTACTATATTAAGAATTTTCAAAACGAGATTCCGCGGGAATCTACTTTCATTTTCATTTCAAAAGGGACAATGTCATCAGGTTAGTGATATTATTGATAGACAACCTTACTTAGTCAGTGGCGGATCCAGAGGAGGGCGTAGAGGACGTACGCCCCCCTTTGACTTCTATTTCATAATTCCACCAAACAGAAAGTAATATTCTATTACAAATACAAATACAAATATTTTTATTGGCACAAACTCATTTATAACAATAAATGGTTAAGACCTATGGCGTTACATACAACTATAATAATTGACATGGTAGAATGAAAGGTTCCATGATAACATATCATGCTAAATTATGAAAAGTTACAAAATGATGTATTATATAAGTTCACTATTTCTTATATTTAGACATTCTGATATGAAAGAGGAAGATAGTCCAAGTAATAATGCTGAGCTATTATTGACCAATAGAGATATTTTTTCATCAGCGGTAATGTTCCGCTGTATTTGAAATATAACATTTATTTTATTTTCTAATATTTCTCGCTTTGAGGTATATCTATTACATTTAAATAAGAAATGTTGTTCATCCTCAATTTCCCCATTTTTACATGTAGACAGGACAGTATCTTTCCTCTCTAGGAATATTAAGATGTCTTCCCCTTTCAATCATTAAACGATGTGCACTTATGCGTATTTTGCATATTAAAGCACTGTGTAATTTAGTCCAAATAATTATGACATCTTGAAAGGCTATTATATCGTCGCTGGGCTTCTAAAATGTTGTAAATGGGCGGGAGAAAATCTTTGGTATTACAAAATAGCAAACAGTTAGACCAATCAAAACGTTTGAAATAAGGCATATTACAAAATTGCCAATGTCAGTTGTTTGTAAAGTTTGCTTCCAAAATGTTATATGAAAAACTTGAAAATCATTGTATAACGGCTTTGGGAATTACATAATTGTACATTTCTTTATTTCTGTGAAAATAATTCAAGTTCTTGGATAATCCAGAAATGTCTCAGTTTTCATTTCACTGTTATTTGCAAAAATGTTTCTAAAGTAATAATATTTATCAGTTTTATTTCGGCCTAGCCACAATCAGCATGATCAGATATGTGCATTTTGTGTTTCACATGAAGTCAAAAATGAGTATCACCTCATTGAAAAACTCTTTTGATATTTTGGTTCAAAAATGGTTTAAATTATGAAAAATTGCCATCGTTAGGCTAACACTGGAAGCATTTATATAATTACATACAGTTTTTGTTTAAAAACTGTATAATTTTCTTTAATGGTTGCCTTCAAGACATGGTCACCAGTGACAGATTTTTGGTCAATGACAAAGACAACAAAATATGTTTAGAACTATTGAATATCAAACATTTTAATTGAAAAAAAATTAACAAGAACATGTTTGACTCACAGTTATTTCAAACAACAGTAGCTTTCTTTGATCATTAATCTTATCTGATAAAACTGTATCTAAAATTATCTATAAATAACAAAACTTCCAAAAGAACCCTTTCTTTTGGTGTATAGAACATTAAAATAACTTGATGCATATTCTTACAATAAACAATCAAACTTAGCAATACAATTTATATGTTTTGTCTACGGACAAGACATTGTATTCATATTTAATGAAATGCATTATTAAAACCTAATTTTGATATAGCTGAAAGTGTTATCTTGAAAAAAAACCATACATTTTATCAGGTTTATCTATCAAATGATGCTTAACTTCGAGGAAAATGGAAACAAATACATTTTGTTAATGTCTACGGACAAGACATTTTATTGATATTCAATTAAATGCTTTCAAAGATGATTGTTAAAGTTAAGATTTAAAGTTACTAATTAAGTTTTAAGCGGTGTTTTTTAAGTTTGAAAAATATAAAAATGTACCCATAATTCTTTACATATCTCAACATGCTCAATAATTTATTGATTAAGCCAAAATGAAGACACATTCTTTTAACTGAAATCCATATCTCTGACTGTTTAAAATAATCAAACTATTATTAAAACTCAATTTTGACATAGTTAAATGTGTTCTCTTGAAAAAATAACATACATTTTACCTATCATATTAGGCTGAACTCAAGGAAATTGGATACAAATATATTGTGGTAATGTCTATGGACAAGACAATTTCAGTCAAAAAAATCTGTTAGAATCAATTGTGACTATATTTATGTTGAAAATACTGAGTTTTAATTTGAATAGATAACTTTCATCACCTATAAATAAGATTTAAGTTCCATAGCAGACAAATAATTGAATTTAATACTTGTTATGTACAAGTGTCTTGTCTGTAGACACTTCCTCATCTGCTGTTAATACTGAAATGCAAAAGATAAAGTTAGAGAGAGAAAAATACTTTTTCTTCATTTGATTTAGTTAATCTTTTAAGGTATGCAGCAACTGGAATAAACAATATTGAAGTAAAATAAGGTATGCTTTTTATGACTGATAATCTGACACTTTTCAAAATCCACTCCTGTAAAGTAATTTTACAAAAATTGAGAACACTTAAATTACCATTTATTTATTAGAAATAAGATATTTCTAAGTTTAAACAACACATAGGACTAATTAAGACCCATAAAGCCAAGCAATATTGATAAAAAGACATGTCTACGGACAAGACATGTGTCTACGGACAAGACATTCTGACATATTTTTGAATTTTTCCCTCTATTAATAGATGGTAGAAAAAAATGTTAGTAGTGTTTTCATATCTACAAAAGAACAGGAACTTAGCAATGCAACATTAATGTAATAATGCTTCCAGTTTACTAGGGAATGCATGTCTACGGACAAGACATTTTTTCACTTTATTTGTATATTCAACTTTGATGGCATATATATCTCCAGCTAGGGTACTTCAATTTTGATAAATGAGTTAGTTTTTGATAATGTATATACTAGAAGAGAAAACAAAACACATAATAGCATAAATTTGATTTATTTTTCTCTTTTATCACTACACTGAGCAAGCTAAAAACAAAAGTACAAAATTTCATAACAAGCGCATAGTATTCAACTTTTTATCATAACTTTGTAACCAGTGAAGATTTTTTGTTGCAACAAACAGTAAAAGAAAGATGAATAAATTGTTTATAGCAATGAACCAGTAATGTAGTTCAAATTAAGTTAACTTATTAACTATCAATTGGTCCGAGACCACAATTGTCGTCCCTTGATTTTCGTTGTTCACGAATATATATATAGTCCCTAGTGTTGACAGTGGGTTACTTGCCATTAATTTTTATACCCCTTCCAAATTTATTTCTCCATGTTTAATGCCTCAAATTGCAAGTAGGGGAGTGAAATTACACTGTAAAAATATTTGGGTCCAGAATTTTAAAGGAAAGTAGTGATTTGGTCCAGCTGAAAAAGGTTAAAAATTAGCACTTCGGAAGCTGTCAAAAGATTTCAAGACGCCCTAAACATAGAATTGTCCATATTTTGAGTTAGAGCCGATGAAGTTTTCTATAATTTTGATATAATTTGTCCCAAAAGTAGTACAACACACTGTAAAAATTTCTTTGAGAAAGCGCAGGTGGGATTTTTTTTATTTTCATTTATCATGTTTATGTTCTAAAAGAAATGCACTATGAAATAATTGTGTTCTCGGACCAATTGATTAAAACAGCGAAATTTTAAATGAAACAACATAACGTGAAATTTTGCCCATTTTCAGCGTGTATTTTAGTGGGTTTTTTTCAAAACGGTAACACCTATACATGATATTTGATATTCATTGTGAAGCCCTACATTCTCTTCTTCAGTTCAAAGATGTATTACTTGTGTAAAGTTTATCTTCTTGTCTTTCATGGTCTTTACAAGCCTATAACATAGACCCAATATGAAATGCACATCTGATCTTGGCTAGGCCATAAGTAAAATGTTTCTTATTGAATTTAGTTCTTTTCATTGGTTCTATATATCACATGATGAGATACATTGACAAATTCTATTGGATTTAATCATCCCATCTGGTACACGTTATAACAGTTTATGAGTTATTTCAGATTTTATTTTATTCTGAACTCTTACATTTTAATGAGAAAAAATATAAATTTGATTGATCATGTTGATTATTTCCAATTGTTCGGAGACCATTTTCATTGCTCAATATTTACATTAAAATGATCAGATAATTCTAATTACCAAAAATATACAATTTTGTCATCTCTTTTAAATGGAAAATACAGATCATGCAGATACCACACCAACAAAAGAAAACCCAATTGATTGCTGTTTTTGTCTTAGTTCTGGAATTTCTGTTAAATTTAATTTCAATGGAAAGAAATGTTCTGATTATGACTTTAGTTCTAAATTAAAATTAGTTTTTGGTTCAGATAGTTTTGATTTGATTGATGAATTATTTCAAAATGAAGCCTCAGTTTGTAGAAATTGGTTTTCCTCATTTTCTCGTTTATTTGGTTTTATTTCATCTAGCAAACATTGTTTTTCCACTTTTTTGTATCAAAAGACACAGAAGAAGAGAATGACCAACTTTTCTCCAGAAATATGCCATGATTTTGGGTAAAAAAATAGATATAGATATAGATTTAGAATAAGAATAAATATATTCTATTTTGAAAAAGCTATATAATTGTTGTAGGAGCATTACATTTGGGTCTGTGGATTAAAAATTTCCTTCGTCTGTCTGTCCCTCTTTGGGTTTCAGTTATTAGTTAAGGTAGGTTTATTTTAAATGAAGTTGAAGTCCAATCAAGTTGAAACTTAGTACACATGTTCCCTATCATATGATCTTTCTAGCGTTAATGCCAAATTACAGTTTTGACCACAATTTCATGTTTCACTGAACATCGAAAATGATACTGTGAATGCTGCATGGGTGTTCTATGAACACATTCTTTTTAACATATAAAATATAATTGAATACATATAAAAGAAAAGTTCTGTGTCATTTTGATCTCTTATTAGGAATCATACCACATCTTATTTTTATATATATTATGTTTTCAAGATTACCCGTGAGAAGAATAAACACCAGAAAACAGACTACTTCCATTTAGTGGCAATATATGTAAAAAAAAAAAGTCCTAAATTCTTCAAGATGAAACATTTTTTCTGTACTTTTATTAAGAATGAATATTTGATTGAGTCCTCTTTACTACGCTACGTTGACTTTACCACTGCCACCAACTCCTAATGCTAGCGTAGGTTTTTTTCAACATTCTTGAAAAAAAATTAAATATGTCAAAATTATTTTTGTTTGTATGGAATTTTATACTATATTAATAAATGAATACAGGTTTTAAAGACTACAATATAAGCTACCGGTAATTTTTAGAAAATGATATTTTAAACTGGAGATATATTTTGGTGTATGTATACTTATTTGACCCTTCTCATTTGCCCTTGTCAAATCCAACATGGATGTTACAGAGACGATACGGAACATACAGTGTCAGCTGTATCCACAGTTGACACTGAAACATGAACAAATTTCCTCCATAGAAAACATTCTCCAGGGAAATAATATTATAGTAAATCTGCCTGTTGGGTTTGGAAAGAGTATAATATAATATAATATTCCATTTGTTGCCCACTGCCCAGTGAGTATATTAATTCCATCAACTAATCAAAACATGAAACATCGTAAAAATATATATTTTTGTACACTCTAACTTTTATTATAATTCGATCTTGACGGCTCTTTTAAATATTTGTCCACTCCTAAATTGGGTTCGGAACACCACCTAACAAAAAGAATCACTCAGGCCTGAAATCAGTAACTGTCCCTCGGCTCAGACAAGGGCCAAGTCTGCAAGTGATCATTTATAATATATTAAAAAGAAAAACATAACTTAAATGTGGAAACATTCATTGTAGATCATTTGTAGATGAGTTCAAATAATTGTGAGGTCTGGCAAGGCTATTTTATCTTCAAAAATACAGACGTGTGCCCTTTTGTAACAAAAATGGGTTTTTACAACAAAATTGAAATGTACCCCTAGATATAAGAAGTATATATATGAAGGGTTGTTCCTAACTTTGTTTTTGATTTGTGGTTTAGTTATATAATGGTAGCACTCCACAATTCACCGTAAGAAAATAAAATTAAAATTGAACCACAAAATGTTTTATCATTCTCTATTCCTGGCTTTCTAATACATTAACCTAGCTGTTTGTGTTATACATGGGTATCCGGTCGTTCCAACCCCAAACCAATCCGGTCTCAAGTCAATCTGGCCCAAAGTCGATCCGGCCCAAGTCGATCCAGCCTACGTCGATCCGGCCCCAAAATAAAATATGAATAAACTATATTCACTATATGGAGGAATTTGTGACAAATTTGAACAGTATATATAAACGAAATCATTAGTCTATAATTGGTCTGTTTATTCAACAATTGTCTGATGATTGTGAACTAAGGTAATGCCACTCGTAATCACTTAATTCAATCAAATCCTGGGGGTTGTATATAATAAAAATCATAAACATTTATGAATTACAATTAATTTATATCTTTATTTTTATTCCTTATCCTTATAAAAAATTTTTTTGACAGGCCGGATCGACGGGGGGGGGGGGGGGGGGGGGGGCAGATCGACATGGGACGGATTGACTTGGGCCGGATCGACCCGAAAGCTTATACATGTGCATATGTATGTAATGAGTATCTTCCATAGATTTTCAAAAGTTAAAATGGTGAAAAATAATTCCTCTATGTGTATTCATGGCAACATTCTGCATTTATTTACCATGGAATATTGCGAAAAGGGGGTGAAAATGTCACATATCCCCCATATAAATTTCAATTTTAAAATGAACTAGAATTTCAATGCCTTTGAGTGTTTCCTTATCAGAAACTGTTGACAGTAATCTACCTTATGACATGATCAAATAAAAAATGGGTCTATTTCGCCTACTTTTTTTTTCTTAATATACATGTATAATCACAAGGTTTGTTCCCCCCAAAAAATTGAAAAGAACGTTACAATATATGCTGGACCAATGTTTGGTATGGATATATCAAATACTGACTGACATACAGAAAACAGCCTCTATTTAATACATACATTATATAATCTTGATGTTCATATAAATTAATCCTCAGCTATCCAAACAAGAATTTTATTGCACACTTGCTCTCTTATTTCAAAAATCCACAGGCGCCAAAATGGGAAAATACATGTACACACCTAACTGTAAGAGTGCTTCCTGTAACACGATTTGATAGATATACTGAATAATTGTTTCCATATTTTTGTTTGTATCCAAGTATAACCACATTGGATGCCATTTGTGGAGCAGGATTTGCTTACCTTTCCTGGGCACCTTAGATCACCCAGTTTTTGTTAGACTGGTGTTCTGTGTAAAAAATTGAACAAGATTAATGTTAAGGTTGTTCAGCTTAGCCAGAAGTGCCAGATCATTGAGAACAACAAAGACAGCTGTGAAAATGGTATGTATTCATGGTATTATCAATATGTACATGATGAATAGCAACCAAACAGTATACAAAATGTAGCATAAAACAATAACATCAAGAAGGCAACATATACTTTTTTGCATTTGTTTCTAAACAATACCTGATTCTGAATAAGAAGGAATTATTTTATAATGTTTTCATTATTAGCAATTCTGAATGTGAATGTTAAAATAACTTTAATAATTTGAGTTTATTTTCTGTAATAAGTTCAGTATGGGAAAGACCTCTTTATTATAATTGAGGTTTATCTTTTTCTGCCGAAATGAAACATTAACTTGATTAATGACAAATCAACTGTCTGAGAAACTAAGAAAGATTTCACATTTATTACTGTATTATTTAAGAAATATTAAATACTCAAAAGTGAAAAAGATTCTCCTCATATTGGTGCCTTTATCTTCATTTTTAAATGTATATTGGCATTGATGTTCATTGAAGGGTTGCGTGATGCATGGGATCGAATCCCTTTGAGGTCAAGCCCTTACTTCTCAAACTGAACAAATTACTTATCTATGTATATAATATAGTCATACAGGAATCACTTAGTGCCAGTATCATTCTGACACACCCTGAGGGACAGTTAGTTGCAGAAAAAGGTGTTAAATTGTTACGAGCATTGGAGGGAAAAGTTGGCACAATTGTCATTGATGCACAAAATTGATGACTGGTAATTCAGAAGTTTCCATTGTTGAACATTAGATTTTTTTCAAGGCCGGCTTTTGTATTTTGTATAATTTCTGAAATGGTTATTGACAGTTAAAATGTTCTTTGTTAGTTATTTTGTAGTTTTATGCACACTATTGCAGTACAGATTACCAGTAGCCATAAAATCACTCTTATCAGAACTCTGATAATTTAACAAAATTAATTTAATTCAATTTCAAGTAGAATACATTATTCTTTTCGATTTATTACTGATTTACAGCCTGGTTGGCATGTTTACACAGAAGAAATTTTAAGGTAACATTATGGACTAAGGAAAATAACTCAATTTGAAATGTCAAAATGTTTTTTTTTATTATAACAGAAAGTTGTTAACTTGAGCCTTTCATAACTTCTCTTTGAACAAGGAAAAGAATTTTTCCAACCACCCTATTTTAATCATATGGTCCGAGTACACAGTTATTTCGTAGTGCATTTCCTTTAGACAATAAATGGAAATAAAAAAAATTCCACCTGCGCTTTCTCCATAATATTTTTACAGTGTGTTGTACTACTTTTGGGACAAATTATATCAAAATTATAGAAAACTTCATCAGCTCTAACTCCAAATATGGACAATTTTATGTGAAGGGGGTCTTGAAATCTTTTGACAGCTTCCGAAATGCTAATTTTTGACCTTTTTCAACTGGACCAAATCACAACTTTACATTATAATTCATGAATCAAATTTTTTTACAGTGTAATTTTATCCCCCTTCTTGCTACTTGAGGCATAAAACATAAATAAATAAATTTGGAAGGGGTATAAAAATAATTGACAAGTAACACACTGTCCACACTAGGGACTATATTCGTGGACAACGAAAATCAAGGGACGATAACTGTGTACTCGGACCATATGTATTTGCACAAGTTTTTTTTAACAGATATAACTTGTTACAGTATCTATAGGTACAATACATTAAATCATACAATTTACCTTGAGTACACAATAATTGTTTATTCACTATTTCATACATGTACAAATACTATTAATTCATATTTGAACAAACATCAAAATAAATAGAGTCACAGATAGAAAACCAATATATTCATACATGCACCACATAAAAATAATAAGAATCACAGAATCTTTTTTTCTAATTCATATAATCACTATATCACATACCATTTTATATGATTGAGGGCAATATTTATTTACATAGTTTTTTGATTGTACAGGTTGCTTGCATGAATTGTAATGTGTCGGAATGCAGAAAGACACAAGTAAACATCTGTGGACAAGTGATGCGAATTTCTTTGCGAAGAATTTGCAAATATTCCTTGTGATTGTCACATTTATTCTTGCACTTGTATTAATTTCTGTCACAAATACAGAACGCATACAAACAAAGGAAATTGTGTTTACAAAGTTTCTTAGATAAAGTTAATATACCATGTTTTAAACAGATTGGAAAATTCTTTATATTATACCTATTATTACATTTAACAGCAGTCAAGCAATAAATCAAAACATTAATGTACATCAATGTAGCAGCATATTCAGTCAAAATGGTATCTCATTAAATTAAAATAGCATTACATTCAATCAAATTAACATAACATTAATTCAAATAGCATCACACTCATACAATCAAAATAGCATATTCATTCAAAATAGAATTACACTCTATCAAAATAATATCTTATTCAATTAATGTTGAATAACATTAAATCAAAAAAGCATAAAACTTAAGTTAGTTAAGAGCATCACATTCAATTAAAATTTATTGACAGCAACCCAACAATTACTTGTCAGATTCATATAAAATTCATGGGCTGAAAAATAAATCTCAATACCATCACATTCATTAAATAGTATTGCATTCAATTAAAATATCATCACATTCAGTAGATTAGTATTGCATTCAAGCTTAATATCATCACATTCAGTAGAATAGTATTACATTCAATTTAAATCACATTCAGTAGAATAGTATTGCATTCAAGCTTAACATCATCACATTCAGTAGAATAGTATTACATTCAATTTAAATCACATTCAGTAGAATAGTATTGCATTCAATTAAAATATCACATTCAGTAGAATAGTATTGCATTCAAGCTTAATATCTTCACATTCAGTAGAAAAGTATTGCATTCAAGCTTAATATCTTCACATTCAGTAGAATAGTATTGCATTCAATTAAAATATCATCACATTCAGTAGAATAGTATTGCATTCAATTCAAATCACATTCAGAAAAATAGTATTCAACTAATTTTAAATACAATCACATTCATTTGACATTTAGATACAAATGTAGTATTACATTTAATCTAAATAGCATCACATTAAGTTAAAAAGAAGTATCAATAAATCTTAATATCATCACATTCATTAAAATAGAATTACATTCAATCTAAGTACCATTACATTCAGTAAAATTTATATAGCATCACATTCAGTTAAATGAAATGATCAATACAAAACAGTACCTGTCATCAGCAGTATAAATGCTTTTGATTATAAAATATATACCGGTAATGTAACATAATGTGTGTAACACACACACACACAGAATTGATTTTAAAGTTAGACCGTTCACAGTATTTTCTAAATATACTTATATTACAAACAACATAAAAAACATAAGTTATTTAGTTTTAGTCTTATTATTAACTTTACCCATTATATAAAACATGTTTTTATTTTTCAGGGCCGGGAAGAGAATTCAGAAAAAGTTTTTCAGAATTAGTAGTTCTGAAATCTTTCTTCAACAATGTCCCTATAGCATGTTTAAGTGGAACACGAACAGGAAAACATATAAATGCTTTATCTAAGCAGTTGCTTATATGCAATTTTAAAGTCATTTCTGTAAGTCCTGAAAAAACTAATTTAAAACTCATAGTATGTGAAAAGATTAAAGGTACCTCTTATGAAAAAATAGAAAACATTTATAAGAGTCATTGGTCTTTGTTTAGTTATCTTGGTCAATGTAACGTTTATGTGACAGTTGTAATAAAGCTTTATACTTAGGACTATCAACATAATATCAATGATTAGTAAAGAAGGCGAGACATTTCAGTGTGTGCACTCTTGTTTTTATTGGCTTTGAACTAGCTGTCACTGACTGCGAGTCTTCTCAGATATATACTTTTTGTTGTTGGAATGTACAAGTACCATGTCAGGTCCATGTGTTTTGTTATATGTATTTAGCCTTTTTCAACACAATTTTATAAAATTGAGAATGGACATATAGTTCGTTCATATGCTATGCTGTTACATCACTGTCCGAATTAAGGGTAGGGTTGAGATTCCGCTAACATGTTTAACCCCGCCACATTTTGTATATATTTGTCTGTACCAAGTTAGGAGCCTGTAATTCAGTTGTCGTTTGTTGCTGTGTTAAACATTTGTTTTTCGTTCAGTTGTTTTTACATTAATATACATGTAGTTTTGTCGTTTGGTTTCATATTTGTGATTTTGGGGTATTTCAAAGCCGACAAAGCGGTATGGGCTTTGCGTATTGTTGAAGGCTTTATAGTGACTTATAAAGATCTGTTAATTTCTGTGTCATTTGTTCTTTTGTGCAGAGTTGTCTAATTGGCAATCATACCACATCTGTGTTTTTCTGTTTTTTTTTTTTATAAATATGATTGCATACAAACCATCAAAGTTTGAAAGATATTTGTCAAACAGTTTCACAGCATTTGCGTTCAAAACGCCTTGGGCAGTTGGAGTAACGGATAGATACTGTTACTATATATAGATCTATATTCAATAACATTTCAGCACATGCATTTGTTTCTGTCAATATGTGGTTTACTATCCATACCCGTACTAAAAAATCACTCGATTTTTAATTTTAGTATGGGTAATAGTAAACCCCATATTGACAGAAACAAGTGCCTGTGAGTAAAGGCCCGAAAACTCGATCGTGATTCAGTTGTTTTTACTTGCTCTTGATGTAAACGTGTTATATTGGTCCTTATGGTATTTTGCTTAAAGTATATAATTTGATTCTTTTGTGGCCAAGAAACGTGACCGTCACCTGGTCACGCGTTCGGCTAAAATAGAAAATAAGGATAACATGCAGTGTTTTACTCATATTTCAGAAACTAAAGTAGTTATAGTAAAATTGATAAGGAGTCAAATTATTCAACAGGTCGGCACTAACTGCTGGCACGAAATTATTCTGAAAAATCCGACAACCCAATGTTGGGTTACTGCCCCTGAAATGCACAGTAACTTGTTTCTGTCGATATGGGGTTTACTATCCATACCCGTACTAAAAATCACGAGTTTTAGGGCCTTTATTGTACCTTTTTCTTCCTCAATTGGAGATATAACCCAGATCCCAGAGGTAGATTTAAGGGAAGCAGGGTTTTATTTCTAAACAAATGGTTGAATATAGAGGAAACACAGGCGGATCAATCCATTTTAAAAAGGCACTGGCTACGGTTACATGGAAATGTAACAATAATAAAAATATTATTGTTACATTGGAGACTAAATGCCGGAATGCATGGTTGGGTAAGGACCTGTTTAATTACGAATGTAACAATAATTATTGAGGCTACGGTTACATTGAGTTATTGTTACATAAAAAAAAAACAATGTACGATGGGACTAGTAATATGTACTAAATAATAAAAGTTGAGGACATTTATTACATACATTTATAACATACAATTTATTTATATTTACAATGACAATTTCTACAAATCCAGTAAGTTGTTTTAAAGTCCGACACATTTTTGATGAACGAAATTACGTCCTCCACGGATACGTGTACATACAGAATTTCTTAGTATTTAAGTTACAATTAGCAAACTTTGCTTTTGATTATTAATTTGCGTCAAGTTATAAAGCTGTATGAAATGTATGTCTTGATATTGTTTCAGTTTCCTTTAAAACGCATCCCAAGTTTTATTTTTTTTCCACCATAAACAAAATTGGTCCAAAGTATAATGACAGTAATAAGAGTAGGTGTGCAGTTAAATACTTTAAAAAAGTGAAACCATTGAACTATATTTTTCGCCTTTGACAGTCACACTCCTAATCTTGAGTAGTATCTTTAAGAACATCAAAACCATTAATACGTAGGAAAACTATTCAAGTTGTACACCATTTGTTGAATAATAATATTTTATTATTTATCAGTATTAAATTACAAGTATTGTTTAGTACATATGAAAGAATGAAGCAGTACAACTATAGAAGATTTAAGTTTAATCAATCTAGCGTCCATTGCTGTATTTCATGTAACAATAACGTAATGTAACCGTAGCCTCAGTAATTATTGTTACATTTGTAATTAATCGGTTCCTCACCCAACTTTGCATTCCGGCAATTAGTCTCCAATGTAACAATAATATTTTTATTATTGTTACATTTCCATGTAACCGTAGCCAGTGCCTTTTAAAAAAAGGGTTCCTAACCCAGGACAAAAAGGGGGGATTGTATAGGGAACAAAAAATCTTACCCCTTTTGAATCCGCCACTGTGGAATCACTAAAGAATGAGAAGAGCGGGCCCTTACTTTATGAAAATTTCTAGATCCGCTAGGGTCTGTGATAAATCTACGCTAAATAAGGTATTGTTATTAATTACGTTAAGTAGGTCAACAACTCATCTCGCCAACAATTACAACTAGATGCATGGACTACCTATCTATTATATCTATGATACTGACAATGAACAAATAATACAAATAAAATTCTATTTGGAAGTCTCATACCTTGATAACTCGTAACATAGTACAAGTGACGTATTTGATCACGTGAGATTCATTGCTAGAAAAAATTACCTTTTAAATTAACTAAGAAAGTTGGTTTTATATAATTTAAACAAAAAATCAAGGTATTTTACACTTTATCTATTTCATAAATAAAAAGCAAGATATACATCAGTTTAATTGAGATATATATGATTAAAGACCGTACACTTAAGTTATAGTTTGAAGCAAGCGCATAGGTCATCATATATATACGTCTTCAAATTTCGAAGTGTCGGCATTTAACTAAAATAAACGCAATTGAGTTAATTTTTGGTGCATCTGAAAGATAATGTAAAAGCCTTTAAGATAATACCGTAATTCAATGAACAAATAAGTTTTTCATAGAAAAATATAATATGTTTGCAGGGAAATGCATACTTAAACCCCATGCCTACTTTGGTGAATATATATACTTTTCAATTAACCGGAAACTGTTCATGAGAGAAATGTAAAAATAGTTTCGATGAAACCTTTTCAAACTACGTCAACGAATAAATATCAGGAAATAAGTTAAAACTCAAATGAAACAAAAACAATTGATATGTTTGTACAATTCAATTGTATCTTACCTCTATATCCATAAGTTGTGTCTTTGTTTATTCACTTTGAAAAAACACACAGATTTGTCAAATTCGGGAAATTCGGGAAAACCCAAAATAATTGTGAGGCTGTTTATTTCATTACGTCATGTAGAAATTATGCGTATAAATATGTGACAACTTAACGAATCGAATATGTATGTTGTTTATACAGAGCAAACGCCACATTTATTTTTACTATACATACAATTCTTACTTTATGTCAACAATGTAAATTTTAGAACTGTATTTTCTTCAATTTAAGAATCTTGCTAAACTGCAAAAAAAGATATGTTTTAAGAAAACAAAGTTCTCAATCCCAACTTCGAAGATATTTATAAATATCTTGATTTTGGACTAATTGGTATTTTTTGCAATTTATTTTAATGTTATGATAATGTTCTTCAAAGGTTAATTTTATTTATAGACGAGTTTAAAAAATGCAGAAAAATATAAGCTCTCTAAATATAAAAATTTCGTATATTATATTCCCGTGAAGCAATTAAAATAAGAAAACAAAACGTGAACCTCGTTGGCAGTTTGACTGTCCGTCTGGTATATTTCGTCCCTCTTTTTTTTGATCTATTAATATATAGATATCCATGATTTATCCTCATTCTGTACATGGGATTTGGAAAACTGACATGTATTCTCAGAGCATGTATTCTTTTAAGTTTGGACCTCAATCAAAATATTTCCATAGCTTAACTCACCTGGGTCTTTAGGTCCAGGAAAACTTATGCAATTGCCTATCATTTGTACCTAGTGTGGATAAAAGCTTAGCCGTAGGGAGTTTTGTATGAATTAAAAGAGAATGGAAAAATCAGCCTACCCACCTTTGGACATCAATTAAAAAAGTTCCTTGAATTTATCCACCCGGGTCTTAAAGTCCAGATAACCTTAAGCAATTGCCTATCTTTTGTACCAAAGGTGGACAAAACCTTTGTCGTCGGGAATTTTAAATGAATTAAAGAAGGGAGTTGCTATGGACACCCTACCCCAACTTTGGACCTCAATTGAAAAACGTTCCATAACTTAACCCACCCGGGTCTTTTGGTTCATGCAACCTTATGCAATATCCACTATCAGTTGTACCTTATGTGGACAAAACCTTTGCCACAGGGATTTTTTTTTATAAATTAAAGAGGGGAAGTGGTAGGGTCACCGTACCCCAAATTGGCACCACAATTAAAAACGTTAAAACACTTTACCCATCTTGGTCGTTGGGTCCAAACAACCTCTGTACTTATTGTTGACAAAAGCTTTGCCGTAGGGAACTTTTGATAAATTAAAGGAGGGAGTTGGTAGGGGCACACTACCTAAACTTTTAACCTCAATCAAAAACGTTTATAAACCTTACCCACCTTGGTCTTTGGGTCCAGACAACCTTAAACAAAATTCCTATCATTTGAACTAAGTGTGGACAAAACCTTTCCTGTAGGGATTTTTTTTTATGAATTGCAGAATAGATGAGGTGGTGTCACCCTTCCATAACTTTGGACCTAAATTAAAATAGTCCCACCTTTTACCACCTGGGGGTTCGGACAAAGCAACCCGATGATAGGCAATTGGCTATTATTGGTACCATGTGTGGATAAAGGGTTATCATAAGCTTGACTGCACGCGGGAGGATAAAGTCATGAAACTTTTTAATTAAGGTCCAAAGTTATGATAGGGTGATTTTTCCATCCCCTTCTTTAGTTTATAAAAAGGGAAGTGGTAGGGATACCCTGCCCCAACTTTGGAGCTCAATTCAAAAAGTTTCGTACTTTTACGCACCTGGGTCTTTGGGTTCAGGCAACCTAAGGCAGTTGCCTATTATTTGTAAAACTATTTATCACTGTAGACAAAAGCTTTGTCGTAGGAAATTTTTAATGAAGGAAAGAAGGGAGGTAGTAGGGTCACCCTACCAACTTTGGACCTCAATCAAAAAAGTTCCATATGAATACCCACCTAGGTCTTCACTCCTGGTCACTTTAAGAAATTGCCTATCATAAGTACCAAGTGTGGACAAAAGCTTTCCATAGGCAAATTTTGATGAATTAAAGAACGGGGTTGGAAAAGTCAGCCGACCTAAAATTTGGACATTATCAAAAAAGTTCTATAACTTCACTCACCTGGGTCTCCTGGTAACTTTGATAACTATTTACACCACTGGGTCGATGCCTCTGCTGTACGACGTTTCGTCCCCGAGGGTATCACCAGCCCAGTAGTCAGCAGTTCGGTGTTGACATGAATATCAATTATGTGGTCATTTTTATAAATTTCTTGTTTACAAAACTTTGAATTTTTCGAAAAACTAAGGATTTTCTTATCCCAGGCAAAGATTACCTTAGCTGTATTCGGCACAACTTTTTGGAATTTTGGATTCTCAATGCTCTTCAACTTTTTGTTTGGCTTTATAACTATTTTGATATGAGCGTCACTGATGAGTCTTATGTAGAAGAAACGCGCGTCTGGCGTACTAAATTTTAATCCTGGTAACTTTGATAACTATTTGGGTCCAGCCAACATAAGGAAATAGCCAATCATTTGTACCTAGTTAGAGAAAAGCTTAGCCGTAGGGATTGCTTTAATAAATTAAAGAAAAGGGATGTAAAGGTCAGCCGACATCAAATTCGGATCTCAATAAAAAAAAGTTCCATAACTTTAAACACCTGGTTCTTAAGGTCCAGGCAACTTTATGCTTATGCCTATCATTTGTACCTAGTGTGGACAAAAGCTTAGCCGTAGAAAATCTTTAAAGAACTCAAGAACGGAGGTGGTAGGGTCACCTTACCCTAACTTTGGACATCAATTAAAGCATTCTATAATTTTTAACAACCTGGGTCTGCTGGTCCGGGCAACCTTGGGTAATTGCCTATCATTCTTACCTGGTATGGACAAAAGCTAACGGTAGGATTTTTTTATGAATTAAAGAAGGGGGATTGAAAAGTCAGTCTACCCCATCAAGTTTCATAAATTAAACCACCTGGGTCTTTAAGTCAATGCAACTTTATGCAATTGCCAATCATTTGTACCTAGTATGGACAAAAAGCATAGCCGTAGGGATTGTTGTACATGTGAAGCCATAGATGAAATTCCGGACCAGTTTAGGGTTAATAACTTCAAGTCAAGAAGTCAAATCAAGCTGTGAATAATTTCCGCTCTAGATAAGCAAATACAGTTCGGTGTGAGCCAAGGCTCCATGTTAAAGACCATTCTTTGGCCCATTATGTTCTACTTCTATAAATTGTTATTCGGATGGAGAGTTGTCTCATTGGCACTTATATCACATCTCCCTATAATATATAATCATAAACCTATAGCTGTACAATGTAACTTATGGGAGTGCAACCCGAGTATAAATCTCAATAACCGAAAATTATACCATAGCTATCCATGGTATAATTTTCACAATTATACCATGGTTTTGTTGTTTAGGAATTCAAAAGAAAAAAATGTCAAGACCTGGCCGCGGCCGCCTGAATTTTTTGATAGAAACAACAAAGTCAGTGTGGGGCCACTAAGCTAAACTGCCCACTTTGCACCAGCTGAAACAAATGATTGCTTAGGGTGGGAATCGAACCCACATACACCAACTCTGTTGTCCTATATTTTAAATTGACCAAGATTCTCTCCCAGAACCAGCAAATAGAGTTTAATCAAAGAGCTGAAAGCTCTGAGGAAAAATGACGCCACTGTCTCTAATATTGGTATAATTTTTATGCAAGTCTTGATTTTCACATACCGTAATTAGTTTAACAATGCAGCATGTCTCGTAAGCATACAATTGATATTTGTATATGTGTGAAGTGAAGATGACAACTGGCTGGTTTTTTTTAAAGACAAATGAATAGGTCAAGACTACCTGAATTGTTCAAATAAATACCGTAGAAAGGCTTATATATTTCTCACTGGTACATATTCAGAACCCCCTTCTCCCCACAAAATTTTAGGTAAATAATCGTTTTGTTACTGTTATCAAAGGTCTAATGAAACTCAGGTAATTTCAAAGAATTGTAGTCAAACCGGCACCTGGTTAAATTTGCACCCGGTATAGTCAAATCGGTACCTGGTTAAATCGACACCTGATATAGTCAATTCGTCACCCATGTTAAACATATATTTTTAACAGTGTTTTCAGCAAAAAGAGTAAAAATAAGAAAGGGGTTGCCAGAATTTTGTTCAGTATTTAAGCAAAAAGAGATAAATACCTTAGGAAGGGATTGTCCAAAAATATTAACTTTCACATTTTTGGGGGTTCATGTACATTTTGTATATATTTATTTTTCTGAACTATTTTATCAATTGAATGGAAAATATTATAACAAATATTATTGGATGCCGAATTGACTTGAAATAGGTGCCGATTTGACTAGATGCCGATTTAACCAGGTGCCGATTTGACTTGTATATTTCAAATCCTCTGCGATCGTTTGCGGTATTTTCTTGAGAAAAGCTGTTTTCCATCATCAAACAGAAGTAGAAACTGCGTAAAAATGATTCTAAAACGCGTCATGATTGTTAAAATAAGTTTAATTCACTTAAAAAACAATTTTGAAACTTGCGATGTTTAAACAGGAAGTTTAAAAAGCACGTGTTAAAGAAGAAATTAACCGTTGAAAGTCGAATCCGTACATAACATATATCACTATAATACGACTTTGAAAGTAAAACAGTTCCATCCTCTTGTAAAAAAGTCTTTATTATACCTATCACATTAATGTTTGAAGGGTCTTAAGCTTATACAAACCACACAAGTCGGTATGAAACACCAAAACGGAATGAACAATAACCGATTACGTTTTGTAGTTTACAAATTCTAAGCTGGTTTACGGTTGTCTTTTTTACTATGTTTGGATCGTTTCAATCTAGCAGATACCAGTTTATTTCAAATGCATTGAAAACAAACGAGAAATTTGTAATGAAAGGTTTAGTTTTTATATTAATCAGTTTTAATTTGATATTAAATAGAAATAACTTATTAATATGGATGAGTTAAAATTACTGGTTTGAAAAATGATGAGAGTGCCCTCTACAATATCAATGATGGCGGAACGAAAACAACCACCTCACCGCGAAATTGAACCTGTTCTCTTATGTCTTGCTTATTGTACTCTATAGTCCGCACCCCCTCTGGAAGGTCCAATTTTGGTGAATAAAACCGCGGACTATACAAGCCTTTCTATAGACAGGTCAACATTTTTGTTGTAAATAAAACAAAGTCTGTAAACTGGTGCCCTTCCAACTACAACACTTTGTTCGAGTGTAGCGAAATACAAGCAGATACCAGTTAGTGTGTAAAATAGTAAATATGAAACCGAGTGCGGTAGGCGGAGGCAATAATCGACTTCCTGTTGTTCTGGTCAATGGTATCGGAACAATGCCACTGAAGCGTCATTTTCCAAAAATATGTTGATTTTTGGTTATGAAATAGCAAACTTTCTATAGGCTCCACTGTACAGCTATATTTACATGAATTACATCTAATAGTTTGTTTGGCAAGGCGGGTTAGTTTTTATGGGATGGAGGGGACAGGAAGCACCCCCTTTTAAAGAACTTTAAATATGTGAAACAAATAACCTATTTGATAGTATCTTCAAATGTTGGCTTGCTTTACCCCCACCCCACTTTAAAAGTGTTTGATTCACACCCGGTTTATTAAACACTGCTGACATCTAGACTTTTAATGAGGCTACTCTATGTTTGACCATCAAAATTAGATAGCGTTTGTTTACTTTAAACAGGAATATATATGTTAGATATACTGTTCCCAGCTCTAAATCACAGGGACTCGGTTAGCAGATTAAAATTTTGTAAATCAATGTTTTTAATTTATTTTTTACTATTTTCTCTCTATTTGCATTAATTTATTAAGGGCATACGATAGTTTTGAACCTGTATTTACAAGTTGATGAAAATTTGCCTATAGGCTATTTTTTACCTGATTAAATCAAATATGTAATAAAAAATATAACTTAAAATTCATGTGCTACTTTTTGAGTAAAATGAGGTCGAAATTTTGTATATTTGCTCAAAATTCAGATTTGTGTCCGTATTTTCTTTTTCGAAAGAGTAAAGGTAAACACAAATTGTTTTTGTTAAATAATCGGTAATTTCTGTATTTTATAAGTATCATTAAAAACTATGCAATTTTTATTCCGAAATAACTCTATATTTATCAAATGTTCATCAATAGAGGAAAAAACGTAATTTTTTTGCTGCATGTTTATCAAAATTAAAAAAAATTGCGCTATTTACAGTTTTATAAAATTTGGGTCACATAATCTCCTTGCAAAATGAAAAAATCAGTCGAAAAATGCATCTTTTCCCGATATGCCATAGTTTGACGTCGCAAAAATAACATTTTACATTAGCAACGTCATTACCTTCCCTGTAACTGTATCGTATGCCCTTAACGCATCTAACGTTGCCATCACTATTTCTTTGTTTTCTGGCAATGTGCAGTTTACTATCCATATCCGTATACTGAAAAATCCTAAAGGGATCCAAGTTGCCATCTTGAATTGCCTTCCCTACTTTAGTTAAAAAATAATTAAAAATATTAATAAATTACTATATACCGTTCGCGCCCAATATACTTTCGCACTCTACACGTTCGCACCCTTCATGTTCGCGCCCGATTTGTATTTGTAGAAGATTTTAAGTGATTTGTGGTAACGAAATCCCTGACTTAATAATTTACCAGTAATACATATATTTCGTTCATTAAAATCAAAAACGTTACAACAGACACGGGCAAAGCGGAGGAGTTGTGATATACAAACACCGTAAGATAGTGCCAAAAGAACATCACCATCTAAAAAAGGAAAATTAACAATAAGGAACGAGGTATAGAAAGCAAAACAAATACTTTTAAAATTATCAGTACACATGAGCATATAAATCAATACTTTTCGCTTGGGTTTGGATGACTTTTAAATAAAACGACCATAAACTCAATTAAAATCCACAAAGCACTAAAATGTCCTTTAATATTAAACTTTTTTGGGCAATTTTATCAAGGACTATCAAGTGAGATGTAAATATTTCTGTACTTGAATTGTAAATTCCACATTTTTTTTTCATGTTAAAAGTTCAATATCCTTATAAATGCATCAATATCCCATATCCCATTTACTTTTAGGACAAATATCCCATATCCCTAAAATTAAAATGGCAAATATCCCGTATCCCAATATACCCTATACAAGCCTCAATGTTTAAAACCAACTCTGCTTCTTGTAAACTAGAGGCTCTAAAGAGCCTGTGTTGCTCACCTTGGTCTATGTGAATATTAAACAATGGACACAGATAGATTCATGACAAAATTGTGTTTTTGTGATGGTGATGTGTTTGTAGATCTTACTTTACTAAACATTCTTGCTGCTTACAATTATCTCTATCTATAACAGTACTTTCTGTGGAAAATGTTATTGAAAATCTTCAAATTTTAAGAAAATTGTTAAAAATTGACTATGAAGAGCAATAACTCCTTAGGGGGTCAATTGACTATTTTGGTCATACTGACTTATTTTTAGTTCTTACTTTGCTGTGCATTATTGCTGTTCACAGTTTATCTCTATCTATAATAATATTCAAGACAGCAAAAAAACAGCAAAATTTCCTCAAAATTACCAATTCAGGGGAGGCAACCTAACAACCGATTATCCGATTCATCTGAAAATTCCAGGGCAGATAGATCGTGACCTGATCAACAATTTTACTTCGTGTCAGATTTGCTCTTAATGCTTTGGTTTTTGAGTTATGAGCCAAAAACTGCATTTTACCCCATGTTCTATTTTTAGGTATGGCGGCCATCTTGGTTTGTTGGCCGAGTTACCGGACACATTTTTTAAAACTAGATACCCCAATGATGATTATGGCTAAGTTTGGTAAAATTTGGCCCAGTAGTTTCAGAGAAGAAGATTTTTCTAAAAGATTACTAAGATTTACGAAAAATGGTTTAAAATTGACTATAAAGGGCAATAACTCCTAAAGTGGTCAACTGACCATTTTGGTCATGTTGACTTATTTGTAGATCTTACTTTGCTGAACATTATTGCTGTTTACAGTTTATCTCTATCTATAATAATATTCAAGATAATAACCAAAAAACAGCAAACTTTCCTTAAAATTACCATTTCAGGGGCAGCAACCCAACAACAGAATGTCCGATTCATCTGAAAATTTCAGGGCAGATAGATAGTGACCTGATGAACAATTTTACCTCGTCAGATTTGCTCTAAATGCTTTGGTTTTTGAGTTATAAGCCAAAAACTGCATTTTACCCCTATGTTCTATTGTTAGCCATGGCGGCCATTTTGGTTGGTTGGGCGGGGCATCGGACACAATTTTTTAACTAGACTAGAACACACCCGTGATATCACGGGTCCGTGACTGAATTAAAGTATATAACTATGCGCAAGCCTTATTTAAGTATTAGTATTGTCATCTGATAAAGTCATGTCGATTATAAGATACACAGTTTTTCTCTGCTTTCAAGTCTTTCTGTTTGAACCCGTTGAACTGGAACTTATCAGTTATTGGTAATATTAACTATTTGGAAAACAAAAGGTCCTGGAATGGAGTATTTTGTAATCAACAGCATTGTCCTATATAAGTTATAAATAAAGTTGAATTCTTTGCTTTGCTGTTTTACGTCATGCCCACTAACAAATTGAAAACTGTACCTATACGCCGTATTTTTAGTCCAGATTTTTAGTATTCGTATTGTTATCTTAGAAAGTCTTACTGATTAAAATACAACAATAGGCAACAATTTTACAATTTAGTAGTGTCAAATTAACCCTGTGGTTATGACCCGTGTATATAGCATATTAGTCCTGAATACAACGTTTGGTGGTGCGCCTGTCAGATGCGGAACGTACAGATAAGGTAATAGGTAACAGGTGAATATACTATTGGTATCGGTAGCGGACTCGACCCGGAACTTCTTAATTATTGGCAATATTAATTACGTGGAAAACAAAAGGGCCTGGAGTGGTGTAATTTTTAATCTACACCTTTGTTCTATATTAGTTATATATAAAGTTGAATTCTGTGATTCGTCGTTTTTACGTGATGACGGCTGACAAATTGGACCTCGTAATTTTAGTATTATAGATACCCCAACGATGATTATGGCCAAGTTTGGTTAAATTTGGCCCAGTAGTTTCAGAGGAGAAGATTTTTGTAAAAGTAAACGCAGGACGACGACGGACGACGACAACGACGGACGCCAAGTGATGAGAAAAGCTCACTTGGCCTTTCGGCCAGGTGAGCTAAAAAGATGCTACTACAAATTTACTTGAAAAAATATACCAGACCACAAATTCTGTAAATGGCTAAATCTCTTTTAGTTTATCCATATATATTTGAAATTCAAAAATTAAATTTAAATAAATTTAGTTGACCTATTGCTTTTAGTTTCTAAGAAACATACTTAATCTAGACAAAAGTGCACATGCTGAAATGTCTCGCCTTCTTTACTAATCATTGATATTATGTTGATAGCCCTAAATAGAAAGCTTTATTACAACTGTCACATGAACTTAACATTAACCAACAAAAATAAACATTGACCAATGAACCATAAAAATGAGGGCAAGGTCAGATGAACCATGCGAGGCAGGCATGCACACCTAACAATTCATCCATACAACAAATATAGTTGACCTATTGCTTATAGTTTAAGAAAAACAGACCAAAACACAAAACTTAACACAGCAATGAACCTTGAAAATGAGGTCAAGGTCAAATAAAACACGCAGGAATGACATATAGATCATAAAATATTTCCATACACCAAATATAGTTGACCTATTGCATATACAGGCAGTATTGGAAAAAAAACTAGATGTGTCAAAGCGACACGAATGGCCCCATCACAAAAAGTTGAAAAATACGCAATTTCAATATAAACACATGTGGACACATACATGATGGTAGTCTCACATATCAAACATCAGCTCAAAATCTGCAGGCGTATAGAAAAAAAAACTGTATAACTGTGATTTTGAATAATTTATCAAAGTCCAAAGCCCTTAATTTAAGCAAAAATTAGTGGAGCAGAACTGAACTTGAACTTGACTTGTAACTCATCATGAACAACTCACATACCAAAAATCAGCCAAACATCTGAAGGCTTTTAAAAAAAAAGACTGTATATAAACTGTGATTTTCAACAAATTCTCAAAGTCCAAAGCCCGTTATTTCGGCATAAATTAGTGGAGCTGAATTAAAATTAAACTTGATCTGTAACTCATCATGGTTAAGTCACATATAAAAATCAGCCCCATATCTGAAGGCCTTTAGAAAAAAAGTCCTTATAACTGTGATTTTCAACGATTTACAACAAATTCTCAAAGTGCAAAGGGTAAAACTATATGGCACCAACAACTTCTTTGCAGGGCCATAAAAAAACCCTCAAAAGCTTAACTTTGACCATTGAACCATACAAATGAGGTCAAGGTTAGATGACACCTGTCAGCTATACAACACTTGAGAGGTTTAGCTAGCTATTGATGGATTCTATGAAGGGTGACATACAAATTGCTTCTGGGAGATTGTATCTCATCATTTTACATAACCACTTGAAGTCAGTTTCTTACGTCATTTAATACATCATGTTGAATTCTATGTTATACTGAATGTTTGCTTCGGAATGTTTTCTAACTGTCATGAGTCTTTATAATCACGAATAATAAAAATGGCTTTACCAAAAATTTACGAAAAATTGGTAAAAATTGACTATAAGTGCAATAACTCCTTTAGGGGTCAACTGACCATTTTGTTCAAGGTGACTTATTTGAAGATCTTATTTTGCTGAACATTATTGCTGTTTAAACTTTATCTCTATCTATAATAATATTCAAGATAATAACCAAAAACGAAAATTTTTCCTTAAAATGACCAATTCAGAGGCAGCAACCCAACAATCGATTGTCCGATCATCTGAAAACTTTGCACAGAATATTGACTACATCTATTCTGTTATAAGGTTTTGTCACACACCCGCAGGTAGGTTAATGCTGTTCGAGAGTAAATCGTCTATTTATTCATATAAAAATCAATAAAATTTGAAATTAATTATAATTTTTGTCTAGAAACTTTCATACCCAGAACTTATTTTTATCATCCCTAATATCATCCAAAGTTTTAATTTCTGGTGTCTCAGAACCCTCCATCTGGTTGCCATGGTAACGGGCAGCATTCAAAGATGGCGTGTGAACGTCCAACTTCAAGAGCCTGGCGCACCCCATAGAACTATCCAAATGAATAAAAATAAAGTTGTATTTGGTTGACAAATATGTTATGTTTCCCGTAACAGCTGTTTCATTCTTTAAATGTGCCCTTTTATAATAAAAAATAACAGAAATGACATACAATCCAACCGTGGCCACACCAAAAGTCAACTATTTTGCCAATTTTAGAAATGTTATATTCCTATAAAAACAAGAAACAGCAATCTTCGTATTCATGAGCTTTCCAAGAATAAATATGCCAAGTTTTAAAGAGATCAAGAAATGTTAACGGGGTGCGCCAATGCGATCTTTATGGATGAATGATATTGAAGTCCTTACTCGGCGACATTTAAACACTGAATTGATTCAGATCGATTATTCCCCTTTTCGGTGTAAAAATGCCGGGAAAGAAATAATCGACATTTTGATAGTTTCTAACTAGAGATAAACACATTAAAGATGTAAAATAATGTTTTTTTTTTCACATTTTCATACTTGAGTTGTTCATGAATCTTTAAAGAATCACCATGCATACGAAGAGAAAAAAGGGGGGATACTCTGACGTTATACTTTGTGAGGGTTTTCGTAACCAAATGTTCATTTCTAAACATATTTGTGTGTCATATCTGCCGATTGAATATAATATTATCTTGCTTACTTCCTTAAATTTTAATATCAGAGTCTTTACGACTTTTAGATTACCAAGGTTTAACATAGTGAAATAACGTGATGACGAACGGTATAACAGTATTTCTAAAACAAAATGATTCTCCTGATAGGGAAAACACTTTAACAAGCACTAGTGTATGGTAGTATGAAACCCTTTCTATCAAACTCATGTTTTATGAGAAATATTTATCTTCTAAGCCCTGTTAAAGTTTTTTCAGTGTTTTTTTTTTTATATTTAAAAACATTTTTAATTAATTCACTGAATTATAATTATAGGATCAGTTACTTTTACATCACATGTGTGAATGGGTCTTTTTTAAAACTAGATCAGCTATATAAGCAATAATTTCTAGAGCTATGTTCATTTTTTGAACAAGCATCATTCATTCATTGCACTTTTTCCAGTACAAAACAGTAAATTATTATAGAAAGAAAAACATTAAAAAAAGAAATGTCCTTGAGATAAATCTATTTGTTTATTCATTAAAGTTGTATGCATTTGAAAGCCTTGAGTTCAGTATGAGTATTATCTGCCTATTACATACAAATATGACTATTTCAAAGGTTTCAATGTCAAAGAAACTTTAATATAATTTTTCATTCATTTCAAATAGTTTTCTCAAAATTAAAACAAAAGGCATTGCATATGTCACATTGAATTTAAACTAATAATCCTTATAACAATTCATACAATACTTCCTTGTAGGTTTCCATGATCCATAATAAATGTATAGACATATACATGTATCATCCTGCTGGTTTTCATATGCTATTGCCGTACTAGATAATTCTTTATTCCTATACTTGTCTTTTTTTATTTCACATGTATCATGCAAAGAATATTCCTATATATCCATGTAAAATGTTGTGAATTACAATATATATACCTTTAAGTAAAATTAATGCAGGTACCACATATAATGTTTGAATTATAATTATCACTTAGTTCACAGTTTTATGTATATATATCCAAAATTATCCAACTACTGCACATGATGCATAATGATATGAACATTTCCTTTTGTGTGTTGATCCTTGAAATGTTCTCTTATGTTTTTATTTCTTTATTTCTTTGTCTTGAATGTTCCAGAGTCAGTTTTAACAGTAATGAAATCCTTCCTTTTATTGTAATACTGAAAATCTCTGCATTCCAAAAGTTACATGTGACATGGCATGGGGTTTTCATATTCAGCACTGTTATATTTTTGTTATATCATCAAGCTTTTATCTAATAAACATTGATTTCACTTTCTTTTCATGCATATATCTTAAACTGCCCCCATATCTGGCTACAAATTGTCTGATAATTTCCTTGTGTGTGTTGATCTTCATAAGAAAGACGTGGTCACTCTTTTCCTCTGATTATTTTTTTTCAAATTTCAGTTAGGCTATTATAGTTAAAACTAACATGTATGACACCATTGCCTCCAAGTCATCTTCATGCATGTACTGAAAAAAATATGTAAACCATTAATGGCATTCAAAAGTAATTGGTATTCATATAATATGATACAAATAGAAAACTTCAGTCAAAATTGTCACAACCTCCTATGTTTATATGTATAATACATCAGAGTACCTATAGTATTAAAATGTATGTGTATTACAACCTCCTATGTTAAATCCATTAAAATACCTATGGTATTATGGGTATTACACTCTCCTATGTTACATCCACCAGATTACCTATGGTTTAATATGTATTACACCCATCTATATTACATCCATCAGAGTACCTTTAGTATTATATGTATTACACCCTCCTATGTTAAATCCATCAGAGTACCTATAGTTTTTAAATCTATTGATGTAAGCTCCCTTTCGATTTTCATAAATTTATAATATGACATTGAGAGTTAATTGAACTTTCTTTGTTTATAGTCTGACAACAGATTTACTAAGTATTGCAAAACAGCATAGTGTATTGCACAACAGTAAGAAAACTTTAATTGAATAAACATTTGAAACTTCAATTCATATAACCAATTTCTAGTTCTTTGACTACTTTTATTTAGAAACCTATAATATGTCAAATGTTAAATAAAATCCAAATTCAAACCAGTATCAAGCTTGAATATGGTGTGTATATTTGCCCCAACTGTTCAGGTTTGGCCATCTGCAGCGCCTCCAGCTGCACTCAGCAAAGCACTTTATTATGTTTTCCTAAAAAAAAATGGAACAGCAGGGCAAGTTGATATATGCTTTCATAGCAGTTATGTAAGTTTATCTAAACCGTAAATTTGAATGCATATTTGGTCTCATCAGTCAGGGAATGCATCAAATTTACAGTTTGAGGGAAAATAAAATAGAAATCCGACTTATCCCTGAGACCTTCCTGGTTCTATATGCTTGTAAATGTATAATATATACAGCACTTCTAAAAAATCATCATACATCTTTTTAAAGAATATAAAAAGCCAAAGATGGTGTTTTTATCAATACAGCATATTCAAAATTTAGAGTGATGTACCATTTGTTGAAAATAACACTTAAATTCTATCAACAACATTTACTACATTTTTTATTTATCTTAATAATGCAGGGTCTTACAAAACGTAATTGTGAACTGAACCAGGAAAGTTTCGACCTGCCAGATAGTTAAAATTGCATGCCATGCAAAATACAAAGCAAACTGATGTATCATGCAGTCAATCAGTACTAGAACTAGATTGTACAAAAATAATTACATTAAAAATGTTTTGATTTTAAGCTTTAATAAAATATATTATGATAGCATTTGTTAAAATGCTTTAATTTCAGTGTTACTGATAAAACACACCCATCTGGCATACACACTTATAAACCTAATATGTTTGATGAACTATGTTGAAGTCCATTATCTTTTGCCATCTTCGGATTGCAAAATAGCAGAACACAATATGTCTTAATCTTCAATCAAATAATTATACAAACTTTGAGACTGGAATGCAACTCAAATATAATCTATAATTTATCATTTATCAGATGCCTATATATGAATGTTTCTATTAATAGTAAATACTGAATTTTGATGACTTTTTTTAATTGAATTTAACAACTCTAAGTATCAAAAGTAATGTAGTACAAATATCACTGTAGATAGTAAAAACATGTCAATTTCAGATAAAATGCAAATCCAAAGACAGACATTCGCATCTGAGGCAAGCATTCTGTGATTAATATAAGATGTTGACATTTGACAATTGAAAAAGAGAGAAAATGACTCTTAAAACATGCTAAAGAAAAGACTGTAACTCATGCCTAGACAAAAGAAAAATGAATTTTATGGAAAAAAATGAAATCCAATCATCAATGCACAGAGGGAGAGAAACATGTATGGTATATTATATTCTTCTATTGTTTGCTGGTGGTTTGTACCACATGATTGTGTAAATGTCTCGTGTGGTAAGAGCCATAGATTCTTTATCACTACTGGCTAGCCTGCTTTGTAGTTGAAAAGACAGCACAGTGTGTAAGTCTTTCTGTAAGTACATAGCCTTTGCACTATTCAAGACTTCTACAATGCTTCCATGCGACAGCACATTGTAACTAGAATCTTGCATCCTAGGCAAAATTGAATTACGTGAATGAGGACATACGTCATACAGGTGACCCTTTCAGTTTTTTTATTATAATTTTTTATTCCTGCTCAAAGGAAGGACCAGCAATGCGAATGTTTAAATCATCTTCTCCAAATCATGGCAATTATATGTTGTTCCTAATTCATAAGCAGCTGTTTTTTGCTTACAGTGTAGAAAAGATATGAATAAACTGCAAATTTACAAGCTTAAGGTCTATTGTACAACAGACATATGCAAACAAATGAATTCTATAATGAAGAAGAAAGCTGAAATTGTAAGATGAAGAAACATCATAGATAGCCATGTGATTTATGTGGAAAGATGTTCGAAATAGGTCATTCCTGAAAATCCACCAAAGGACATATACTTAAAACTAGAGGCTCTAAAGAACCTGTGTCGCTCACCTTGGTCTATGTGTATATTAAACATTGTAAACAGATGGATTCATGACAAAATTGTGTTTTGGTGATGGTGATGTGTTTGTAGATCTTACTTTACTTAACATTCTTGCTGCTTACAATTATCTCTTTCTATAACAGTAGTTTCTGTGGAAAATGTTACTGAAAATCTACAAGATTTACGAAAAATGGTTAAAAATTGACTATGAAGGGCAATAACTCCTTAAGTGGTCAACTGACCATTTGTACTTTGCTGAACATTATTGCTGCTTACAGTTTATCTCTATCTATAATAATATTCAAGATAATAACCAAAAACAGCAAAATTTCCTCAAAATTACTAATTCAGGGGCAGCAACCTAACAACGGAATGTTGGATTCATCTGAAAATTTCAGGGCAGGTAGATCTTAGCCTGATTAACAATTTGCCCCATTTCAGATTTGCTCTAAATACTTTGGTTTTTGAGGTATAAGCCAAAAACTGCATTTTACCCCTATGTTCTATTTTTAGTCATGGCGGCCATCTTGGTTGGTTGGCCAGGTCACTGGACAGAATTTTTAAACTAGATACCCCAATGATGATTGTGGCCAAGTTTGGTTAAATTTGGCTGAGTAGTTTCAGAGGAGAAGATTTTTGTAAAAGTTAACGCCGGAAGCAGGACGAAGACGGACGCCAAGTGATGAGAAAAAAATGTATAATTGTGATATTTGTAACACAGCTTTTTTGCAGTCATCATCTCTGAACACACACAAGCAAATTCCTCCCTGAACCTGCCTGGAATCCATGTTAGAAAGATTCTTTGTGTAAAGGGGGACTTTAAACGGATTCCCTCTACGAAATCAGTCTGATGAGGCTGTCGTGTCATTGACATCAATGTAAGAAAGTACTCTCCCTTCTACCAGAAGTCTTCTTATTTATCTTTTTTTCTTGCATGAATTTAATATTTGACTTTTCGTTTCAACCATCATTTGTATTGATGAACAGACAACTGTGTCAATCAACAAATAACTACTTGTTTTCAAAGTGCAATGATATATTGATATCACAGATTGTGTTAATTGTAAACGCTGATAAGAGTGTAATTCAACAAAAAAATATGATTTTTTTTTCATTTTCTCTTTAAAAAATTGCAATACTTTGCCAAATAAAAAGTGCAATAAAAAAAATCTGCTAAAAATATTATTTTCAATCATTGCCTGGTTCAATCATTTCATGTGTGAAATTATACAGTAGTATCCCTTTCAATGCTTTTGTGAGACAGGATTCCAAGACTTTTACCCAAGAGAATTCAGAACAAATGCAAATTATAATTTCAATTAAACATTGAAGCCATGGTCTTCATGGTAAATGACAAAACATATTTTGATAATTACATTTTCAGATGAGGAGGATAAAAGTGAAAATGGAGAGAAAGGTCTAGAATGAGGAGTCAGATTTTATGACCCTTTAGCTGCTGCTACCGTAGTGTGGATAAACTATACATAATTTGAGTTAAGTTAAATGGTTTTTAAAATATTTTGATTGCTACTTTTTTTTTTATTTCATTCTGATGGTGGTCAGTTCACCTCTTAAATGGGAAAAAAGCTGCTTGATGGAGTGTTGTTGAAGATTGATGTAGACAACAAAATATATTGTATAGAAGATTATCATAGGTAAATTTCTTATACATTGAAATATAATTTAAGTTCAAGGTCCCACAGAGGGCATTTTTAGTCAACAATTATGATAAAAACATACGCAATATAAGCAACAACTATGGTGGAAGAAATTAAGCAATCAAATGTGAAACAAGGAGAAGAAATTAAAAATACTAATGAACTATTAATCAATATTGTTTTATTTAGAATTGGTAATTACATATCCTTAGTTGATTGTAGCCAATTAAAATTGTTTTAAAGTCTAACTGCATTCACAACCAAATTGCTTTATTATAATTATTTTGTTCTTGTTGTTATTGGTTTTGGTAGGTGGCTTACTTATTAAGTTATGGCGCCTTAAATTCATATAACATATATATTATGTATATGCATTCAGCCCTTAATTTATTTTAGTATTTCATTTTGGCAAGTATTTATATATGAAACATAAATATAGCAAATTCATGTTTAGGTTCTAAACACACGTACATAGCCGATGATACATGCAAGCTTGAGGCAAATGCCCACATAGCACAAGGTTTATAAAACAGCATTGAGAAGATACAAAGAATTGGTAACACATAACAGGCATTGCTTAAACATTTGAAACACACTACACCAACATAGGAAGGTGCATAAATACATAATTGTTGAAGGAATTTAAGTCAAGGAAGAAAAATTATATCTAGGCTATTCTGATTTATTAGATTATTATAAACCATCTATTAATTGATTAAAGGGACTATTCTAACAATTGCCTATTTTAATTGAAACTTAAAAATTGTTAGATTAATCAGAATGAAAACAAAACATAATTTTTAATTGATCCACAAAACATTACAAGATGAAGATAATATGAATTGGAAGGAAAATGGTAGGAAACAGCTGAACATGCTGAAAGATTACAAGCTATGTAACGGTGCTGATGTGGTGCTTACATAATACCAGAAGTGCCTAATTTAGCCTAGATCTCCTAATAGTAAGACATGCTTGTATTTATGACTTTTACCTAGGAAAATTCAGAACAGGTGAAGCAGAAGAGCAAAAAAATGTTCCTTTAGCTGCTGCCAACAAAGTGTTATTCAAACAAATGTGGATACAAAAATCTAATATACAGTATACTATACCTAAGTTGAAGTTAAATGGTTTTAGAAATATTAAGATTGCTTTATTACTTTTTTTTTTATTGCATTCCATGTAAATAAGGGTGTACCAGCAATACAAATGTATATTAAGTATGTGGTTATAGAGAGGTATCCATTTAAATGCACCTAGGAAAATTCAGAACAAGTGAAGCAGAAGAGCAAAAAAATGTTCCTTTAGCTGCTGCCAACAAAGTGTTATTTAAACACATGTGGATAAAGAATCTAATATATAGTATACTATACATAAGTTGAAGTTAACCGGTTTTAGAAATATTATGATTGCTTTATTACTTTTTTTAATTGCATTCTATGTAAACCAAATGGATCAGCAATACAAATGTATATTAAGTATGATGTCAGTAATTTATGTTTATAATGTGTAGAATTATAGAGAGGTATCCCTTTAAAAGCACCTAGGAAAATTCAGAACAGGTGAAGCAGAAGAGCAAGAAAATGTTCCTTTAGCTGTGCCAACAAAGTGTTATTCAAACACATGTGGATAAAAAAAAATTTAAGATATATTATACTATACTTAAGTTGAAGTTAAATGCTTTTAGAAATATTACGTTTGCTTTATTACTTTTTTTATTGCATTCCATGTAAACCAGGATGTACAGGCAATACAAATGTATATTAAGTACGATGTAAGTAATTTATTTTGATAATGTGTAAGATTATAGAGTGGTATCCCTTTAAATGCTTCTGGGAGACAGGATTCCATGACTTTTACCTAGGAAAATTCAGAACAGGTGAAGCAAAAGAGCAAAACAATGTTCCTTTAGCTGCTGCCAACAAAGTGTTATTCAAACACATGTAGATAAAGAATCCAATATATAGTATACTATACATAAGTTGAAGTTATACGGTTTTAGAAATATTATGATTGCTTTATTACTTTTTTTTATTGCATTCTATGTAAACCAAGATGGATCAACAATACAAATGTTTAAAGAATGTCCATCCATGATGGCATTATTGAACAGGAAATGATCTGTGCTTGTTATATATTCTGCATGATAAGCGAATAGTTTACATTTCATTTGTCATTTATCTTAATATAAAGTTAGGGAATCCCCACACTTTTGGGTTTCAAGCTGTATGTAGAGGCCTTCAAATGTTTTGTTTTTATATGTTATACACTTGTACCACGGATTGATGAATAATTATAAACTTGTCTTACTTTAGTACAGTTTTGGGCCAAAGTATTGAAGGGCACTTAATTGGTAGGAAAATCTTTTATGTATTTTGTGTGCATTGTATTCTTATTCAACATGTCCAAAGATGAACAACAAGAATGTGCCCATAGTACATGGATGCTCCACCAGCACTATCATTTCTTTGTTCATTAGACTGTGAATTTGGAGTCAAAATTGCAATTTAGCATTAAAATTAAAGATCATATCATAGGGAATATGTGTACTAAATTTCAAATCTGGACTTCAATTTAATTGAACTACCTTGACCACAATACAAACGGACAAAAGAAAGGACACAGGTTAAAAAACATATGCCCCTGAGTGGAGAATAAAAAAAAGCTGGGAAGAGATAAGAGCCAGTTACAGGATACCTGATTGTAAATGTACAAAATTATGTACAATCAAAAAAGAAATTGAGAACTATTTTAACCATATTCCACTTTTAAAACTTTTCATATTTAATAATGAACACTAATTGAACAAATTCCTTCTTCCTCAAATTAATATCAAAAATATGTTACATAAAGAGTTTTGGCTTGAGTGAACCTTAAATTCAGTAATACTGATGATATCTATAAACAATAACAGCAACAGCTGTAATAGACATTTAAGATGCCCTGAGGAGCAGTACAACAATCATTAATTTTATTTTTTTTGTGGTTATAAATAACACCAAATATCTATCTTTGTTTTTCAAAGACATAATCAAAGTACTATTTCAAGTAAATAGGATGTTTCAGTCTGCACCAAAAAAAAAATCAACATTTGGCAAAGATGTCTAAATAAAGTTTTGCAAAAATCTAATGGTTCAAATAAAGTTTAATTAGTTCATTTGTTGGCAGCATGTGACAACAATAGACTTGGTTGAAGAATGAATGAGAACATAAGATGCAAAACTACACTAACATATTATATCTCACTTGAAACTGCAATTCATTATCAAAAGCATCATTTAACCAGGGTATTAAGACCATCGTAACACAGTGCAATGCAAGAAATAACACCAATACAAGAGAATACTGTATTGCTGTTATTTAATATGATGATCTTTGTCTATAGTTTCATATATGGGATTGTCTAAAATAAAAGTATGAATAATACAGACAAAGTCACTGAAAGACAAGCATTTTTAGAAGGAAGCACTTAGATAACACAAGTTTAAAAAGATGTTGTTAACAGTCAGATAAAAACTTGACCTTGTCCATTGCCAAAACATAAGTATTTACAGATGTATACAGTCCCCCAAAATTAAGTTCTGCAAAAATCTAATAGTTTGAATTAAGTTTAATTAGTTTTTTTGTTGGGGAATGTGACTACAACAGACTTGGTTGAAGAATGAATGAGAACATAAGATGCAAAACTACACTAACATATTATATCTCACTTGAAACTGCAATTCATTATTAAAAGCATCATTTAACCAGGGTATTAAGACCATTGTAACACAGTGCAATGCAAGAAATAACACCAATGCAAGAGAATACTGTATTGCTGTTATTTAATATGATGATCTTTGTCTATAGTTTCATATATGGGATTGTCTAAAATAAAAGTATGAATAATACAGACAAAGTCACTGAAAGACAAGCATTTTTAAAAGGAAGCACTTAGATAACACAAGTTTAAAAAGATGTTGTTAACAGTCAGATAAAAACTTGACCTTGTCCATTGCCAAAACATAAGTATTTACAGATGTATACAGTCCCCCAAAATTAAGTTCTGCAAAAATCTAATAGTTTGAATTAAGTTTAATTAGTTTTTTTGTTGGGGAATGTGACTACAATAGACTTGGTTGAAGAATGAATGAGAACATAAGGTGCAAAACTACACTATAACACATTAAATCTCACTTGAAACAGCAACTCATTATTGAAAGCATCATTTAATCAGGGTATCAATTGTAATGCAGTGCAATTCAAAAAATAACACCAATACAAGAGAATATTACTCTATTGCTGTTATTTAATATGATGATCTTTGTCTATAGTTTCATATTAGGGATTGTCTAAAATAAAAGTATGAATAATACAGACAAAGTCACTTAAAGACAAGCATTTCTCTATTATACACCATAATGACAGAAACCAGCAGTGTTTGGCATAAGTCCTGAACCAGAAAAATTGGAAATAAAACAGACAATTATATGAATTGCTGCAAAAGACTGTACACAATTTCATACTGTACTTGATCTATAAATGGATAAACAAAACAATTAGTAAATTAACCTATCCAACAACAAAAGCTTGAAAGAGAGCAACAGTAGGTGGACTTAATATACCTTTTATTAAAAGGGAGAGAAGCAATGAAAGTTAAAATGCCAAATAGACCATTAACAAAGCTAAATTGTTGAAAAAATATCATTCATATTGCTTAAAGAACATTATATGCTTATATATCTTCCTAAAGGATAATTGGTGAATGGTAGTTTTCTGAAAAGAGCTATCATGTTAAACAATATTCTACTTTCTACATTGTAGGAAAAACAAAGCTTAAATCATCTTGAGATAAACAACCAAAAATCAAACAGAAATATATTTTACATTCCGTGATTGCTTCAGTTTCATTGATGTTACAAGAAAAAAGCATACATGTATACATTACAAGAAATGACCTGTTTCTAATTGATAAAAAATGTTTCTGAGCTTATTTTGACAAATTTAGGCCAAACTGGGTTGTCAGGTTGTAAATGCAAATGGTTCCAATACCTTAATTTTTATTTTATATATTTACAATATACAGGGAAATACCAGCACAAGTAATGTTTAACTGAAGAACCTTATGTGTAATGTAATAAATTACATTTATCAAATACCTAGAACTTTTATCTTTTCAGGGGAGTTGAGAATTAATATAGTTTATAATGTGTGATATTATAGAGTGGTATCCTTTTAAATGCTTTTGGAAGACAGAATTCTAAGACTTTTACCTTTTACCTTTTTTAGAAGAAGAGCATTCAAGAACTAATGGATGGTTTTGATTGCTTGAATAAATGATCAATTGAATGCAAATTATATATTTCAATTAAAAATTGAAGCCATGGTGTACATGGAAAATGACAATGCAGGTTTTGATAATCAAATTTTCAGACATGGAGGATAAAAGTGAAAATGGAGGGAAAGGTCTAGCAGTTAGACAGCAAACGATTTAATGGCTTCTAAGGTCAAGACATTGGTCACGTGATAAGAGGTCAGAGTTTATGATATATTGGTAAAAGTGCATGCCTCATGGTTTTTGGATGTGTTCAATTCTAGATTGAATAAGCATAAGCTTCCTTATTTTATATAATTATTATTAAAAAGTGTTGTTCAAGTGTTATAAATTCACAAGTGAAGTGAAACTTTTTTTCTGAAAATTTGCGGAGGTGTATGAAAAATCCCTTATAATTCCTTAAATAGGTTTGGTAACGTATTGAGGGGTATACATTATGAAGTAAAACCAGTTTTGACTCTTTCAGATCACAAAAACTCTGGATATGCAATTGTGTCAGCTTATTCCTTGCGAAGAAGCGATCAAAGGGAGATAACTGGGTACCTGCATCATAGGATACTGCAAGTTATAACAACAGTAAATTAGAGTAAAATTAATGATTGAAGTTATATTTCAACCCTTTCTTGAATAACTTTTCAATATTTCATGTTCCTCTTCTACTTTAACATTAAATTACTATAACAATTATTTTGTTTTTCTTTTTTAGAGATCATATGGACTACCAGATAGTGGTATTATTGAAGCCCCTCTAAGATTGACATGGGGTAGAGGAGCAGAAATAGAAAATGATGGGGCTATAGGTAGAATATGATCTTATGTTCAGTCAGAAACAGTCCCTCATATCTTTAACAATCAAGTGCCAACATAAAGGCATGCAAAATACACCTTTCTTCCCAGGTAGAAATTTAAAAAAGTAAGAAATAACACCGATTCTTTTGTGTGTAATGAAAAATAAATATTTACTATAAGAATATTATTCATGCTAGTTTTTTTTCTTTTCAGTTGAATCCAATTATTGGTCAAACTACATCAGCAATCTCTATGAGTTTTTATTTAATATGATTATCAACGATCTTTGTCTATAGTTTCAGATAGAGGTTTGTATTTACAAAAATCCACAATCAAGACAAAGACACTTCGATTAGCTTTTCTAGAAGCAAATAATTGCTAGTTACAATACAATAATTGTTTTTAATTTCTAAATTGAAGAATTCAAAAAACACATTCATTTCATTATAATATGTTTTGTAGTTACAAATACAACCAATTTTTTAATGTGATTATTAAACGTTATGACTATCAAAGCCCTTAGTTCACAGTTGTAACGTGGCAAAAAAAGATAAAGAAAAAAAACATTTAGAGATTTTGCTTATTGAACAAATATTGAAGGGATGACTGTTGTTGGTAATGAGCAACATCCTGTGCAACTGTCTGGTATATCTGAGCTGTGATGATTGAAAAGATAAAGAAAAGAAAGTACCTAAAGATTTTGCTTGTGGACTGCTTGTTGAAGGAAACATGTTGCTGTTAAAAATATATCATTCTTTGTGACTGGTCAGTAATTTGTGGTCTGCAGTATAGCTTAGAGTTGAGAATTAATATAGTTTATAATGTGTGATATTATAGCATGTATAGAGTGGTATCCCTTTAAATGCTTTTGGAAGACAAAATTCCAAGACTTTTACCTAGGAGCATTCAGAAGAGGTGAAGAAGAAGAGCATTCAACATGTTCAAGAACAAATGCTTGAATAAATGATCAATTGAATGCAAATTATATATTTCAATAAAAAAATTGAAGCCATGGTGTACATGGAAAATGGCAATGCAGGTTTTGATAATCAAATTTTCAGACAAGGAGGATAAAAGTGAAAATGGAGGGAAAGGTCTAGCAGTTAGACAGCAAATGATTTAATGGCTTCTAAGGTCAAGACATTGGTCATGTGATAAAAGGTCAGAGTTTACGATATATTGGTTAACGTGCATGCCTCATGGTTTTTGGATGTGTTTTGTCTTATTTGTACTTGTACATTTATAAAAATCAAAGTGTTCAATTCTAGATTGAAAGCTTCATTATTTTATATAAATATTATTAAAAAGTGTTGTTCAAGTGTTATAAATTCACAATTTTTGTTCTAAAATTTGCGGAGGTGTACGGAAAATCCCTTATAATTCCTGAAATAGGTTTGGTAACGTTTTAATGGGTATAAATTATGAAGTTAAACCATTTTTGACTCTTTCAGATCACAAAAACTCTGGATACGCAATTGTGTCAGCTTATTCCTTGCGAAGAAGCGATCAAAGGGAGATAACTGGGTACCTGCATCATAGGATACTGCAAGTTATAACAACAGTAAATTAGAGTAAAATTAATGATTGAAGTTATATTTCAATACTTTCTTGAATAATTTTTCGACATTTCATGTTCCTCTTCTATTTTAACATTAAATTACTAGTTGGAACCCTACCCCTTTGACCTTTGGTTGAGAATAAGGAAAAGGAAACAATGGGCTTATTTACAGAATCAGTAATATACAATAAAAGAAGAGTATTGCAGTGATGTTTGAAACACGTATAACAAAAGAAGAAATGTATAGCAAAATAGAGAAACAATGGGTTCTTACTATAATAAGTACATTGGGTGCATCTAAAACTCTACTCCGTCCCCTGTTTAAAATTGGCTAGATCCACCCATAGATAAGAAACTGTAGAAAATGTACAAGTTCTGTTGCACGCCTTAATCAAGAGAAAAAATCTAGTAACTATCCAAAGATCCAGAATTGAGTTTAAAACATAATAGTCAACACAAAGATAACTGAACAAAAAGCTGTATTGCAAACTTATATCATGCAGTTCTCATAATTCCTATTATATGTATTATTTCAATATTTGTTTTATTTTTTTTCTTATATTTGAATTCAAAAGTCCTGCAAACAACTGTTGAGTCCTTTCAATTAAATTATTGATTGAATAATCAGCTATTAAAGGTGACCATGCAGTATATAAAGTCTGAAAATGATTCTGCCGTAGCCGGCCGGTTTATACAGGTTTTACTGTATATAGATTGCAATCATTATATAAGTAACTGTGGTTGAGAAGGAAAGAGTGAAATCACAGGGCAGATAAACTGAAATTACACACACCAAGAAACAATCTGCAAATAGCTAAGTTCTACTTACATATTCTGCTCTTTTGTGATCTTCATTGGAGGCATACATGTTGGTGACAAAACTCTATCCTGTGTGACTGTCTGTGTGATGACCAATTGGAATAAAATGAAGAACGACATTATCTGGAGGCATACAGGTTGGTGACAGAAAAATTTCCTGTGTGACTGTCTGTGTGAAGACAAATTGGAATTACATGAAGAAAGACTTTATCTGGAGGCATACATGTTGGTGACAAAACTTTATCCTGTGTGAATGTCTGTGTGGTGACCAAGATGTTATCTGGAGGCATACATATTGGTGACAAACCGCTTATTTTTTTGTTAGCTTATTTTGAGTTATTGGGTTGTCAACTATTATTTATCATTTATCAGATGCCTATGAATGTTTCTATTAATAGTAAATACTGAATTTTTATGATTTTTTTTTATTGAATATAATAACTCCAAGTATCAAAAGTGATGTAGTACTTTTTGAAAATAATACAAATATCACTGTACATTGTAACAAACATGTGAATTTCAGATAAAATGCAAATCCAGGGCATTTTCCTCTGAGGCAAGCATTCTGTGATTAATATAAGATATGGACAACTATTGAAAAAGAGAGAAAGAGACTCTTGAAACATGCTGAAGAAAGGACAGTAACACATGCATGGACAAAAGAAAAAGAGTTTTACGAAAAAAATTGAAATCCAATCATCAATGCACAGAGGGAGAGAAACATGTATAGTATATTATATTCTTTTTTTTTGTTTGCTGGTGGTTTGAACCACAGGATTGTGTAAGTGTCAAATGTACATTGTAACAAACATGTCGATTTCAGATAAAATCCTAATCCTGAAACAGACATTCGCCTCTGAGGCAAGCATTCTGTGATTAATATAAGATATGGACAACTTTGGAAAAAGAAAAAAAGACTCTTAAATCATCCCAAAGAAAGGACAGTAACTCATGCCTGGACAAAAGAAAAATGAATTATAAGAAAAAAATTGTGAAATCCAATCATCAATGCAAAGAGGGAGAGAAACATGTATAGTATATTATACTCTTTTTATGTTTGTTGGTGGTTTGAACCACATGATTGTGTAAGTGTCTTGTGGGGTAAGAGCCATAGGTTCTTAATTATGTACCCCTGGCTAGCCTGCTTTGTAGTTGAAAAGACAGCCAAGTGTGAAAGTCTTTCTGCCAGTAAATAGCCTTTACACTAGCTATTCAAGACAACTACAATGCTTCCCCGCGATATCACATTGTGGAGCAACAAGGACCCTGGAGATGCAGTGTGTAGGCCCATCGTCGCATTACACTCATCAATACTGCCCAAACTATGGTAAATAGTACCACTGCCTTGTGGTTAGATCTGGGAAGATCAAGGGCTATGGGAGAAAGCCCAGAAAGAAAAGACGAGAAGATTGAGCTTGTCAGCCATGGTAGGCAATTGTCTATGGGAAGGAAAACCCAGAAAGCATCCTGCAGATAGTAGGTTTCATGCATGGCTTATCACCAGGCAAAGTTTAACAGAAGCTGATTACGGAAACAACACGTGTTTGAAAGGTAATTGATTTATTGATGTATGACATATGTAGAAAAAAGTCTATCTGATTAGTCTCAATGAACTAACAAAAAAATTAAGGATGTGCCTAGATAAGGTTTTGGAAATTGATTCTGATGTTCAAACTCCTTGTTTTTCCCCTACAATACAGGGTAAAATATTCTGCTCCGGTTGGGGCGCTCTTTTTCCAGATATTTAATTTTTTTAAAATTAGCAGGAAAAGGTTCACCTGATCAGACCATAAATTTTGCATTGGTAGTATTTGGGTCTTAAATTGAAAGAAAAGAAATCTAGTCTGCATACATCCTTAAGGAAGTTCGCTACTCAGTTTCAAAATAACAAGCTTGTCATAACACTATTATATATTGATAGGGGTTAAATAAAGGAACCAAAATAGCAAAACATAAATATAGGTCAATGTGCTTGTTTTCAGGATATTAACCTTTGAAAATTTGGCGGGAAAATGATTTCCTTTGATTTTTCATTGCTTTATCATTGACAAGTTAAAGCTGTCAAAAACTATTAAAAAATAACAACGATTTTATAAGACTTTAACAGATGGTTTATAATCGTACATATAAAAGATTTATAAAAAGAAAAATGGGGGTCAATGGGCAAAATTTTTTTAAGGCATTCAAATGGATAATACCAGAGGATTCCGAAAATCTGACAAAAATCCAAAAACATGACAAGCGAACATCCTTAAGACAAAGAGACTTTGACAATCTATTCAAGAAGCAAATTATAGCTAGTTTTAATACATTAATTGTTTTAATTATAATTTGCGATTATTAATTATTTCACCACCAGTGGAAATATGCTGGCTTAAAAAAAAGTTAAGAAGTCGGGGTATGTGACTACAATAAACATGGTTCGCACTTGAAACAGCAATTCATTATTAAAAGCATCATTTAACCAGGGTATCAATGGTAATGAAATGCAATTCAAGAAATAACACCAATAAGAGTAAATACTCTATTGCTGTTATTTAATATGATGATCTTTGTCTATAATTTCATATATGGGATTGTCTAAAATAAAAGTATGAATAATATAGACAAAGTCACTTAAAGACTAGCATTTTTAGAAGGAAACACTTAGATGACATAAGTTTAAAAAGATGTTGTTAACAGTCAAAGAAAAACTTTACCGAATCGTCCAATGCTGAAATATAGGTATTTACAGATGGAGTACTGTGAAGGTACAAAAATGTAATATTTAGTATGGTTTTAATTTACCAATAACAAATTCAGTATCTATACCAATTAAAACAATTGTCAAAGATTTAATTACTGTTTTGATAGAGTGACATTTTAGAAAATTGTATTTAAAGGAACAAAATGTATGCGTGTATCTAGAAAGAAGGTGTTTCAATGAAAGATCTATGACTCCATTATTTAAAAGCGTCTTAAAACATCTGTTTTCTGGATTGACATTTCTTCAAAACAACAGACTGGATCATCTAACAAAATTGATGGCCTACCATCCAACATACTTGAAATATTTCATAGACTCAGCATATATGGAGAAAAAAAAACCACTGGCAAGTAATTTATATAAGAAACAGTGATAACCATATATGGTGAGAAAAAAAACCCAATTGTGTTGATGTCTAACTGATATCCTCTAGAAGGACCCATTCAGACAATTACTTGTATATCCATCACAGTGGACCATGATAAAAAGTGGTATACACTTGCTATGGCTCTACTTGTTCTATCTTTCAAATTTAGACAGCAGAAAAGAGGGCATTTAAACATTGAAAACATGAGAAGAATTTAAATATTTTACTGGGCTGTTAATTCTATTTCATTCTATATTAATGGTATTACAAGACCATGCAAGACAATCTAAATATCAATCAACATCAAGAACAACCAAAAGTAGTACACACTAGCACTTTTATGCCAGGAGAATGAGGCAATAAGATTTAAATTTCCACTGGACAATTCAAATCAATTTTGGATGATTAAAATCAAATCTCCATCTCATCTAGATCTCCAATGCATAAACAAATCATATATAGGTTTCTGCTATCTGTTCTGAATGTTCTGTGGTCAATTAATCTCTTAAATTGGAAAAGAGCTTGAAAGAAAGCAATCAAATGTGAAACAAGGAGAAAAATTTTAAAATACTTATGAACTGTTAAGATTCTTAGTTATCTTTCTTTTGTTTTGAAACCCAAATAATATCAATGCAAATATAAGGTAAAAGTCCGAGTCAGCCTTTTCCCGCCATATTTCAAATCTCAAATATCTCGAAAAGGAGGTCCATTACCTATCAATATTTTTAACTTAACTTTATCCTTAATTGATGCTCTACCAGCTTATAGTATCAATTTTAATTTCTAAATCTAATAACTTTTACCTATCCTCACTTAAGTTTAAATAAATGTGATAATTGTACTTAAACTTTATATTTAGGACTATCAACATGATATTAAAACATAATATCATTGGTAAGTAAAAAACCTACACGTTTAAGCATTTACACTCTACTTTCTTTAAGTACAATTGGTAGATAAATATCATGATGTAACCTAATAAATGACATTATTATTTTTTTTTTAAATCTCATTTTAAATTACAATCTTCGCCATCAAATCAATTAGTTTAATAGCTGTTGTGGCAGCTATCAAACTAATAAAAGATACATCAATAATTCCTGTAAGTATTAAACTAATTTTCAATAAATATTCACTTTATTTCTATTTTAAAAATCAGAAATGTGAGATGATTGCAAATGAGAAATATATAATATACATGTATATTAATAATAGTCACCTAATACATGTAATAATGTTTAACCACGAGCAAACCAAGACCCCTAAATAACAAGAAATGAAAATGAAAAAACTGTTTTTATTCCTGACACAAAGCATTTACTTATGTATGAAATAGTAGAGTAAACTTGGTTTTGCAGCTACCAAAACGAACTAAAAAAAAACACAGAACTACAAAGGCTTTAAAAAAGAAAAATATAAAGATTAAAAGAATGGAAAACAACTGTAATATTCCTTACACATAACAAAACTTAATTAATGTAAAAAATAATGGACTAAACTTCAATTTACAGCTACCAAAACCTCTCATCTATATGAACTTCACATTAATTCCATTATGATGACAAAAATTCGTAAGGGTTCCACCGAACCCAGTGTTTTGCCTACTTTTGCTGTTAATCACAGGCTCAACAAAAATGAGGAAAAAAATCAACAAATATATTCCTCTTGATACTAATTTTTGACTGTAGGAAGCTTCTGTCCAAGTTTGGTAAAATCCAGTAGGCTTATGAATCTAATAATTTTAACAAAATTTCCTACTAGATACTAGTTTTTGATCATAAATTAGGTTCTGTCCAAGTTTAGTACAAATCCAAAATAGTATAAGAAAGTTATTCAAATTTTAAATACTTGAATCACAGAGTGAATTTAAATGTTTCCTGGCAGAAAAACTAAGTCCATTTAAAAATAAAATATGGAAAAATGGATTAATTTTTTTACAAAATTTAATTCTGGATACTATCTTATGATCATTATCAAGCTTCTGTATAAGTTAGGTACAAACCCAGGATATTTTAAGAAAGTTATCAAAATTTTAAAAACTTTAACCACAGAGTAAATTTAAATATTTCCCGGCAGAAAAACTAAGTCCATTTAAAAATAAAATACGGAAAAATGGATTTATTTTTTTACAAAATTTACTACTGAATACTATGTTTTGATCATAAACAAACTTCTGCCAAGTTTGGTAGAAATCCAGTATAGTTTAAGAAAGTTATCAAAATTTGAAAAAATTTAACCACAGAGTGAATATTTGTGGATGCCATGGCCGTCGGAATGTAGGATCGCTAAGTCTCGCTTTTTCCACTAAAGTCGAAGGCTCGACTAAAGTTAATGCTGTTTTTCAATTTTTAACACTTTAAATTTAATTTTATGTTTGCTTGTCACGATTGAAGAAAATTACTAATATTTGTTAAAAATTTTAAACAATGAAAGTTAGTACTTTCCAGTTCAATCAAACTGCTCGTTAATTTTTATTTATTTATTTACAGATTAATTTAAATGTAAATGTAGGCAAAGGAAATACAATCCTGATCAAAGGTAATAACTATAATACAACTCCAAAATGTCTTATTTATCAAGTCTTAATGATGCTACAACCCGATACATGTCCATTCAATTGTCAAAAACAGCCAATATTTATTTTACAAAAGTATTCTATTTTAAATTGATAGCTAACCATCGCCAAAACATAAGTATTAACAGATGTATACAGATTCAAAATTAAGTTCTGCAAAAATCTTATGGTTTGAATTAAGTTTAATTTAGTTTATTTGTTGGGGAATGTGACTACCGTAAATAGACTTGGTTGAAGAATGAATGAGAACATAAGGTGCAAAACTACACTAACATATTATATCTCACTTGAAACAGCAACTCATTATTGAAAGCATTATTTAACCAGGGTATCAATCGTAATGCAGTGCAATTCAAGAAATAACACCAATACAAGAGAACACTCTAGTGCTGTTATTTAATATGATGATCTTTGTCTATAGTTTCATATTAGGGATTGTCTAAAATAAATTTATGAATAATACAGACAAAGTCACTAAAAGACAAGCATTTCTCTGTTATACACCAAAATGACAGAAACCAGGAGTGTTTGACATAAGTCCTGAACCAGAAAAATTGGAAATATTAAAAGCAGACAATTATATGAATTGCTGCAAAAGACTGTACACAATTTCATACTGTACTTGATCTACAAATGGATAAACAAAACAATTAGTAAATTAACCTATCCAACAACAAAAGCTTGAAAGAGGGCAACAGTAGGTGGACTTAGTATACCTTTTATTAAAAGGGAGAAAAGTAATGAAAGTTAAAATGCCAAATAGACCATTAACAAAGCTCAATTGTTAAACAAAATATCATTTATATTGCTAGAAGAACATATATGCTCATATATCTTCCTAAAGGACAATTGGTGAATGGTAGTTTTCTGACAAGAGCTATGTTTAAACAATATTCTACTTTCTACATTGTAGGAAAAAAAGCTTAGATCATCTTGAGATTATCAAACCAAAATCAAACAGAAATATATTTTACATTCCAAGAGTTTCATTGATGATAAAAAATAAATAAAAAATACATGTATACATAAGAAGAAATTACCTGTTTCTAATTGATAAAAAAATGTTTTTTGAGCTTATTTTGACAAATTTAGGTCAAACTGGGTTGTCAGTTTGTAAATGCAAATAGTTCCAATACCTTAATTTTTATTTTATATATTTACAATATACAGGGAAATACCAGCACAAGTAATGTTTAACTGAAGAACCTTATGTGTAATGTAATAAATTACATTTTTTATCTTTTCAGGGAAGTTGAGAATTAATATAGTTTATAATGTGTGATATTATAGAGTGGTATCCTTTTAAATGCTTTTGGAAGACAGAATTCTAAGACTTTTACCTTTTACCTTTTTTAGAAGAAGAGCATTCAAGAACTAATGGATGGTTTTGATTGCTTGAATAAATGATCAATTGAATGCAAATTATATATTTCAATTAAAAATTGAAGCCATGGTGTACATGGTGTACATGGAAAATGACAATGCAGGTTTTGATAATCAAATTTTCAGACATGGAGGATAAAAGTGAAAATGGAGGGAAAGGTCTAGCAGTTAGACAGCAAACGATTTAATGGCTTCTAAGGTCAAGACATTGGTCACGTGATAAGAGGTCAGAGTTTATGATATATTGGTAAAAGTGCATGCCTCATGGTTTTTGGATGTGTTCAATTCTAGATTGAATAAGCATAAGCTTCCTTATTTTATATAATTATTATTAAAAAGTGTTGTTCAAGTGTTATAAATTCACAAGTGAAGTGAAACTTTTTTTCTGAAAATTTGTGGAGGTGTATGAAAAATCCCTTATAATTCCTTAAATAGGTTTGGTAACGTATTGAGGGGTATACATTATGAAGTAAAACCAGTTTTGACTCTTTCAGATCACAAAAACTCTGGATACGCAATTGTGTCAGCTTATTCCTTGCGAAGAAGCGATCAAAGGGAGATAACTGGGTAACTGCATCATAGGATACTGCAAGTTATAACAACAGTAAATTAGAGTAAAATTAATGATTGAAGTTATATTTCAACACTTTCTTGAATAAATTTTCGATATTTCATGTTCCTCTTCTATTTTAACATTAAATTACTATAACAATTATTTTGTTTTTCTTTTTTAGAGATCATTTGGACTACCAGATAGTGGTATTCTTGAAGCCAGTCTCAGATTGACATGGGGTAGAGGAGCAGAAATAGAAAATGATAGGGCTATAGGTAGAATATGATCTTATGTTCAGTCAGAAACAGTCCCTCATATTTTAACAATCAAGTGCCAACATAAAGGCATGCAAAATACACCTTTCTTCCCAGGTAGAAATTTATAAAAGTAAGAAATAACACCGATTCTTTTGTGTGTAATGAAACAATAAATATTTACTATAAGAATATTATTCATGATATTTTTGTTTCTTTTCAGTTGAATCCAATTATTTGTCAAACTACATCAGCAAGCTCTATGAGTTTTTATTTAATATCATCATCAACGATCTTTGTCTAAAGTTTCAGATAGAGGTTTGTATTTAAAAAAATCCACAATTAAGACAAAGACACTTTGATTAGCTTTTCTAGAAGCAAATAATTGCAAGTTACAATACAATAATTGTTTTTAATTTCTAAATTTAAGAATTCAAAAAACACATTCATTTCATTATAATATGTTTTGTAGTTACAAATACAACCAATTTTTTAATGTGGTTATTTAATGTTATGACTATCAAAGCACTTAGTTCACAGTTGTAACGTGGCAAAAAAAGATAAAGAAAAAAAACATTTAGAGATTTTGCTTATTGAACAAATATTGAAGGGATGACTGTTGTTGGTAATGAGAAACATCCTGTGCAACTGTCTGGTATATCTGAGCTGTGATGACAAATTTGAAAAGATAAAGAAAAGAAAGTACTAAAGATTAATCTTGTGGACTGCTTGTTGAAGGAAAACATGTTGCTGGTAAAAATATATCATTCTTTGTGACTGGTCAGTAATTTGTGGTGAACAGTATAGCTTAGACCAAACAAAGCTGAAATATCTTTATTGTCAACACAACAAAGGATTAAAACTGTAGAAAGTATATTAATATTTTTTTTTAATAAATTGGATCCAGCCATGTGGAAAATCTTTCTTGAAGCAAACTTTATTCCGAAGTCCTTCTTATACATGGGAATAATTAAATATTTCTAAATACTACACCTAATTACTTTAAAATACATGACTAATGAAGGCAAATAAATAGTGATCAAGATTCGGTTATCTGTCAATATTTGTGTATAAAAACAATGCTAATGCTTTCATATCTATAATACTAAAATTACGAGGTCCAATTTGTCAGCCGACATCGTGTAAAAACGACAAATCAAAGAATTCAACTCTATATATAACTAATATAGGACAATGGTGTAGATTAAAAATTACACAGCTACAGACCCTTTTGTTTTCCACGTAATTAATATTGCCAATAATTAACAAGTTCCGGGTCTAATCTGATACCGATACCAATAGTATATTCACCTGTTAGCTATAACCTTATCTGTACGTTTCTATAATACTAAAATTACGAGGTCCAATTTGTCAGCCGACATCGGGTAAAAACGACAAATCAAAGAATTCAACTCTATATATAACTTATATAGGACAATGGTGTAGATTAAAAATTACACCACTCCAGACCCTTTTGTTTTCCACATAATTAATATTGCCAATAATTAACAAGTTCCGGGTCTAATCCGATACCGATACCAATAGTATATTCACCTGTTAGCTATTACCTTATCTGTACGTTCCGCATTTGACAGGCGCACACCAAACGGTGTATTTAGGATTTTGCTATATACACGGGTCATAATCAAAGGGATTACACTACTAGATTCAATCATTGTCAAATTGTTCCCTATTGTAGCTTTATTCAGCAATCAGCAAGACTTTCTAAGATAACTAATATAGGACAATGCTGTTGATTAAAAAAATACCCCATTCCTGGATAGCCTGGACCTTTTGTTTTCCAAATAATTAATATTTCCAATAATTGATAAGTTCAAGGTCGACGGGTTCAAACAGAAAGATTTGAAAGCAGAGAAAACTGTGTATCTTATAATCGACATGACTTTATCAGATGACAATACCAATTACTAAAATAAGGCTTAGGCATAGTTATATACTTTAATTCAGCCATGGACCCGCGATATCACGGGTGTGTACTTGTATCTTTGAAGATGAACATTGATTGAACCAGTGTTTTTATTCTTCCCTTTCTTAATTTAGATAAGACTAAAACACGTTGAATTAATATCTTTATAATTTAATTTAGCATCAGTGCAGCTTATGTTCAGTCAGAAACAGACCCTCATATCTTTGACAATCAAGTGCCAACATAAAATCATGCAAGATACACCTTTGTTCCCATGTTGATATTTATAAAAAGTAAGAAATAACACCAATTATTTTGCTGTTATTTAATATGATCATCAAATGTCTTTGTCTAAAGTTTCAGGTAGAGGTTTGTATTTACAAAAATCCACACTTAAGACAAAGACACTTTGATTATCTATTCTAGAAGCAATTAATTGCTAGTTACAATACAATAATTGTTTTTAATGGTAATGAGGGATTTTGAATTCTTTTACCATCAGTGGAAATATGCTGAATTATTTACAGATTTAGTTCAATATTAATTTAGGAAACCTAACATTATTATAAACAAAGGTAATAACTATTATAAATTTCCAACATGTCTTATTTATTATGTCTGAATGATGCTGGTACCAGATACATGTCCATTCAATTGTCAAAAAAGCCAATATCACAGTCAGAAAATTCAGTACTTGGAGAAATTCTTAAGCAGGACCTTAAATAACAATTTCAGTGATAATGAATGTCATACTAACACCCAAATATACCATAAAAAAAGGTTTGAAGTCAAGGAATATGTTGCACTCATAATATATATATTTAGACCCTTCTACAATGAAATTTGTTCTACATGTACACGTATAAAAATTGCGGTTTTTATCCAATGCAATCATAGGTTTGAACGTAGTTTTCAATTTAGACTTGTTTAGATATATATATATATCAAAATATAAATAGTGATACAAAAGATAACTCTTCTTTTTAGAAGTAATAACAAACACTAGTAAGTTAATTGTGAAAAAATAGTGGTCTGACCTCTATCTGTCTGATTGTCTGTGTGTATAGTTAGCATTAAATATTCTTATACAATTTAACCACTATAATCTGAATTTATAGCATTCATTTTACATAAATAAATTCAAAATAATTGACAAATAATACATAATATAAAAACATAAAAATAATCCTTGAGATATGCATATTATTAATATAACAAAAAGGAACATGTATTAACCAATTGTTTAAAAGTTACATACAATTGATATATCACAATTAAGATGATTCAGTTATGTTTCTTTATAACATATTATTTATTAAAAGAAAATCTGTGTCTAATCAAGGATTCTCATAGTGAACACGTTTCAAATCCGTAGTCTGGTGCACACATTTCAAGTAAAGTAGATATTTAAGTCTGCACCAAAAAAAAAAAATCAAATTTTAGTCCAAAGACAAATATCTAGACATTTGGCGTAGATGTCTTAATAAAGTTTGCAAAAATCTAATGGTTTAAATAAAGTTTAGTTAGTTCATTTGTTGGCAGCATGTGACTACAATAGACTTGGTTGAAGAATAAATGAGAACATAAGGTGCAAAACTACAGTACAACATTTTATATCTCTTTGAAACAGCAATTCATTATTAAAAGCATCATTTAATCAGGGTATCAAGATCATCGTAATGCAGTGCAACGCAAGAAATAACACCAATACAAGAGAATACTCATTTGCTGTTATTTAATATGATGATCTTTGTCTATAGTTTCATATATGGGATTGTCTAAAATAAAAGTATGAATAATACAGACAAAGTCACTTAAAGACAAGCATTTCTCTATCATACATCAAAGTGACAGAAACCAGCAGTGTTTGGCATAAGTCCTGAACCAGAAAAATGGGAAATAAAACAGACAGAAATATGAATTGCTGCAAAAAACTGTACACAATTTCATACTGTACTTGATGTATGATTGGATAAGCAAAACAATTAGTCAATTAACCTATCGAACAATAAAAGCTTGAAAGAGAGCAACAGTAGGTGGACTTAATATACCTTTTATTAAAAGGGAGAGAAGCAATGCAAGTTAAAATTCCAAGTAGACCATTAAAAAAGCTCAATTGTTAAAAAACAGATCATTTATATTGCTAAAAGAACATATATGCTTATATATCTTCCTAAAGGACAATTGGCGAATGGTTATTTTCTGACAAGAGCTATTTTTAAACAATATTCTACTTTCTACAATGTAGGAAAAAAAGCTTAGTTCATCTTGAGATTATCAAACCAAAATCAAACAGAAATATATTTTACATTCCAACAGTTTCATTGATGATAAAAAAATAAATAAAAAATACATGTATACATAACAAGAAATTACCTGTTTCCAATTTATAAAAAAATCAATGGTATGTGACTAAAATAGACTTGGTTGAGGAATGAATGAGAACATAACAGTGCAAAACTACACTACTGATTCATTATTAAAAGCATCATTTAACCAGGGTATTGAGACAATTGTAATGCAGTGCAATTCAAGAAATAACACCAATGAGAGTGAATACTCTATTGCTGTTATTTAATATGATGATCTTTGTCTATAGTTTCATAATTGGGATTGTCTAAAATGGAGGTATGAATAATACAGACAAAGTCACTTAAAGACTACCATTTTTAGAAGGAAACACTTAGATGACATAAGTTTAAAAAGATGTTGTTAAACGGGTGACATTTTAGAAAAGTGTATTTAAAGGAACTAAATGTATGCGTGTATCCAGAAAGAAGGTGTTTCAATGAAAGATCTATGACTCCATTATTTATAAGCATCTCAAAACATTTGTTTTCTGGATTGACATTTCTTCAAAACAACAGATGGGATCATCTAACACAATTGATGGGCTACCATCCAACATAATTTGAAAATTTCATGAGGACATATATGGTGAGAAAAAAACCCACTGGCAAGTAATTTATATAAGAAACTGTGACGACCATATATGGTGAGAAAAAAAAACACTTGTGTTAATGTCTAACTGACATTCTCTAGTAGGACCCATTCAGACAATTACTTGTATATCCATCACCGTAGACCATAACAAAAAATGGTACACACTTGCAATTTGGCTCTACTTGTTCTGCCTTTCAAATTTAAACAGCAGAAAAGAGGGCATTCAATACATCCTTAAGACAAAGAGAATTGGACAATCTATTCAAGAAACAAATTATAGCTAGTTTTAATACATTAATTGTTTTAATTATAATTTGGGATTATTAATTTTTTCACCACCAGTGGAAATATGCTGGCTTAAAAAAAAGTTTAGTAGTCGGGGTATGTGACTACATTAGACTTGGTTGAGGAATGAATGAGAACATAATAGTGCAAAACTACACTACTGATTCATTATTAAAAGCATCATTTATACAGGGTATTAAGACGATTGTAATGCAGTGCAATTCAAGAAATAACACCAATGAGAGTGAATACTCTATTGCTGTTATTTAATATGATGATCTTTGTCTATACTTTCATAATAGGGATTGTCTAAAATGGAGGTATGAATAATACAGACAAAGTCACTTAAAGTGTTTGAAAGGTAATTGATTAACTGATGTATGACATATGTAGAAAAAAGTCTATCTGATTAGGCTCAATGAACTAACAAAACAATTAAGGATGTGCTTAGATAAGGTTTTGGAAATTGATTCTGATGTTCAAATTCTTTGTTTTTTCCCCTACAATACAGGGTAAAACATTCTGCTCCATAACACTCATATATGACTGCAATATCTGATAAAGGGTCATTTACCAAAATTCAAGGCAGACTAGATTTCTTTTCTTTCGATTTAAGACCAAAATACTACCAATGCAAAATTTTTGGTCTGATCGAGTGAACCTTTTCCCGCTAATTTTCAAAAAATTAAATATCTGAAAAAGGATCTCCCAAACCATCAACATTTTAAGCTTTTTCTTAACCCAAAATTTTCTAGCTTTATGCATCAATTTCAAAATCTAGGTTTTTTTTTAGTTTCGCTTCAATACATCCTTAAGACGAAGAGACTGACAATCTATTCAAGAAGCAAATAATAGCTAGTTTTAAGACATTAGTTGTTTTAATTATAATTTGGGAATATTAATTATTTCACCACCAGTGGAAATATGCTGGCTTAAAAAAAGTTTAGTAGTCAGGGTATGTGACTACAATAGACTTGGTTGAGGAATGAATGAGAACATAAAGAAATAACAACAATGAGCGTGAATACTCTACTGCTGTTATTTAATATGATGATCTTCGTCTATAGTTTCATATATTGGATTGTCTAAAATGGAGGTATGAATAATACAGACAAAGTCACTTAAAGACTACCATTTTTAGAAGGAAACACTTAGATGACATAAGTTTAAAAAGATGTTGCTAACAGTCAGAGAAAAACTTTACCTAATTGTCCAATGCCAAAATATAGGTATTTACAGATGGAGTACTGTGAAGGTACATAAATGTAATATTTAGTATGGTTTTAATTTACCAATAACAAATTCAGTATCTATACCAATTAAAACAATTGTCAAAGATTTAATTACTGTTTTGAACGAGTGACATTTTAGAAAAGTGTATTTGAAGGAACTAAATGTATGCGTGTATCCAGAAAGAAGGTGTTTCAATGAAAGATCTATGACTCCATTATTTATAAGGGTCTCAAAACATCCGTTTTCTGGATTGACATTTCTTCAAAACAACAGACGGGATCATCTAACACAATTTGAAAATTTCATGAGGACATATATGGTGAGAAAAAAACCCACTGGCAAGTAATTTATATAAGAAACTGTGACGACCATATATGGTGAGAAAAAAAACATTTGTGTTAATGTCTAACTGACATTCTCTAGTAGGACCCATTCAGACAATTACTTGTATATCCATCACCGTAGACCATGACAAAAAATGGCTCTACTTGTTCTGCCTTTCAAATTTAGACAGCAGAAAAGAGGGCATTCAAACATGAAAAAATGAGAAGAATTTGAATTTTTACTGGGCTGTTAATTCTATTTCATTCTATATTAATGGTATATTGTTTTATTTAGAATTGGTAATTACATATCCTTAGTTGATTGTAGCCATCTAAAATTGTTTTAAAGTCTTTCTGCATTTACAATCAAATTGCTTTATTATAATTATTTTGTTCTTGTTGTTATTGGTTTTGGTAGGTGGCTTACTTATTTAGTTATGGCGCCTTAAATTCATATAACATAAATATTATGTATATGCATTCAGTCCTTAATTTATTTTTTGTATTTCATTTTGGCAAGTAATTTATATATAGATGATGAGTGATGAGAAAAAAACGTATAATTGTGAAATTTGTAACACAGCTTTTTTGCAGTCATCATCTCTGAACACACACAAGCAAATTCCTCCCTGAACCTGCCTGGAATTCATGTTAGAAAGATTTTTTGTGTAAAGGGGGACTTTAAACGGATTCCCTCTACGAAATCAGTCTGATGAGGCTGTCATGTCATTGACATCAATGTAAGAAAGTACTCTTCATTCTACCAGAAGTCTTCTTATTTATCTTTTTTTCTTGCATAAATTTACCATTTGACTTTTCGTTTCAACCATCATTTGTATTGATGAACAGACAACTGTGTCAATCAACAAATAACTTCTTGTTTTCAAAGTGCCATGATATATTGATATCACAGATTGTGTTAATTGTAAACGCTGATAAGAGTGTAATTCAACAAAAAAATATGATTTTTTTTTCATTTTCTCTTTAAAAAATTGCAATACTTTGCCAAATAAAACCTGCAATAAAAAAATCTTGCCAAAAATATTATTTTCAATCATTGCATGCCTGGTTCAATCATTTCATGTGTGAAATTATACAGTAGTATCCCTTTCAATGCTTTTGTGAGACAGGATTTCAAGACTTTTACCCAAGAGAATTCAGAACAAATGCAAATTATAATTTCAATTAAATATTGAAGCCATGGTCTTCATGGTAAATCACTTAACATATTTTGATAATTACAATTTCCGATGAGGAGGATAAAAGTGAAAATGGAGAGAAAGGTCTAGAATGAGGAGTCAGATTTTATGATCCTTTAGCTGCTGCTACCATAGTGTGGATAAAAAATCTAATATATGGTATACTATACATTATTTGAGTTAAGTTAAATGGTTTTTAAAATATTTTGATTGCTTCTATTACTTTTTTTTAATTTCATACTGATGGTGGTCAGTTTACCTCTTAAATGGGAAAAAAGCTGCTTGATGAAGTGTTGTTGAAGATTGATGTAGACAACAAAATATATTGTATAGAAGATTATCATAGGTAAATTTCTTATACATTGAAATATAATTTAAGTTCAAGGTCCCACAGAGGGCATTTTTAGTCAACAATTATGATAAAAACAAACGCAATATAAGCAACAACTATGGTGGAAGAAATTAAGCAATCAAATGTGAAACAAGGAGAAGAAATTAAAAATACTAATGAACTATTAATCAATATTGTTTTATTTAGAATTGGTAATTACATATCCTTAGTTGATTGTAGCCAATTAAAATTGTTTTAAAGTCTAACTGCATTCACAACCAAATTGCGTCATTATAATTATTTTGTTCTTGTTGTTATCGGTTTTGGTAGGTGGCTTACTTATTTAGTTATTGCGCCTTAAATTCATATAACATAAATATTATGTATATGCATTCAGTCCTTAATTTATTTTAGTATTTCATTTTGGCAAGTAATTTATATATGAAACATAAATATAGCAAATTCATGTTTAGGTTCTAAACACACATAGCCCATGATACATGCAAGCTTGAGGCAAATGCGCACATAGCACAAGGTTTATAAAACAGCATTGAGAAGATACAAATAATTGGTAACACCTAACAGGCATGGCTTAAACATTTGAAACACACTACACCAACATAGGAAGGTGCATAAATACATAATTGTTGAAGGAATTTAAGTCAAGGAAGAAAACTTATATCTAGGCTATTCTGATTTATTAGATTATTATAAACCATCTATTAATTGATTAAAGGGACTATTCCAACAATTGCCTATTTTAATTGCAACTTAAAAATTGTTAAATTAATCAGAATGAAAACAAAACATAATTTTTAATTGATCCACCTGAATTTCTAGATTGGGTAAACGAAAAACAAAACATTACAAGATGAAGATAATATGAATTGGAAGGAAAATGATAGGAAACAGCTGAACATGCTGAAAGACTATAAACTTCCAAATGGTGCTGATGTGGTGCTTACATAATACCAGAAGTGCCTAACTTAGCCTAGATCTCCTAATAGTAAGACATGCTTGTATTTATAAAAGAACTAACAGGAAAACACAATGATAACATTTATAGCCAGAAAAGCTAAAAAACCCTGAAGTGATGCTCACATTTCTTGAAAGTTGTAGAATAGGGGATGAAACACATACTTGCAAGATGCATACTGGCAAAATCAAGTTTACTTGGCTGGTAAGATAGCTTACACACTAGTCTGCATACATCCTTAAGACAAAGAGACTTTAACAATCTATTCAAGAAGCAAATTATAGCTAGTTTTAATACATTAATTGTTTAAATTATAATTTGGGATTAATAATTATTTCACCACCAGTGGAAATATGCTGGCTTAAAAAAAATTTTAGTAGTCGGGGTATGTGACTACAATAGACTTGGTTGAGGAATGAATGAGAACATAACAGTGCAAAACTACACTACTGATTCATTATTAAAAGCATCATTTAACCAGGGTATTAAGATGGAGTGCAATTCAAGAAATAACACCAATGAGAGTGAATACTCTATTGCTGTTTTTTAATATGATGTCGATGATCTTTGTCTATAGTTTCATATAACAGTGCAAAACTACACTACTGATTCATTATTAAAAGCATCATTTAACCAGGGTATTAAGACGATTGTAATGCAGTGCAATTCAAGAAATAACACCAATGAGAGTGAATACTCTATTGCTGTTATTTAATATGATGATCTTTGTCTATAGTTTCAAATTGGGATTGTCTAAAATGGAGGTATGAATAATACAGACAAAGTCACTTAAAGTGTTTGAAAGGTAATTGATTAACTGATGTATGACATATGTAGAAAAAAGTCTATCTGATTAGGCCCAATGAACTAACAAAACAATTAAGGATGTGCTTAGATAAGGTTTTGGAAGTTGATTCTGATGTTCAAACTCCTTGTTTTTTCCCCCTACAATACAGGGTAAAATAAGGCAGACTAGATTTCTTTTCTTTCGATTCAAGACCAAAATACTACCAATGCAAAATTTATGGTCTGATCGAGTGAACCTTTTCCTAATAATTTAAAAAAAAATAAATATCTGGAAAAGGAGCTCCCCAACCATCAACATTTTAAGCTCTTTCTTAACCCAAAATTTTCTAGCTTTATGCATCAGTTTCAAAATCTAGGTTTTTTTTAGTTTCACTTCAATACATCCTTAAGACAAAGAGACCATGACAATCTATTCAAGAAGCAAATTATAGCTATGCATTAATTGGTTTAATAATAATTTGGGATTATTAATTATTTCACCACCAGTGGAAATATGCTGGCTTAAAAAAAGTTTAGTAGTCGGGGTATGTGACTACAATAGACTTGGTTGAAGAATGAATGAGAAAATAAAAGTGCAAAACTACACTACTGATTCATTATTAAAAGCATCATTTAACCAGGGTATTAAGACGATTGTAATGCAGTGCAATTCAGGAAATAACACCAATGAGAGTGAATACTCTATTGCTGTTATTTAATATGATGATCTTTGTCTATAGTTTCATAATTGGGATTGTCTAAAATGGAGGTATGAATAATACAGACAAAGTCACTTAAAGTGTTAATTGATTTACTGATGTATGACATATGTAGAAAAAAGTCTATCTGATTAGGCTAAATGAACTAACAAAACAATTAAGGATGTGCTTAGATAAGGTTTTGGAAATTGATTCTGATGTTCAAACTCCTTGTTTTCCCCCCTACAATACAGGGTAAAACATTCTGCTCCATAACACCCATATATGACTGCCATATCTGATAAAGGGTCATTTACCAAAATTTAAGGCAGACTAGATTTCTTTTCTTTTGATTCAAGACCAAAATACTAGCGTCAATCAACAAATGACTTCTTGATTTCACAGATTGTGTTAATTGTAAACGCTGATAAGAGTGTAATTCAACAAAAAAGTTATGATATTTTTTTCATTTTCCTTATATGCCAAATAAAAAGTGCAATTAAAAATTCTGCTAAAAAATATTATTTTCAATCATTGCCTGGTTCAATCATTTCATGTGTGAAATTATAGAGTAGTATCCCTTTCAATGTTTTTGGAAGACAGGATTCCAAGAGAATTCAGAACAAGTGAATCAGATGAGCATTCAAGAAACTCTTGGAAGGATTTGATTGCCTCAGAATAAATGATCATTTAAACGCAAATTATAAATACATTAATTGTTTAAATTATAATTTGTGATTATTAATTATTTCACCACCAGTGGAAATATGCTGGCTTAAAAAAAAGTTTAGTAGTCGGAGTATGTGACTACAATAAACATGGTTCGCACTTGAAACAGCAATTCATTATTAAAAGCATCATTTAACCAGGGTATCAATGGTAATGCAATGCAATTCAAGAAATAACACCAATAAGAGTGAATACTCTATTGCTGTTATTTAATATGATGATCTTTGTCTACAGTTTTATATATGGGATTGTCTAAAAGAAAAGTATGAATAATATAGACAAAGTCACTTAAAGACTAGCATTTTTAGAAGGAAACACTTAGATGACATAAGTTTAAAAAGATGTTGTTAACAGTCAAAGAAAAACTTTACCTAATTGTCCAATGCCAAAATATAGGTATTTACAGATGGAGTACTGTGAAGGTACTTAAATGTAATATTTAGTATGGTTTTAATTTACCAATAACAAATTCAGTATGTATACCAATTAAAAAAATTGTCAAAGATTTAATTACTGTGTTGAAAGAGTGACATTTTAGAAAATTGTATTTAAAGGAACAAAATGTATGCGTGTATCTAGAAAGAAGGTGTTTCAATGAAAGATCTATGACTCCATTATTTAAAAGCGTCTCAAAACATCTGTTTTCTGGATTGACATTTCTTCAAAACAACAGACGGGATCATCTAACACAATTTGAAAATTTCATGAGGACATATATGGTGAGAAAAAAACCCACTGGCAAGTAATTTATATAAGAAACTGTGACGACCATATATGGTGAGAAAAAAAACCATTTGTGTTAATGTCTGACAAAACTGACATTCTCTAGTAGGACCTATTCAGACAATTACTTGTATATCCATCACTGCAGACCATGACAAAAAATGGTACACTCTTGCAATGGCTCTACTTGTTTTGCCTTTCAAATTTAGACAGCAGAAAAGAGGGCATTCAAACATGAAAAAATGAGAAGAATTTAAATTTTTACTGGGCTGTTAATTCTATTTCATTCTATATTAATGGTATATTGTTTTATTTAGAATTGGTAATTACATATCCCTAGTTGATTGTAGCCATTTAAAATTGTTTTAAAGTCTTTCTGCATTTACAATCAAATTGCTTTATTATAATTATTTTGTTCTGTCGTTATTGGTTTTGGTAGGTGGCTTACTTATTTAGTTATGGCGCCTTAAATTCATTTAACATAAATATTATGTATATTCATTCAGTCCTTAATTTATTTTTTGTATTTCATTTTGGCAAGTAATTTATATATAGACGACGACGGACGATGGAAGCCAAGTGATGAGAAAAAAACGTATAATTGTGATATTTGTAACACAGCTTTTTTGCAGTCATCATCTCTGAACACACACAAGCAAATTCCTCCCTGAACCTGCTTATTTAGCTTATCTTTTTATTATAATATAATAATAAAATTACCTACATGATAGCGTCTTTTTAATGAACGGTCATACCATATGCAGAGTTTAGAAGTATTTAAAAAAGTAAACTGTAACAGAGTGTTAATTACCCCGACCATACGGTTGCACCTTTTAGAAAAGGATTTTCAATTAAGTTCATATCTCTGGTGGTAATAATGTGTTCTTATAGATGAAATACCCCTATTAGCGCTATTATTTTTACTGAATATTGCGCAATGCTTTTGTGAGACAGGATTCCAAGACTTTTACCCAAGAGAATTCAGAACAAATGCAAATTATAATTTCAATTAAACATTGAAGCCATGGTCTTCATGGTAAATGACAAAACATATTTTGATAATTACATTTTCAGATGAGGAGGATAAAGGTGAAAATGGAGAGAAAGGTCTAGAATGAGGAGTCAGATTTTATGATCCTTTAGCTGCTGCTACCATAGTGTGGATAAAAAATCTAATATATGGTATACTATACATAATTTGAGTTAAGTTAAATGGTTTTTAAAATATTTTGATTGCTTCTATTACTTTTTTTTTTATTTCATTCTGATGGTGGTCAGTTCACCTCTTAAATGGGGAAAAAGCTGCTTGATGGAGTGTTGTTGAAGATTGATGTAGACAACAAAATATATTGTATAGAAGATTATCATAGGTAAATTTCTTATACATTGGGATATAATTTAAGTTCAAGGTCCCACAGAGGGCATTTTTAGTCAACAATTATGATAAAAACATACGCAATATAAGCAACAACTATGGTGGAAGAAATTAAGCAATCAAATGTGAAACAAGGAGAAGAAATTAAAAATACTAATGAACTATTAATCAATATTGTTTTATTTAGAATTGGTAATTACATATCCTTAGTTGATTGTAGTCAATTAAAATTGTTTTAAAGTCTAACTGCATTTACAATCAAATTGCTTTATCATAATTATTTTGTTCTTCTTGTTATTGGTTTTGGTAGGTGGCTTACTTATTTAGTTATGGCGCCTTAAATTCATATAACATAAATATTATGTATATGCATTCAGTCCTTAATTTATTTTAGTATTTCATTTTGGCAAGTAATTTATATATGAAACATAAATATAGCAAATTCATGTTTAGGTTCTAAACACACATAGCCCATGATACATGCAAGCTTGAGGCAAATGCGCACATAGAATTAGGTTTATAAAACAGCATTGAGAAGATACAAAGAATTGGTAACACCTAACAGGCATGGCTTAAACATTTGAAACACACTATACCAAAATAGGAAGGTGCATAAATACACAATTGTTGAAGGAATTTAAGTCAAGGAAGAAAAATTATATCTAGGCTATTCTGATTTATTAGATTATTATAAACCATCTATTAATTGATTAAAGGGACTATTCTAACAATTGCCTTTTTTAATTGAAACTTAAAAATTGTTAGATTAATCAGAATTAAAACAAAACATAATTTTTAATTGATCCACCTGAATTTCTAGATTGGGTAAACGAAAACAAAACATTACAAGATGAAGATAATATGAATTGGAAGGAAAATGGTAGGAAACAACTGAACATGCTGAAGTACTATAAACTTTCAAATGGTGCTGATGTGGTGCTTACATAATACCAGAAGTGCCTAATTTAGCCTAGATCTCCTAATAGTAAGACATGCTTGTATTTATAAAAGAACTAACAGAAAAACACAATGATAACATTTATAGCCAGAAAAGCAAAAAAAAAACCTGAAGTGATGCTCACATTTCTTGAAAGTTGTAGAATAGGGGATGAAACACATACTTGCAAGATGCATACTGGCCAAATCAAGTTAAATTGGCTGGTAAGATAGCTTACACACCATGACAACAGATGGTTGGGAGGTGGCATAGGTTACAGCCAACTATAACTGTTGTACTTGCAAATGGTACTGACGACAAACCATGATGACAACATTGGCCTAATGAGAGATTGCAGCTGGCAGATGACTATTCATGGGAGAAAGGATTCTATAAACAATAACAGCAACAGCTTTAAAAGTCATTTAAAATGCACTGAGTAGCAGTACAACAATCATTAATTATTTTTTTTGTAGTTACTAATAACATCCAACATACTTGGAAAATTTCATTTGGACTGCAATTCTATTCTTTAAAATATATGAACTTATTGATTGTATTTTTTTTTCTATTTTCTAATAATATGACTAAAAATCTGGAGATATGATATTTTCTTTGGGTATTACTTCTCATTTAGCTTTATATATATACTGTTAAATACTGTAAATTCAATAATCATTGCTTGCATTTATTATTGCTATTTTGTCATTTTAGACTAAAACGTGAGTTTATTGTTTGTGATATTGTACAGATGACAAATCACATATCATAACAGATGGCAGTAGATGATACAGTTTAAATTTTGTAATCCAAAAACAGCTAATAGGAATAAGGATTCATGGAACCCTATACAGTTCAACTTGACCAAAGATATGCCTTGATATCAAGACATACATATAGCAAATTCATGTTTAGGGCCCAAACACACATAGCCCATGGTACATGCAAGCTTGAGGCAAATGCTCAATGATCACAAAAACTCTGGATTCAGCTGGTGAGAAAAAGGCAGCCAAGCATAAGGCTAAGAAACCAGCAGCAAAGAAAGCAGCCATTACATATCCCTTTGCCAGCCTCGTTTGCAATCTTCAATTCTTGGGATAGCACATATGGATCATTCTTTCTTTTATTATTAAACCAAATTGTCTTCAACAGCATCTTTGAACTCTGATCTAAGAAGTCTGCATGCTTCCTGACCTAGTCGTCCATTGCACATTGTCAAGCGACATACCACAAGATTCCCCAAGTTAATGAAGTCTGACCATGTCCAGATTTTATATTGAGAGTGGTATCCCTTTAAATGCTTTTGGAAGACAGAATTCCAAGACTTTTACCTAGGAGCATTCAGAAGAGGTGAAGAAGAAGAGCATTCAAGAACTAATGGATGGTTTTGATTGCTTGAATAAATGATCAATTGAAAGCAAATTATATATTTCAATTAAAAATTGAAGCCATGGTGTACATGGAAAATGACAATGTAGGTTTTGATAATCAAATTTTCAGACAAGGAGGATAAAAGTGAAAATGGAGGGAAAGGTCTAGCAGTTAGACAGCAAACGATTTAATGTCTCCTAAGGTTAAGACATTGGTCACGTGATAAAAGGTCAGAGTTTACGATATTTTGGTAAACGTTCATGCCTCATGGTTTTTGGATGTGTTTTGTCGTATTTGTACTCGTACATTTATAAAAATCAAAGTGTTCAATTCTAGATTGAATGAGCTTCCTTATTTCATGTAATTATTATTAAAAAGTGTTGTTAAAGTGTTATAAATTCATAGCACATATGGATCATTCTTTCTTTTTTTATTAAACCAAATTGTCTTCAACAGCATCTTTGAACTCTGATCTAAGAAGTCTGCATGCTTTCTGACCTAGTCATCCATTGCACATTGTCAAGCGACATACCACAAGATTCCTCAAGTTAATGAAGTCTGACCATGTCCAGATTTTATATTGAGAGTGGTATCCCTTTAAATGCTTTTGGAAGACAGAATTCCAAGACTTTTACCTAGGAGCATTCAGAAGAGGTGAAGAAGAAGAGCATTCAAGAACTAATGGATGGTTTTGATTGCTTGAATAAATGATCAATTGAATGCAAATTATATATTTCAATTAAAAATTGAAGCCATGGTGTACATGGAAAATGACAATGTAGGTTTTGATAATCAAATTTTCAGACAAGGAGGATAAAAGTGAAAATGGAGGGAAAGGTCTAGCAGTTAGACAGCAAACGATTTAACGGCTTCTAAGGTTAAGACATTGGTCACTTGATAAAAGGTCAGTTTACGATATTTTGGTAAACATGCATGCCTCATGTTTTTTGGATGTGTTTTGTCTTATTTGTACTTGTATATTTATAAAAATCAAGTGTTCAATTCTAGATTAAATAAGCTTCCTTACTTTACATAATTATTATTAAAAAGTGTTGTTCAAGTGTTGTAACTTTTTTTCTGAAAATTTGCAGAGGTTTTCGGGAAAATCCCTTATAATTCCTTAAATAGCTTTGGTAACGTATTGAGGGGTATAAAATATGAAGTAAAACCATTTTTGAATCTTTCAGATCACAAAAACTCTGGATTCAGCTGGTGAGAAAAAGGCAGCCAAGCATAAGGCTATGAAACCAGCAGCAAAGAAAGCAGCCATTACATATCCCTTTGCCAGCCTCGTTTGCAATCTCCAATTCTTGGGATAGCACATATGGATCATTCTTTCTTTTATTATTAAACCAAATTGTCTTCAACAGCATCTTTGAACTCTGATCTAAGAAGTCTGCATGCTTCCTGACCTAGTCGTCCATTGCACATTGTCAAGCGACATACCACAAGATTCCCCAAGTTAATGAAGTCTGACCATGTCCAGATTTTATATTGAGAGTGGTATCCCTTTAAATGCTTTTGGAAGACAGAATTCCAAGACTTTTACCTAGGAGCATTCAGAAGAGGTGAAGAAGAAGAGCATTCAAGAACTAATGGATGGTTTTGATTGCTTGAATAAATGATCAATTGAATGCAAATTATATATTTCAATTAAAAATTGAAGCCATGGTGCACATGGAAAATGACAATGCAGGTTTTGATAAATCAAATTTTCAGACAAGGAGGATAAAAGTGAAAATGGAGGGAAAGGTCTAGCAGTTAGACAGCAAACGATTTAATGGCTACTAAGGTTAAGACATTGGTCACGTGATAAAAGGTCAGAGTTTACGATATTTTGGTAAACGTTCATGCCTCATGGTTTTTGGATGTGTTTTGTCGTATTTGTACTCGTACATTTATAAAAATCAAAGTGTTCAATTCTAGATTGAATAAGCTTCCTTATTTCATATAATTATTATTAAAAAGTGTTGTTCAAGTGTTATAAATTCATTTTGATTGCTTGAATAAATGATCAATTGAATGCAAATTATATGTTTCAATTAAAAATTGAAGCCATGGTGTACATGGAAAATGACAATGCAGGTTTTGATAATCAAATTTTCAGACAAGGAGGATAAAAGTGAAAATGGAGGGAAATGTCTAGCAGTTAGACAGCAAACAATTAATGGCTTCTAAGGTTAAGACATTGGTCACGTGATAAAAGGTCAGAGTTTACAATATTTTGGTAAACGTTTCTGCCTCATGGTTTTTGGATGTGTTTTGTCGTATTTGTACTCGTACATTTATAAAACACAAACAGCATCTTTGAACTCTGATCTAAGAAGTCTGCATGCTTCCTGACCTAGTCGTCCATTGCACATTGTCAAGCGACATACCACAAGATTCCTCAAGTTAATGAAGTCTGACCATGTCCAGATTTTATACTGAGAGTGGTATCCCTTTAAATGCTTTTGGAAGACAGAATTCCAAGACTTTTACCTAGGAGCATTCAGAAGAGGTGAAGAAGAAGAGCATTCAAGAACTAATGGATGGTTTTGATTGCTTGAATAAATGATCAATTGAATGGAAATTATATATTTCAATTAAAAAATTGAAGCCATGGTGTACATGGAAAATGACAATGCAGGTTTTGATAATCAAATTTTCAGACAAGGATAGAGGATAAAAGTGAAAATGGAGGGAAAGGTCTAGCAGTTAGACAGCAAACGATTTAATGGCTTCTCAGGTTAAGACATTGGTCACGTGATAAAAGGTCAGAGTTTACGATATTTTGGTAAACGTTCATGCCTCATGGTTTTTGGATGTGTTTTGTCGTATTTGTACTCGTACATTGATAAAAATTAAAGTGTTCAATTCTAGATTGAATAAGCTTCCTTATTTTAAATAATTATTATTAAAAAGTGTTGTTCAAGTGTTATAAATTCATAGAACAAATGGATCATTCTTTCTTTTTTTATTAAACCAAATTGTCTTCAACAGCAACTTTGAACTCTGATCTAAGAAGTCTGCATGCTTCCTGACCTAGTCGTCCATTACACATTGTCAAGCGACATACCACAAGATTCCCCAAGTTAATGAAGTCTGACCATGTCCAGATTTTATATTGAGAGTGGTATCCCTTTAAATGCTTTTGGAAGACAGAATTCCAAGACTTTTACCTAGAAGCATTCAGATGAGGTGAAGAAGAAGAGCATTCAAGAACTAATGGATGGTTTTGATTGCTTGAATTTTCAGACAAGGATGATAAAAGTGAAAATGGAGGGAAAGGTCTAGCAGTGAGACAGCAAACGATTTAATGGCTTCTAAGGTTAAGACATTGGTCACGTGATAAAAGGTCAGAGTTTACGATATTTTGGTAAACGTTCATGCCTCATGGTTTTTAGATGTGTTTTGTCGTATTTGTACTTGTACATTTATAAAAATCAAAGTGTTCAATTCTAGATTGAATAAGCTTCCTTATTTTATATAACTATTATTAAAAAGTGTTGTTCAAGTATTATAAATTCATAGCACATATGGATCATTCTTTCTTTTTTTATTAAACAAAATTGTCTTCAACAGCAACTTTGAACTCTGATCTAAGAAGTCTGCATGCTTCCTGACCTAGTCGTCCATTGCACATTGCCAAGCGACATACCACAAGATTCCCCAAGTTAATGAAGTCTGACCATGTCCAGATTTTATATTGAGAGTGGTATCCCTTTAAAAGCTTTTGGAAGACAGAATTCCAAGACTTTTAACTAGGAGCATTCAGAAGAGGTGAAGAAGAAGAGCATTCAAGAACTAATGGAAGCCAGCTGCAAAGAAACCAGCTGGAGAGAAAAAGGCAGCCAAGCCTAAGGCTTAGAAACCAGCAGCAAAGAAAGCAGCCGTTACATATTTCAAGGAATTATGAGTTTTTCAAAGACATACATGTAATTAGATAAAACTTCAACTTACTGCCTAAGGTCATCATCATCTAATAAAATAGTTGCTGCCAATGTTTCTACAGTGAACAAAACTGGTACCAGTTTATTCATCCCTTTGCCAGCCTCATAGGCAATCTTCAATTCTTGAGATATTCTTTCATCTTTTATTAAACAAATTATCTTCAACAGCATCTTTAAACTCTGATCTAAGAAGTCTGCATGCTTCCTGACCAAGTCGTCCATTGCACATTGTCAAGCGACATACCACAAGATTCCTCAAGTTAATGAAGCCTGACTATGTCCAGATTTTATATTGGTTGTACATTTCTACTATTTTTTTAATGCTTTCAATGGTGTATTGTCTGATGGTGAACAAATTATCATCTGTAATTCGATGTTGCTTTCTCAAATTAACCTGTCGATTTTTTCTTTTATTGAATAAAACATCTGAAATTGATAAATTTTTTGATGGTTTCAAAAATATGCAAAAATGTTGTGACCTTCTCTGCTTTATCGTCTGCAAATTTACTGAGAGGAAGTAATGGATGATCCTTCTTGACTTCTTTTTTTAAAAAAGTTGTATGTTTGAACTAACCTCCTCATGTCGTTCATCACACTCTTTCTGGATTGGGATAATTGGTCTTCTTTTGTCTTTTTTTTAACCTACAGTATACTTTCAACTTTTTTTCACCAAATCATCAGATTGACAGATTTTACCAACATCGTCTTTGGTGAATTTTGTCTAGATGTTTTTGCCAAAACTTTCAGATACATCATTATCTTTGATAAAAAATTGGACTGGAATGGCATTTATCTATTTTGATGATCCTCCCTGGCATGCGGCTCTGTGTCTTGACATAGCTTTTTTGGTTAATATGGCATTGCAGTTATCACACATAACCTGCACAGAATATTTTTTGGAAACTCTTTCACTTGCAAGGACAGCATGACTATATTTGCCAAGTTTTTCCATGTTGTTTAAATGAATTCCCTTCATGCCCTAGTTCCTTCTTTAATTATGATTATATTTTATTTTTTGTTCTTGGAGAGACCTTTAGGACTGCCTTTACTCTGTCTTCTTCTTTATGTACCAGTTGTATGTGCCTACTAAGCTTTAGGCAGTATTTGTTGCAAAATATGCAACACTCTCCTGGTCAAATATCTAATTGGTTGCTTACAGTTGAAGATAAAGTTGCCTTGTCGTTTTTCTTATTTATAATATATATAACAAAAAATCATGCAGTGTGACTGTCTGGTCAGTAAGTTGTGGTGAAAATTTAAATCAGATGCAGAAAGACATTATCTGCAGATTTTGCTTTTTGAAGGCATACATGTTACTTTATTTTGTACAGTTATACCACTGTGTCAGGTTAGGAGAGAATTGGGATTCCGTTGGTGACAAACCCCTATCCTTGGTGACTGTCTGTGTGATGACAAATTGATTCAAAATGAAGAAAGACATTATCAGGACATAAACTGGAGGCATACATGTTGATGACAAACCACTATACTGTGTAACTGTTTGTGTGATGACAAATCGGAGGGATATAACTTATGAAAGATGTTATATGGAGGCATACATGTTGGTGATAAAAAATTTCCTGTGTGACTGACTGTGTTGAAAATTTAAATCAGATGAAGAAAAAGACATTATCTGCAGATTTTGCTTTTTAAACACTTTATCCTATGTGACTGTCTGTGTGATGACAAATTGGAAGAGTATGTAGAAAGATATTATCTGGAGGGATAAATGTTGGTGACATACCATTATCCTGTGTGACTGTCTGTGTGTTGACCAATAGGAAAAATACAAAGAAAGATGTTATCTGAAGCAAACATGGTGGTGACAAAACATTATCCTGTGTGATTGTTCCGTGATTACCAATTGGAATAACATGAAGAAGGACATTATCTGGTGGCATACAGGTTGGTGACAACGCTATCCTGTGTGACTTTCATGTGTTTGACAACTTTCACGATCTCCATAACAGCTAAAGGAGCTTGATATGTCTGTTTGTTCATTTCTTTGGAATTACAAATATGTGTATAGAAATATTGTCGCTTGTTCTCTGGTATGTCCTTTGCAGCCATTTCAGTGCTGGTAAAATGTCGAATTAAGGTGTCATTGATCTTCTTTGCCTCATCTTCTCTTATACCAGCATCACTTGCAACAAGTTGCATACCTCAGTAGCCGTTTACATATTCCAAGGAATTATGAGTGTTTGCAAAAACATACATGTTATTAGATAAAACTTCAGCTTGCTGCCTAAGGTCATCATCATCTAATAAAATAGTTGCTGCCAATGTTTCTAAAGTGAACAAAACTGGTACCAGTATTTTTATCCCTTTGCCAGCCTTGTAGACATTCTTCAATACTTGGAAAAGCACATATGGATCATTCTTCCATTTTTATTAATCCAATTGTCTTCAACAGCATCTTTGAACTCTGATCTAAGACGTCTGCATGCTTCTCCACCACGTCGTCCATTGCACATTGTCAAGCAACATACCACAAGATTCCTCAATTTAATGAAGTCTGATCGTGTCCAGATTTTATATTCTTTGTACATTTCTACTATATTTTTAATTCTTTCAATGGTGAATTGTCTGATGGTGAACAATAAATTATCATCTGTTATTCGATGTGGCTTTCTCAAATTAACCTGACGATTTTTTCTTTTATTGAATAAAGCATTTGAAAATTATTAATTTTTTGGTGGTTTCAAAAATATGCAAAAATGTTGTGACCTCCTCTGCTTTATCGTCTGCAAATTTACTGAGATGATCTGCCCTCAAAATCTCTGCTGACTTTTTTTAAAACATAATATAATGCATATTTTAGACCATGTTTTAACTTAAAAGATGTATCTCCATATGAATCACCTACTTCCGTATAATTACATACTGCCTCTTGCATATATTTGAAAACAAATCTATTAAACATATCAGCAGCAGTGTTTATTAGTAACGAGTGATCCTTCTTGACTTCTTCTTTAAAAAAGTTGTATGTTTCAGCTAACCTCCTCATGTCGTTCATCACACTCTTTCTGACTTGGGATAATTGGTCTACTTTTGTTATATTTTTCGACCACAGTATATACCTCCAACTTTTTTTACCAAATTATCAGATTGTCAGATTTTACCAATGTCATCTTTGGTAAATTTTGTCAAGATGTTTTTGACAAAATTTTCAGATACATCATTATCTTTGATAATCAATTGTGCTGGAATGGCATTTATCTGTTTTGATGATACTCCCTGGCATGTGCACTAGTAACCCGAATTTAACTTGAACGGACAAAAACGTGTTAACGCTATTTAAATGAGATTGATCGTTATTTGATAAAGATTGACAGAAATTAAAAATTATATTTAATTCATTTCAATTCATATCAATTCATTTTAACGCCAGTCAAATAGATTTCTCTGCGGTAAATCAATTGAAATCAAGTTGGTGGTTAGTTGCGTCAAACCAATAGGCCACGCCCCCGTTAAACTATTTCAAACATGCATTAATTCGTTTTAAACATGGATGAGACCCGGGCTTTTTACAGGTTAATCACTCAAGCAAAACGACCTCGATGTATACATCTTTTTTTGTTTCAAACTTTAATTGCGTAGTCATAGTAAAGTCACATGCTCCACAATTTAAACAAACGAACAAAAAATACACGTGACATGTACATGTATAAGAAACTTAAATAAAAAACATTAAAATATGTATGCTCGCGGTGTTTAAAAATGTCAAACTAGTGAATCTGCAGTTCACTGAACTTTTAAAACTGTGTTAAATTGTAATACCGGTCACTGGCCCAATCAGGCGTTAATTGTTGAAGAGAAGCAATTATCAAACAAAAATATTGTTCTTACGATACTGTATAAGGATTATTGTGCTGTCGTGCACCCTGACGTACTTACAATAAATGAACATGTATTCTGTATTTATGAGATAAATTTTAGTCTGCAATAACGATGTGTAGGTTGATTTAAGTTTAACGACCTAGACTGGCTATTTGTCGGCATTCTCTCACGTTTTTTTTTAATGTTTTAAAAAAAACATATATTTACGTTTGGGGCACTTAATATAAGTCTACTTACCAAATTGAAATGAACATAAACATTGTTAAAAAAAAACAAAAAATGGAAATTGAAAGAAACATTCTGCATTGTTGCTCTCGTATAATTTTATTTACTTTATATTTGAGCGGAATTTTTTAAGTTAAAACAAGAGACATATATACATATATAGGCACAGATGCTATGACTAAACAGAAATGTGAGGTATATGTCAATGAGACAACAACCCAACGACAACAATATTCTGTGCACATCTATGAATGTTTAAGAATTCTTGTGAAGGTAAAAAAAAAGCACATATGATAAAGTGTACTTATATATCCATGACCTGGTACATGTATGTACCTATTGATGCATTCCGTCCTTAACAAAAGTTGTGTGAAGAGACCAAGAATTTATATGCTTATAAAAAATCTGATATTAAAATGAATTCCTGTATAACAAATTCCGGGATTGAGACTATTCAATTTAAAACAGATGAGATATTTGTGGTAAAGGTTTAAACAAAAGCAGGAGATGTCAAGGGACAAATCAAAAAGTACAAGGTCGTGTAACACAGAGGAAAAAAATAACAAATGAAAAGAAAATAACTGCACAGAAAATTACCTTGAACAACATAAACCCACAAAAGATCAGATAAAACTTGTGCACAATTTTAAATCTTTCTAATTTCAAACTCAAGTTTCACTACCCGATAGGAAAGAGTAAAGATAAGAATGTTGCAGTACTATAGGAAACAGTAAATATATAAGAATGTTGCAGTACTATAGGAAAGAGTAAATATATAAGAATGGTGTAGTACCCCAGCGGTCTATGAAACAAAACATTAAAAGTCTACAGTTCAGCGGAGAATTTTACCGTACTTATGATACATATTGTTTTTAATCAAAGTCTGTGATATTAAATCTTTAAAAAAATGCAAATAACAGTGTCGGACCCAGGAATTTTCATAAGTGGGGGCCCACTGACTGACCTAAGAGGGGGCCCGCTTCAGTCACTTCTTTTTAAGGTTTTTATTTAAGGTCAATCGAGAATTAAACATTATAATTAAATTAAAACAGATATAAATTCAGTTTCTCACGAGACAAAATTCGGCCACAAAATTCTACTGGCTACCTATTTTTTTTAAAGTTGCTTCATTTCTTTTTTTGTCATGTTAAAAGACTATTTTTGTTTTCCTGATTCAATATATACTATAGTATTGCCGAGTGCTACTGTTAAAATAAAGTTCCGGTCATGGTTAAAATAATATGTCATAATTTGTTTAGTTTTAAAATCAATTACCAAGTAATAAGCCATTTAGAACATCACCTCCGGCAATATTCAGGTGATCGGAGGGCGATACATTGCGTAATCGCACATCTGTGAATCAACAGTCACAACTCTATTAAGGACCTAATTACCGGAAAATCGGACACACATAATTTCACTGTGTAATTGAGCAAACTATTGCAAAGATATGTCATACAGAAAATTTTCTTATAATAACAATTGATCATTACAAGATTTGAATTTTTAATGAGAAATGCAGACAAAAATATTTTTCTCAATAAATGCTTAAAGATAAATAAAACATTCAAGTATTTTTTTAGAAAAGATATTATAATATGATCTGATATCATTTTCGGGAGAGATCCGTTTGCGCCAAAAATGCGTCCTTTTGCGCTACAACTTTTTTCACAAATGCTACGTTTGCGCCACACGTTCATTTGCAATAAAAAAAAAATTATGCAAAACAAATGATAGAACTTCCAAAGATTTTGAGAAAAATTCGACAGAAAACCAAAGTACAAAGGTACGGCATTTATTTAAAAACAATCTCCATCAAACGTCAAAGTGTGAGGTAAATCGATTAGTTTAAGCTAGCCAAGCAACCAACAGACAAAATAAATCTTGCCTTCCCGATCAAGACTATCTATAGACACGGAATAAAAGATAAGGAAATAAGAGCATGTTAGATTGGTTACAAACACATTTATGCAAACATGAAGCAGCTGTTTCTTTACTGTACTGGTCAGTGGTAATACAAAACCAGGGTTTCAAAAAGATGAAGAGAAAGACATTTAAACATGTTAAAATTTATAAAAAAGCATATCAGAAATAGTATTTAACTGAAATTGAAAAAAAAAAGAATCATAAAAAATATAGTTTATAATATGTATTAAAAATTTATTTCAGAAAGCTAACAACAAAATGAAAGGAAAAATATGTCTTGCTTAAGAACATTTACCAGGGCCGTAAATGTACAGCCTCGTGTTTGAAATTTTAAAACAAAGTTGAACCAAAGGCTTGTCTTCATATCAAATTGTTTTCACGGCGAATGTCTTGCAAGAAGCAAACTCCCATTACTCCAAAGTCGCCCCTGCATGTTTTTGCGTGATCCATGCATGTTTCTGAATTACTAGTCTTTTGTTCATTTACTCAGTGTCCTACTATATGGCTATAGTCTAAGTGTTAATTGTCATTTGTAAATGTTTAGTTTCGCAATGATGCATGTCCACCAATATCCAGACATTGTGCGAAAATAGTGTAGAAGATATGAGTCTATGCTGAATACAGAAAACATATAGTCGTTTCTTCATGAAGAATTGAACTCTAAAATTAAAGAATACCAAACTGGCTCTCCTTTTTGTGTATTCCCATCTGGTGTCTTACATTTAAGGGTTTGATTTGTATTAAGTCGTGTCAACTTACTGTCAAGACAGACGTCTTTATAGAAAATAAAGGAATATGGAGTAAACGTACACGGGATATAATCGCACAAAAAGTCAGAGCTTAAACAAAAATACAAATGATCAATGGTCAGCGTTATATTCCTGTTCATCTTTATAGTCGCTAGAGGGTCTTCAACAATGAAAGAATCACTTGTTTAACATAACAACAACAAAAAAACACTAGCAAGAAAGGATCTGAGAGTACTTAAGTTACTGACAGCTAGTTCACACTGTTACGTTTGAAGTCTTCCTGTCCGTCATCCCGCAATCGTTATTTTTGAAGACCATAAGTATATGAATAATTTGATTTTCTGTCTCAGTACCTGCGCATATATAAAATACTTGCCACTGAACATTGAACCAAGTAAAATCATTACACATCGTTTCATATACAAAAATCAATCTACAGATGATAAAGCATTTCTTAGTTGGTTAGACTCCCTTTTGTGATAGTTGAACACTGTGCCAATATCATCGTGTATTTCATGTAATAGTGTTCGCTGAACTGTCAAGTATCAGAAACATGTCTTTTGAATTTCAGAATTTAATTTAAGAATAAAAATTAAAATTCTGTTTTAGTCTATATACATGGGGAATGGCTTATTCTTTTTCGTCTACGTCCACTAAAAATATGTGCACTAACTTTTTTTTGTCAAAGTTCCTAATCATGCTAATGCAATGTTGTAACTCGTATACACAAAAGTCTTTTATTTCAATTCATTTTTGGCAAACACCTTTGAAAGTCTTTTCTAGATCTTTTATAATCTTTCAGGTAATTATCAAAGAAAATCCAGAGTTTTCCATTTACAAGGACGCGCACGGATGAGGATTAAATATAATCATTATGATGTATTCACTTGTACTTCACCCGTAGGCTGTCTTCGTGTACTTTAATTTATGGTTTAAAGAAATACGAATACTTTATTTCTCATTAAACTTCAATTACTAGTTACCAAGAACATACATAAACATAACTATAAGGTAAAATTATTACATGCATGTGTAAACGATACAATTAAATTAACTTGGAGGACTGACCTTCACATTTATAACTTTTACATGTTTTTTCTAATAATACAATATTTGATGAGTTTAACTGTTGATCAGCTTTAAAGATATAAGGGTTTGACTAACAGTAGTTCCTTAAACATTTCCTTCTTTCTATAGTTTAAATGTTCTACAATTCATAATGTAATGGTAATCATCATCAATGTTGTTTGTGTCACAGAGACGACATATTCTGTCTTCTCTGTGTAAATCCTGCCACCTTCTAGACTCAATCGGCAACTACCATATCTATATTTGCATAATATATGAATTTAGAAACTAGGTAAAAAGGAAAAGTAATTTTCAAATTGATAATTCTTTTTTGAAAATACGACAACATTATGTTTTATGTGACTCTGCAATAAAAGAATTCTTGTTGAAACTGGTCTTTGGTTTTTGGTTAATACATTTTGACACCCATTTATCACAAACTGTGCATTATAATTCGAAATATTAATTTGCATTTTTTTTTATTAATTTGTATTTTTGCCTCATTAGATAGGTGAAAGTATGTATAAAATTTAGTGTTAATTGCGAAAATGCATTACGAACATTAATACATAAGTTTGAATTAAGAGTCTTAACTTTTTCAAAATCTCTGTAATATTACCCATGTATTATTTATGTTTATGTCAAAGACGTTTGATTGGGTAAAAGTTAAAGGTAGGCGTGGTTTTTGGTAACTTTTCTCCAATCAACTGACCTATTCGACAAACCTGTGTGCACTGATGCGTGATAACTTGCTATTGTAACGGCACGTGTCTTACATCAGTATCTATCGTGCGTGACCAATGTTTATTGTATAATTTTTTGTCATGTGGTCAAATATCTGAAGTGTTACAACTTTTTGAAAGATTATTTTCGGCAGTGCCCCTGTTATACGATGTAAAGTGTTTAAGAAAAACCGGACTTTAAATGAAGGAAGCATATTTACAGAGAATATCATCTCGGACTATGACTAGATATAATACATGTGTTTTATGGCTGCGCTTTTAACTATAACGTGTTTTGGAAAAAAATAAGTGTCCGATAATTTGAATTGATAAAGGTCATCTCGGTCTCTTTCGACAAAATATTAATGCATGAATGATAAATCGCTGATTTTTATTTCTATAAATTATGTATGACTGTTATAAGTAGAGACATATGTATGCATTTTGGTTTACGTTTTCAATTAACACACTATATATTTTTCTGAAATATCATTATATTTTGGCAGACTTTTTTTATTTGTATTCGGAAGAAATATAATACGTTTCATTATATTTGAATGCTTAAAAAATGCTTCAAATTACTATAAGCCTGTATTGCTGTCTACAGTTTATCTCTATCTATAATAATATTCAAGATAATAACCAAAAACAGCAAAATTTCCTCAAAATTAACAATTCAGGGGTAGCAACCCAACAACCGATTGACCGATTCATCTGAAAATTTCAGGGCAGATAGATCTTGACCTGATAAACATTTTTACCCCATGTCAGATTTGTTCTAAATGCTTTGGTTTTTGAGTTATAAGCCAAAAACTGCATTTTACCCCTATGTTCTATTTTTAGACGTGGCGGCCATCTTGGTTGGTTGACCGGGTCACGCCACACATTTTTTTAACTAGATACCCAAATGATGATTGTGGCCAAGTTTGGTTTGATTTGGCCCAGTAGTTTCAGAGGAGAAGATTTTTGTAAAAGCTAACGCCGGACGACGACGGACGCGGGACGCAAAGTGATGAGCTCACTTGGCCCTTTGGGCCAGGTGAGCTAAAAAACACCAAAATTTCCTCAAAATTACCAATTCAGGGGCAGCAACCTAACAACCAATTATCTGATTCATCTGAAAATTCCAGGGCAGTTAGATCGTGACCTGATCAACAATTTTAATACCTGTCAGATTTGCTCTTGATGCTTTGGTTTTTGAGTTATAAGCCAAAAACTGCATTTTACCCCCATGTTCTATTTTTAGTCATGGCAGCCATCTTGGTTTGTTGGCCCAGTTACCGGACACATTTTTTTAACTAGATACCCCAATGATGATTATGGCTAAGTTTGGTTAAATTTGGTCCAGTAGTTTCAGAGGAGAAGATTTTTCTAAAAGATTACTAAGATTTACGAAAAATGGTTAAAAATTGACTATAAAGGGCAATAACTCCTAAAGTGGTCAACTGACCATTTTGATCATGTTGACTTATTTGTAGATCTTACTTTGCTGAACATTATTGTTGTTTACAGTTTATCTCTATCTATAATAATATTCAAGATAATAACCAAAAACAGCAAAATTTCCTTCAAATTACCGATTCAGGGGCAGCAACCCAACAACGGAATGTCCGATTCATCTGAAAATTTCAGGGCAGATAGATCTTGACCTGATGAACAATATTCACCATTCAGATTTGCTCTAAATGCTTTGGTTTTAAGCCAAAAACTGTATTTTACCCCTATGTTCTATTTTTAGCCATGGCGGCCATCTTGGTTGGTTGGCCGGGTCACCGGACACATTTTTTAAACTTGATACCCCAATGATGATTGTGGCCAAGTTTGGTTAAATTTGGCCCCAATGTTTCAGAGGAGAAGATTTTTGTAAAAGTTAACGCAGGACGACGACGACGACGCCGGACGCCAAGTGATGAGAAAAGCTCACTTGGCCTTTTGGCCAGGTGAGCTAAAAAAGAACTAAATTACAGAAATCGCTTAAATTTTACAATTATTTAGTTTATATACAACTTATTCGAAAACAACAATAAAAAATAAAGGTCACCGATGAGTTAAAAAAGATATTTCAATTTTAATGCCAAACTAGAGGCTCTAAAGAGCCTGTGTCGCTCACCTTGGTCTATGTGCATATTAAACAAAGGACACAAATGGATTCATGACAAAATTCTATTTTGGTGATGGTGATGTGTTTGAAGTTCTTACTTTACTGAACGATTTTGCTTCTTACAATTATATCTATAATGAACTTTGCCCATTAGTAACAGAGAACTATATTTGGAAAAAATTTACATAAATTTACCAAATTAATGAAAATTGTTAAAAATTGACTATAAAGGACAATAACTCCTTAAGGGGTCAATTGACTATTTAGGTCATGTTGACTTATTTGTAGATCTTACTTTGCTGAACATTATTGCTGTTTACAGTTTATCGCTATCTATAATAGTATTCAAGATAACCAAAAACGGCAAAATTTCTTTAAAAATTACCAATTGGAGGGCAGCAACCCAACAACCAGTTGTGACGTCCAATTCATCTGAAAAATTCAGGGCAGATAGATATTGACTTGATTAACAATTTAACTTCTTGTCAGATTTGCTCTAGATGCTTTGGTTTCATAGTTATAAGCCAAAAACTGCATTTTACCCCTATGTTCTATTTTTAGCCGTGGCGGCCATCTTGGTTGAATGGCCAGGTCATCGGACACATTTTTCAAACTAGATACCCCAAAGATGATTGTGGCCTAGTAGTTTCAGTGGAGATTTTGTAAAAGATTACTTAGATTTATGAAAAATGGTTAAAGATTGACTATAAAGGGCAATAACTCCTAAAGGGGTCAACTGACCATTTTGGTCATGTTGACTTATTTGTAGATCTTACTTTGCTGAACATTATTGCTGTTTACAATTTATCTCTATCTATAATAATATTCAAGATAATAACCAAAAACAGCAAAATTTCCTCAAAATTACCAATTCAGGGGCAGCAACCCAACAACCGATTGACCGATTCATCTGAAAATTTCAGGGCAGATAGATCTTGACCTGATAAACATTTTTATCCCATGTCAGATTTCCTCAAAATGCTTTGGTTTTTGAGTTATAAGCCAAAAACTGCATTTTACCCCTATGTTCTATTTTTAGCGGTGGCGGCCATCTTGGTTGGTTGACCAGGTCACGCCACACATTTTTTAAACTAAATACCCCAAAGATGATTGTGGCCAAGTTTGGATTAATTTGGCCCAGTAGTTTCAGAGGAGAAGATTTTTGTAAAAGATTACTTTAATTTATGAAAAATGGTTAAAAATTGACTATAAAGGGCAATAACTCCTAAACGGGTCAACTGACCATTTTGGTCATGTTGACTTATTTGTAGATCTTACTTTGCTGAACATTATGGCTGTTTACAGTTTATCTCTATCTATAATAATATTCAAGATAATAACCAAAAACACCAAAATTTCCTCAAAATTACCAATTCAGGGGCAGCAACCCAACAACCGATTGACCGATTCATCTGAAAATTTCAGGGCAGATAGATCTTGACCTGATAAACATTTTTATCCCATGTCAGATTTCCTCAAAATGCTTTGGTTTTTGAGTTATAAGCCAAAAACTGCATTTTACCCCTTTGTTCTATTTTTAGCCGTGGCGGCCATCTTGGTTGGTTGACCAGGTCACGCCACACATTTTTTAAACTAAATACCCCAAAGATGATTGTGGCCAAGTTTGGATTAATTTGGCCCAGTAGTTTCAGAGGAGAAGATTTTTGTAAAAGATTACTTTAATTAACGAAAAATGGTTAAAAATTGACTATAAAGGGCAATAACTCCTAAAGGGGTCAACTGACCATTTTGGTCATGTTGACTTATTTGTAGATCTTACTTTGCTGAACATTATTGCTGTTTACAGTCTATCTCTATCTATAATAATATTCAAGATAATAACCAAAAACAGCAAAATTTCCTCAAAATTACCAATTCAGGGGCAGCAACCCAACAACCGATTGACCGATTCATCTGAAAATTTCAGGGCAGATAGATCTTGACCTGATAAACATATTTACCCCTGTCAGATTTGCTCTAAATGCTTTGGTTTTTTAGTTATAAGCCAAAAACTGCATTTTACCCCTATGTTCTATTTTTAGCTGTGGCGGCCATCTTGGTTGGTTGACCGAGTCACGCCACACATTTTTTAAACTAGATACCCCAATGATGATTGTGGCCAAGTTTGGTTTGATTTGGGCCAGTAGTTTTAGAGGAGAAGATTTTTGTAAAAGTTAACGACGACGGACGACGACGGACGCAGGACGACGACGGACGCAGGACGACGGACGCCGGACGCAAAGTGATGGGAAAAGCTCACTTGGCCCTTCGGGCCAGGTGAGCTAAAAAATGGCATTTTTGCAACAAAGGGAGATAATTTGGAGCTTTTTCAATGATATCTACATTTTAAAAGTCACCTAGGGCCAACATGAATTGGTTTTTTGGAAAGATGTTTGTACCATATGATAAAGTAACAACTAATAAAGGTAATAAATAAAATTTGTAATGAAAAATAAATGTTTAATTTTTTCTGAAAATTTTATACCCGCGAGCCTCCTTAAAAGAAAAAGGTGAAATTAGGTTTTTCAGTTTAATGTGAACATTTTATTACAACTAGCTGTAGACAACCTTTTTGACAAATAAGGAAAATCAATGAAGCATATGTGGACTTGTACATTATAAATGTACTGGTAAAAATACTGTAGAGTGAACTGTGTAATCAAGTCTGTAGCAGGATCATTACTGTTGGAATTGGACTTGAATCAGGCAACAGGAGCTGTTATATCAGTTGATACGTTTCAAAACTTGAACTGTGCCCAGAGAAAGAGGTTAAACATGTTTTCATGTGATAGACTGAACTAAATTCCTAGTGAACTATATCTAGCTTAATATGACTGTTATTGATAATGAACAAATATAGATTATGTTCTTCTTTGACTAAAGACTAAATTTAACACATTATTAATGTAATTAACTCTGAAATTCATTTTTATTCACAGTACCAAAAGTGTCAAAGATACTTTTGTATTGTTATATTCTATTGAACCTATATTTCTATTTGACAAATAAATGTAACTTCCCTTTTAAATACAAGTTATTGAAGTCACAAAATACAAGTTGAACCATGTTCATGTCTTTAGTCATTAGCAAAGTACTTATAACTATTATCCAGTGTTGTCAGTGAGAGATTCTCACGATACCCACATTCCTTTACGTTATGTTAAAATTATTAACAATTGAGCTAATACTTCAGTTTTAGTCAGGAAACTATATTTGTGGCCGACAAAGTTGAACAGCAGTAATACCAATACATGACCGCCAAAATTTATGGTCATATAAAAACAGGGTTGCAAGTTTTTTGTATGTACTATTTTAACAATAATCCTTAAAGCTAAATAAAACAAAACTTGTAATTTCATGCCAATGTTTAAGTGTCATTTATAGAACCTTTAAACAAAATTTTATATAAGCTATGGTAAACCTTTAAACAAAATATTATATAAGCTAAGGTAAAGCAGTAAAATACTTAGCATTTTCTGAGAGTCTTCAGCTGCAGGGCTTTAAAATGGTGAAATATTGGCTAAAATATCTGCTGCAGGTCACAACTAATAGTGTAGGAATAATAAACTGCAATAAAAAAAAAGTTGATGAATTATGAATCATAAAATATGATTTTGACTTAAAAAAAAATTATTACTCTATTACAGAAGCCTGTAGTTCAGTAGTTGTCTTTTGTTTATGTATTACATATTTGTTTTCTGTTCATTTTTTGTACATTAATTAGGCCGTTAGTTTTCTTGTTTGAATTGTTTTACATTGTCATGTCTTGGCCTTTTATAGTGGGCTATACGGTGTGGGCTTTGCTTGCTGTTAAAGGCTGTACTTCTTAATTTATGTGTTAATTGGTCTGCTATGGAGAGTTGTCTCATTGGCAATCATACCACATCTTCATTTTTATATTGACACTGTATTATGGTAATGTGCTGGACACAGTAAGAAATGTCATTTTCTATGACAAATAGAGAAATGACATTTTTGATCCCTTATAGCTCAGAAACCACAAAACCTGAGCAAATCTTATTGATATAGAATGTTAAATAAACAGCTGCGCCATGAGAATATGATACACCTGTCATATTTTCAAAGAATAATGTTTGATTACTTCTCGATGTCAATTGATGAAAATTAAAAAGGAGCTTCCATCAATAGAATAATCAATTCACCCAAGTTTCATGAGAACTGCTTAAAGCATTTTTCAGATATTGTTCCTAAATGAATAAAACCCCACAACTCGGATACTTAAAATCAAAACTATCTGTTGGTTGAGAAATCAGTAGTCTGATTCAATACACACCTGTCTTTCTGTTGGTGGAGGGATGATGAAGCTGATTCATAACACACCAGGCTGTGTGTTGGTTGAGAGATGAAAAGCTGTTTCAGTATACACCATGACATCTGTTGGTCACAAGATAAGGAGGCTGTATGAGTACACACCAGGATTTCTGTAAATTTAGAGATGAAGATGTTGATTCAGTACACACCAGGCTGACTGTTAGTTTTGAGATTAAAAGGCTGTTTCAGTATAGACCCAGCTGTCTGTTGGTGGAGAGATGTGCAGGCTTATTCAGTTCACTGTATGTTGGTAGACATATGTTGATGATGATCCATAACAACCAGACTGTGAGTTTAAAGAGGGAAGAATAGGCTGATTCGGTCCACACCAGGTTTTTGTTGGTTGAGAGATTAAGAAGCCGATTCAGTACACACTAGGCTGTTTGTTAGTTGAAAGAATATTATTATGCACCAAATTGTCAGTTGTGGAGAGATGATGAAGCTGATTCCGTATAAACAAGGCTGTATGTTGTGGACAGCAGATGCTGATTCAGTAGACACCAGACTGTCTGTTGGTTGAGAAATCTGGATTATAATTCAACACACACCAGTCTTTATGTTGGATGAGAGATGAACAGGCTGATTCAGTACACACCAGAATGTCTGTTAATGCAGAGATGATGATGCTGATTCAGTACAGACCAGGCTATCTGTTGGTAGATAAGTGATGATGCTTATGTAGTTGCTTCAGTACACATCATAACTCTGTTGATTGAGAGACGATGATGCTGATTCAATAAAAAAAACCCAAGCTGTATGATGGTGGAGGCTTATTCAGTAGAGACAAGATTGTCTGTTGGCTGAGAGATGATGATATTGATAAAGTTTAAACCAGGCTTTCTGTTGGTGGAGAGATTAGAAGACTGATTCAGTTCACGCAAGGATGTCTAATGATGAGATACGTTAATGCTGATTCAGATCACACCAAACTTTCAGTTGGTGGAAATATGATGATGCTGATTCAGTACAAAGTAGAATATTTGTTGGTGAAAAGATCATGATGTATATGCCAGACTGTTTGTTGGTTGAGAGATGAGAAGACTGATTCAGTTCACGCAAGGATGTCTGATGATGAGATACGTTAATGCTGATTCAGATCACACCAAACTTTCAGTTGGTGGAAATATGATGATGCTGATTCAGTACAAAGTAGAATATTTGTTGGTGGAAAGATCATGATGTATATGCCAGACTGTTTGTTGGTTGCAAGATGATGATGCTAATTCAGTATATGTCATACTGTTGGTTGAAAGATGATGATGCTAATTCAGAATATGCCAGACTGTTGGTTGAAAGATGATGATGCTAATTCAGTATATGACAGACTGTTGGTTGAATGATGATAATGCTATTTCAGAAGATGCCAGACTATTTGTTAAAAGATGATGATGCTAATTCAGTATATGCCAGACTGTTGGTTGAAAGATGATGATGCTAATTCAGAATATGCCAGACTTGGTGTTGTTGAGAGATGATGATGCTAATTCAGTACATGCCAGACTGTTGTTGGTTGAGAGATGATGATGCTAATTCAGTATATGCCAGACTATTGTTGGTTGGGAGATGATGATGATAATTCAGTATATGCGAGACCGTTTGTTGGTAGAGAGATGATGATACTAATTCAGTACATGCCAGACTGGTTCAACGAAGATGATGCTAATTCAGTAATTCCAGACTGTTTGTTGGTTTAGAGATGATGATGCTAATTCAGTATATGCCAGACTGTTTGTTGGTAGAGAGATGATGATGGCATTTCAGTATATGCCAGACTGTTTGTTGGTTGAGAGATGAGGATGCTTATTCAGTATATGTCAGACTGTTTGTTGGTTGAAAGATGATGATGCTAATTAAGTATTTGCTACTGTTGGTTGAAAGATGATGATGCTTATTCAGTATATGCCAGTCTGTTCATTTGTTGAGACAAAATGATGGTAATTCAGTATATGCCAGACTGTTTGTTGGTTGAGAAATGATGATGGTAATTCAGTATATGCCAGACAGTCTGTTGGCTGAGAGATGAGGATGCTTTTTCAGTATATGCCAGACTGTTTGTTGGTTGAGAGATGATGATGCTTATTCAGTATATGCCAGACTGTTTATTTGTTGAGACTTGAGGAATTGTAGTTCAGTATATGCCAGACTGTTTGTTGGTTGAGAGATGATGATGCTTATTCAGTATATGCCAGACTGTTTATTTGTTGAGACTTGAGGAATTGTAGTTCAGTATATGCCAAACTGTTTGTTGGTTGAGAGATGATGATGCTAATTTAGTATATGCCAGACTATTGTTGGTTGAACGAAGATGATGCTTATTCAGTAAATGCCAGGCTGTTTGTTGGCTGAGAGATGATGATGCCAATTCAGTATATGCCAGACTGTTTGTTGGTAGAGAGATTATGGTGGTAATTCAGTATATGCCAGATTGTTGGTTGAAAGATGATGATGCTAATTCGAAATATGCCAGACTGTTTGTTGGTTGAGAGATGATGATGCTAATTCAGTACATGCTAGACTGTTGTTGGTTGAGAGATGATGATGCTAATTCAGTATATGCCAGACTATTGTTGGTAGAGAGATGATGATGCTAAGTGAGTATATGCCAGACTGTTATTGGTTGAACGAAGATGATGCTAATTCAGTAAATTCCAGACTGTTTGTTGGTTTACAGAGGATGATGCTAATTCAGTATATGCCAGACTGTTTGTTGGTAGAGGAATGATGATGGTAATTCAGTATACGCCAGACTGTTTGTTGGTTGAGAGATGAGAAGACTGATTCAGTTCACGCAAGGATGTCTAATGATTTCAGTTGGTGGAAATATGATGATGCTGATTCAGTGCAAAGTAGAATATTTGTTGGTGGAAAGATCATGATGTATATTCCAGACTGTTTGTTGGTTGAAAGATGATGATGCTAATTCAGTATATGTCATACTGTTGGTTGAAAGATGATGATGCTAATTGAGAATATGCCAGACTGTTGGTTGAAAGATGATGATGCTAATTCAGTATATGCCAGACTGTTGGTTGAACGATGATGATGCTATTTCAGAATATGCCAGACTATTGGTTGAAAGATGATGATGCTAATTCAGTATATGCCAGACTGTTGGTTGAAAGATGATGATGCTAATTCAGAATTTGCCACTGTTGGTTGAAAGATGATGATGCTTATTCAGTATGTGCCAGTCTGTTCATTTGTTGAAACAAAATGTTGGTAATTCAGTATATGGCAGACTGTTTGTTGGTTGAGAGATGATGATGCTAATTCAGTACATGCCAGACTGTTGTTGGTTGAGAGATGATGATGTTAATTCAGTATATGCCAGACTGTTGGTTGGGAGATGATTATGTTAATTCAGTATATGCCAGACTGTTTGTTGGTAGAGAGATGAAGATGGTAATTGAGTATATGCCAGACTGTTATTAGTTGAACGAAGATGATGCTAATTCAGTAAATTCCAGACTGTTTGTTGGTTTAGAGATGATGATGCTAATTCAGTATATGCCAGACTGTTTGTTGGTAGAGGGATGATTATGGTAATACAGTATATGCCAGACTGTTTGTTGGTTGAGAGATGAGAAGACTGATTCAGTTCACACAAGGATGTCTGATGATGAGATACGTTAATGCTGATTCAGATCACACCAAACTTTCAGTTGGTGGAAATATGATGATGCTGATTCAGTGCAAAGTAGAATATTTGTTGGTGGAAAGATCATGATGTATATGCCAGACTGTTTGTTGGTTGAAAGATGATGATGCTAATTCAGTATATGTCATACTGTTGGTTGAAAGATGATGATGCTAATTGAGAATATGCCAGACTGTTGGTTGAAAGATGATGATGCTAATTCAGTATATGCCAGACTGTTGGTTGAACGATGATGATGCTATTTCAGAATATGCCAGACTATTGGTTGAAAGATGATGATGCTAATTCAGTATATGCCAGACTGTTGGTTGAAAGATGATGATGCTAATTCAGAATATACCAGACTGTTTGTTGGTTGAAAGATAATGATGCTAATTCAGAATTTGCCACTGTTGGTTGAAAGATGATGATGCTTATTCAGTATATGCCAGTCTGTTCATTTGTTGAAACAAAATGATGGTAATTCAGTATATGGCAGACTGTTTGTTGGTTGAGAGATGATGATGGTAATTCAGTATATGCCAGACAGTCTGTTGGCGGAGAGATGAGGATGCTTTTTCAGTATATGCCAGACTGTTTGTTGGTAGAGAGATTATGGTGGTAATTCAGTATATGCCAGACTGTTGGTTGAACGATGATGATGCTAATTCGGAATATGCCAGACTGTTTGTTGGTTGAGAGATGATGATGCTAATTCAGTACATGCTAGACTGTTGTTGGTTGAGAGATGATGATGCTAATTCAGTATATGCCAGACTATTGTTGGTTGAGAGATGATGATGCTAATTGAGTATATGCCAGACTGTTATTGGTTGAACGAAGATGATGCTAATTCAGTAAATTCCAGACTGTTTGTTGGTTTAGAGAGGATGATGCTAATTCAGTATATGCCAGACTGTTTGTTGGTAGAGGAATGATAATGTTAAATTCAGTATACGCCAGACTGTTTGTGGGTTGAGAGATTAGAAGACTGATTTAGTTCACGCAAGGATGTCTAATGATGAGATATGTTTATGCTGATTCAGATCACACCAAATTTCAGTTGGTGGAAATATGATGATGCTGATTCAGTGCAAAGTAGAATATTTGTTGGTGGAATGATAATGATGTATATGCCAGACTGTTTGTTGGTTGAAAGATGATGATGCTAATTCAGTATATGTCATACTGTTGGTTGAAAGATGATGATGCTAATTCAGTATATGCCAGACTGTTGGTTGAAAGATGATGATGCTAATTCAGTATATGCCAGACTGTTGGTTGAACGATGATGATGCTATTTCAGAATATGCCAGACTATTGGTTGAAAGATGATGATGCTAATTCAGTATATACCAGACTGTTGGTTGAAAGATGATGATGCAAATTCAGAATATACCAGACTGTTTGTTGGTTGAAAGATGATGATGCTAATTTAGAATTTGCCACTGTTGGTTGAAAGATGATGATGCTTATTCAGTATATGCCAGTCTGTTCATTTGTTGAAACAAAATGATGGTAGATCAGTATATGGCAGACTGTTTGTTGGTTGAGACATGATGATGGTAATTCAGTATATGCCAGACAGTCTGTTGGCGGAGAGATGAGGATGCTTTTTCAGTATATGCCAGACTGTTTGTTGGTTGAGAGATGATGATGCTAATTCAGTACATGCCAGACTGTTGTTGGTTGAACGAAGATGATACTAATTCAGTAAATTCCAGACTGTTTGTTGGTTGAGAGATGATGATGTTAATTCAGTATATGCCAGACTGTTTGTTGGTAGAGAGATGAAGATGGTAATTGAGTATATGCCAGACTGTTATTAGTTGAAAGAAGATGATGCTAATTCAGTAAATTCCAGACTGTTTGTTGGTTTAGAGATGATGATGCTAATTCAGTATATGCCAGACTGTTTGTTGGTAGAGGGATGATTATGGTAATTCAGTATATACCAGACTGTTTGTTGGTTGAGAGATGAGAAGACTGATTCAGTTCACACAAGGATGTCTGATGATGAGATACGTTAATGCTGATTCAGATCACATCAAACTTTCAGTTGGTGGAAATATGATGATGCTGATTCAGTACAAAGGAGAATATTTGTTGGTGGAAAGATCATGATGTATATGCCAGACTGTTTGTTAGTTGAAAGATGATGATGCTAATTCAGTATATGTCATACTGTTGGTTGAAAGATGATGATGCTAATTCAGAATATGCCAGACTGTTGGTTGAAAGATGATGATGCTAATTCAGTATATGCCAGACTGTTGGTTGAACGATGATGATGCTATTTCAGAATATGCCAGACTATTGGTTGAAAGATGATGATGCTAATTCAGTATATGCTAGACTGTTGGTTGAAAGATGGTGATGCTAATTCAGAATATGCCAGACTGTTTGTTGTTGAAAGATGATGATGCTAATTCAGTACATGCCAGACTGTTGTTGGTTGAGAGATGATGATGCTAATTCAGTATATGCCAGACTATTGTTGGTTGGGAGATGATGATGATAATTCAGTATATGCGAGACTGTTTGTTGGTAGAGAGATGATGATACTAATTCAGTATATGCCAGACTGGTTCAACGAAGATGATGCTAATTCAGAAATTCCAGACTGTTTGTTGGTTGAGAGATGATGATGCTAATTCAGTATATGCCAGACTGTTTGTTGGTAGAGAGATGATGATGGCAGTTCAGTATATGCCAGACTGTTTGTTGGTTGAGAGATGAGGATGCTTATTTAGTATATGTCAGACTGTTTGTTGGTTAAAAGATGATGATGCTAATTCAGTATTTGCTACTGTTGGTTGAAAGATGATGATGCTTATTCAGTATATGCCAGTCTGTTCATTTGTTGAGACAAAATGATGGTAATTCAGTATATGCCAGACAGTTTGTTGGTCGAGAAATGATGATGGTAATTCAGTATATGCCAGACAGTCTGTTGGCTGAGAGATGAGGATGCTTTTTCAGTATATGCCAGACTGTTTGTTGGTTGAGAGATAATGATGCTTATTCAGTATATGCCAGACTGTTTATTTGTTGAGACTTGAGGATGGTAGTTCAGTATATGCCAGACTGTTTGTTGGTTTAGAGATGATGATGCTAATTCAGTATATGCCAGACTGTTTGTTGGTAGAGGAATGATGATGGTAATTCAGTATACGCCAGACTGTTTGTTGGTTTAGAGATGAGAAGACTGATTCAGTTCACGCAAGTATGTCTAATGATGAGATATGTTAATGCTGATTCAGATCACACCAAACTTTCAGTTGGTGGAAATATGATGATGCTGATTCAGTACAAAGTAGAATATTTGTTGGTGGAAAGATCATGATGTTTATGCCAGACTGTTTGTTGGTTGAAAGATGATGATGCTAATTCAGTATATGTCATACTGTTGGTTGAAAGATGATGATGCTAATTCAGAATATGCCAGACTGTTGGTTGAAAGATGATGATGCTAATTCAGTATATGCCAGACTGTTGGTTGAACGATGATGATGCTATTTCAGAAAATGCCAGACTATTGGTTGAAAGATGATGATGCTAATTCAGTATATGCCAGACTGTTGGTTGAAAGATGATGATGCTAATTCAGAATATACCAGACTGTTTGTTGGTTGAAAGATGATGATGCTAATTCAGAATTTGCCACTGTTGGTTGAAAGATGATGATGCTTATTCAGTATATGCCAGTCTGTTCATTTGTTGAAACAAAATGATGGTAATTCAGTATATGGCAGACTGTTTGTTGGTTGAGAGATGATGATGGTAATTCAGTATATGCCAGACTGTTTGTTGGTTGAGACATGATGATGGTAATTCAGTATATGCCAGACTGTTTGTTGGTTGAGACATGATGATGGTAATTCAGTATATGCCAGACAGGCTGTTGGAGGAGAGATGAGGATGCTTTTTCAGTATATGCCAGACTGTTTGTTGGTTGAGAGATGATGATGCTAATTCAGTACATGCCAGACTGTTGTTTGTTGAGAGATGATGATACTAATTCCGTATATGCCAGACTATTGTTGGTTGGGAGATGATTATGTAAATTCAGTATATGCCAGACTGTTTGTTAGTCAAGAGATGATGATGGTAATTCAGTATATGCCAGACTGTTGTTGGTTGAACGAAGATGATGCTTATTCAGTAAATTCCAGACTGTTTGTTGGTTTAGAGATGATGATGCTAATTCAGTATATGCCAGACTGTTTGTTGGTAGAGGGATGATTATGGTTATTCAGTATATGCCAGACTATTTGTTGGTTGAGAGATGAGAAGACTGATTCAGTTCACACAAGGATGTCTGATGATGAGATACGTTAATGCTGATTCAGATCACACCAAACTTTCAGTTGGTGGAAATATGATGATGCTGATTCAGTACAAAGTAGAAGATTTGTTGGTGGAAAGATCATGATGTATATGCCAGACTGTTTGTTGGTTGAAAGATGATGATGCTAATTCAGTATATAATAGAAGATGCAGAAAACCATGCATTTGTGTTTGAAGAACTCAGTTTGTTGATTGAAACTATGAATAACGTAAATGTCATACTCTTGTTTGAAAGATAATGATGCTAATTCAGAATATGCCAGACTGTTGGTTGAAAGATGATGATGCTAATTCAGAATATGCCAGACTGTTGGTTGAAAGATGATGATGCTAATTCAGAATATGCCAGACTTTTGGTTGAGCGATGATGATACTATTTCAGAATATGCCAGACTATTAGTTGAAAGATGATGATGCTAATTCAGTATATGCCAGACTGTTGGTTGAAAGATGATGATGCTAATTCAGAATATGCCACTGTTTGTTGGTTGAGAGATGATGATGCTAATTCAGTACATGCCAGACTGTTGTTGGTTGAGAGATGATGATGCTAATTCAGTATATGCCAGACTATTGTTGGTTGGGAGATGATGATGATAATTCAGTATATGCGAGACTGTTTGTTGGTAGAGAGATGATGATACTAATTCAGTATATGCCAGACTGGTTCAACGAAGATGATGCTAATTCAGTAATTCCAGACTGTTTGTTGGTTTAGAGATGATGATGCTAATTCAGTATATGCCAGACTGTTTGTTGGTTGGGAGATGATGATGGCAATTCAGTATATGACAGACTGTTTGTTGGTTGAGAGATGAGGATGCTTATTCAGTATATGTCAGACTGTTTGTTGGTTGAAAGATGATGATGCTAATTCAGTATTTGCCACTGTTGGTTGAGAGATGACGATGCTAATTCAGTATATGCCAGTCTGTTTATTTGTTGAGACAAAATGATGGTAATTCAGTATATGCCAGACTGTATGTTGGTTGAGACTTGATGATGGTAATTCAGTATATGTCAGACAGTCTGTTGGCTGAGAGATGAGGATGCTTTGTCAGTATTTGCCAGACTGTTTGTTGGTTGAGAGATGATGATGCTTATTCAGCATTGTTCAGTATATGCCAGACTGTTTATTTGTTGAGACTTGAGGATGGTAGTTCAGTATATGCCAGACTGTTTGTTGGTTGAGAGATAATGATGCTAATTCAGTATAGTCCAGACTGTTGTTGGTTGAACGAAGATGATGCTTATTCAGTAAATGCCAGACTGTTTGTTGGCTGAGAGATGATGATGCTAATTCAGTATATGCCAAACTGTTTGTTGGTAGAGAGATTATGATGGTAATTCAGCATATGCCAGACTGTTAGTTGAAAGATGATGATGCTGATTCAGAATATGCCAGACCGTTTGTTGGTTGAGAGATGATGATGCTAATTCAGTATATGCCAGACTATTGTTGGTTGGGAGATGATTATGATAATTCAGTATATGCCAGACTGTTTGTTGGTAGAGAGATGATGATGCTAATTCAGAAGATGCCAGACTGTTATTGGTTGAACGAAGATGATGCTAATTCAGTAAATTCCAGACTGTTTGTTGGTTTAGAGATGATGATGCTAATTCAGTATATGCCAGACTGTTTGTTGGTAGAGGGATGATGATGGTAATTCAGTATATGCCAGACTGTTTGTTGGTTGAGAGATGAGAAGACTGATTCAGTTCATGCAAGGATGTCTAATGATGAGATACGTTAATACTGATTCAGATCACACCAAACTTTCAGTTGGTGGAAATATGATGATGCTGATTCAGTACAAAGTAGAATATTTGTTGGTGGAAAGATCATGATGTATATGCCAGACTGTTTGTTGGTTGAAAGATGATGATGCTAATTCAGTATATGTCATACTGTTGGTTGAAAGATGATGATGCTAATTCAGAATATGCCAGACTGTTGGTTGAAAGATGATGATGCTAATTCAGTATATGCCAGACTGTTGGTTGAACGATGATGATGCTATTTCAGAAAATGCCAGACTATTGGTTGAAAGATGATGATGCTAATTCAGTATATGCCAGACTGTTGGTTGAACGATGATGATGCTATTTCAGAAAATGCCAGACTATTGGTTGAAAGATGATGATGCTAATTCAGTATATGCCAGACTGTTGGTTGAAAGATGATGATGCTAATTCAGAATATACCAGACTGTTTGTTGGTTGAAAGATGATGATGCTAATTCAGAATTTGCCACTGTTGGTTGAAAGATGATGATGCTTATTCAGTATATGCCAGTCTGTTCATTTGTTGAAACAAAATGATGGTAATTCAGTATATGGCAGACTGTTTGTTGGTTGAGAGATGATGATGGTAATTCAGTATATGCCAGACTGTTTGTTGGTTGAGACATGATGATGGTAATTCAGTATATGCCAGACTGTTTGTTGGTTGAGAGATGAGGATGCTTATTCAGTAAATTCCAGACTGTTTGTTGGTTTAGAGATGATGATGCTAATTCAGTATATGCCAGACTGTTTGTTGGTAGAGGGATGATTATGGTTATTCAGTATATGCCAGACTATTTGTTGGTTGAGAGATGAGAAGACTGATTCAGTTCACACAAGGATGTCTGATGATGAGATACGTTAATGCTGATTCAGATCACACCAAACTTTCAGTTGGTGGAAATATGATGATGCTGATTCAGTACAAAGTAGAAGATTTGTTGGTGGAAAGATCATGATGTATATGCCAGACTGTTTGTTGGTTGAAAGATGATGATGCTAATTCAGTATATAATAGAAGATGCAGAAAACCATGCATTTGTGTTTGAAGAACTCAGTTTGTTGATTGAAACTATGAATAACGTAAATGTCATACTCTTGTTTGAAAGATAATGATGCTAATTCAGAATATGCCAGACTGTTGGTTGAAAGATGATGATGCTAATTCAGAATATGCCAGACTGTTGGTTGAAAGATGATGATGCTAATTCAGAATATGCCAGACTTTTGGTTGAACGATGATGATACTATTTCAGAATATGCCAGACTATTAGTTGAAAGATGAAGATGCTAATTCAGTATATGCCAGACTGTTGGTTGAAAGATGATGGTGCTAATTCAGAATATGCCACTGTTTGTTGGTTGAGAGATGATGATGCTAATTCAGTACATGCCAGACTGTTGTTGGCCGAGAGATGATGATGCTAATTCAGTATATGCCAGACTATTGTTGGTTGGGAGATGATGATGATAATTCAGTATATGCGAGACTGTTTGTTGGTAGAGAGATGATGATACTAATTCAGTATATGCCAGACTGGTTCAACGAAGATGATGCTAATTCAGTAATTCCAGACTGTTTGTTGGTTTAGAGATGATGATGCTAATTCAGTATATGCCAGACTGTTTGTTGGTAGGGAGATGATGATGGCAATTCAGTATATGACAGACTGTTTGTTGGTTGAGAGATGAGGATGCTTATTCAGTATATGTCAGACTGTTTGTTGGTTGAAAGATGATGATGCTAATTCAGTATTTGCCACTGTTGGTTGAGAGATGACGATGCTAATTCAGTATATGCCAGTCTGTTTATTTGTTGAGACAAAATGATGGTAATTCAGTATATGCCAGACTGTATGTTGGTTGAGACTTGATGATGGTAATTCAGTATATGTCAGACAGTCTGTTGGCTGAGAGATGAGGATGCTTTGTCAGTATTTGCCAGACTGTTTGTTGGTTGAGAGATGATGATGCTTATTCAGCATTGTTCAGTATATGCCAGACTGTTTATTTGTTGAGACTTGAGGATGGTAGTTCAGTATATGCCAGACTGTTTGTTGGTTGAGAGATAATGATGCTAATTCAGTATAGTCCAGACTGTTGTTGGTTGAACGAAGATGATGCTTATTCAGTAAATGCCAGACTGTTTGTTGGCTGAGAGATGATGATGCTAATTCAGTATATGCCAAACTGTTTGTTGGTAGAGAGATTATGATGGTAATTCAGCATATGCCAGACTGTTAGTTGAAAGATGATGATGCTGATTCAGAATATGCCAGACCGTTTGTTGGTTGAGAGATGATGATGCTAATTCAGTATATGCCAGACTATTGTTGGTTGGGAGATGATTATGATAATTCAGTATATGCCAGACTGTTTGTTGGTAGAGAGATGATGATGCTAATTCAGAAGATGCCAGACTGTTATTGGTTGAACGAAGATGATGCTAATTCAGTAAATTCCAGACTGTTTGTTGGTTTAGAGATGATGATGCTAATTCAGTATATGCCAGACTGTTTGTTGGTAGAGGGATGATGATGGTAATTCAGTATATGCCAGACTGTTTGTTGGTTGAGAGATGAGAAGACTGATTCAGTTCTTGCAAGGATGTCTAATGATGAGATACCTTAATACTGATTCAGATCACACCAAACTTTCAGTTGGTGGAAATATGATGATGCTGATTCAAAACAAAGTAGAATATTTGTTGGTGGAAAGATCATGATGTATATGCCAGACTTACTGTAGGTTGAAAGATGATGATGCTAATTCAGAATATGCCAGACTGTTGGTTGAAAGATGATGATGCTAATTCAGTATATGCCAGACTGTTGGTTGAACGATGATGATGCTATTTCAGAATATGCCAGACTGTTTGTTGGTTGAAAGATGATGATGCTAATTCAGTATATGCCAGACTGTTGGTTAGAGATGATGATGCTAATTCAGAATATGCCAGACTGTTTGTTGGTTGAGAGATGATGATGCTAATTCAGTACATGCCAGACTGTTGTTGGTTGAGAGATGATGATGCTAATTCAGTATATGCAAGACTATTGTTGGTTGGGAGATGATTATGTTAATTCAGTATATGCCAGACTGTTTGTTGGTAGATAGATGATGATACTAATTCAGTATATGCCAGACTGTTATTGGTTGAACGAAGATGATGCTAATTCAGTAAATTCCAGATTGTTTGTTGGTTTAGAGATGATGATGTTTATTCAGTATATGCCAGACTGTTTGTTGGTAGAGGGATGATGATGGTAATTCAGTATATGCCAGACTGTTTGTTGGTTGAGAGATGAGGATGCTTATTCAGTATATGTCAGACTGTTTGTTGATTGAAAGATGATGATGCTTATTCAGTATTTGCCACTGTTGGTTTAAAGATGATGATGCTTATTCAGTATATGCCAGTCTGTTCATTTGTTGAGACAAAATGATGGTAATTCAGTATATGCCAGACTGTTTGTTGGTTGAGAGATGATGATGGTAATTCAGTATATGCCAGACAGTCTGTTGGCTGAAAATGACGATGCTTTTTCAGTTTATGCCAGACTGTTTTTTGGTTGAGAGATGATGCTTATACAGTATATGCCAGACTGTTTATTTGTTGAGACTTGAGGATGGTAGTTCAGTATATGCCAGACTGTTTGTTGGTTTAGAGATGATTATGCTAATTCAGTATATGCCAGACTGTTGTTGGTTGAACGAAGATAATGCTTATTCAGTAATTGCCAGACTGTTTGTTGGCCGAGAGATGATGATGCTAATTCAGTATATGCCAGACTGTTTGTTGGTAGAGAGATTATGATGTTAATTCAGTATATGCCAGACTGTTGGTTGAAAGATGATGATGCTAATTCAGAATATGCCAGACTGTTTGTTGGTTGAGAGATGATGATGCTAATTCAGTACATGCCAGACTGTTGTTGGTTGAGAGATGATGATGCTAATTCAGTATATGCCAGACTATTGTTGGTTGGGAGATGATTATGTTTATTCAGTATATGCCAGACTGTTTGTTGGTAGAGAGATGATGATGCTAATTCAGTACATGCCAGACTGTTTTTGGTTTAGAGATGATGATGCTAATTCAGTATATGCCAGACTATTTGTTGGTAGAGGGATGATGATGGTAATTCAGTATATGCCAGACTGTTTGTTGGTTGAGAGATGATGATGCTTATTCAGTATATGTCAGACTGTTTGTTGGTTGATAGATGATGATGCTAATTCAGTATTTGCCACTGTTGGTTGAAAGATGATGATGCTTATTCAGTATATGCCAGTCTGTTCATTTGTTGAAACAAAATGATGGTAATTCAGTATATGGCACAGTATATGCCAGTCTGTTCATTTGTTGAAACAAAATGATGGTAATTCAGTATATGGCACAGTATATGCCAGTCTGTTCATTTGTTGAAACAAAATGATGGTAATTCAGTATATGGCAGACTGTTTGTTGGTTGAGACATGATGATGGTGATTCAGTATATGCCAGACAGTCTGTTGGCTGAGAGATGATGATGCTTTTTCAGTATATGCCAGACTGTTTGTTGGTTGAGAGATGATGCTGCTTAGTCAGTATATGCAAGACTGTTGTTGGTTGAACGAAGATGATGCTTATTCAGTAAATGCCAGACTGTTTGTTGGTTGAGAGATGATGATGCTAATTCAGTATATGCCAGACTGTTGTTGGTTGAACGAAGATGATGCTTATTCAGTAAGATGCTGATTTAATAAACTCTAAAACTGTCAGTTGGTTGAGACATTAGAGGCAGATTAGGTCTTCATCAGACTGTCTGTCAGTTGAGAGACGAGGAGCTGATTCAGTATTTACCAGGCTGTCTGTTGGTCAAGAGAAGATGATGCTGATTCAGTTAACATAAGACTGTCTGCTGGTGGAGAGATGATATACTGGCTGTTGGTAGAGAGATGATAGACTATCTGTTGGTGACGAGATGATGATGCTGATTCAGTTAACATAAGACTGGCTGTTGGTGGAAAGATGATGATGCAGATTCAGTTAACATAAGACTGTCTGTTGGTGGAGAGATAATGATGCAGATTCAGTTAACATAAGACTGGCTGTTGGTGGAGAGATGATGATGCAGATTCAGTTAACAGACTGGCTGTTGGTGGAGAGGTGATGATGCAGATTCAGTTAACATAAGACTGCCTGTCATGAAGAAAGATGTTATCTGGAGGCATAGATGTTGGTGACAAAACTTTATCCTGTGTAACTGTCTGTGTGAAGACAAATTGGAATTACATGAAGAAAGACATTATCTGGAGGCATACAGGTTGGTGGAAAAACTTTATCCTGTGCGACTGTCTGTGTGATAACAAATTGATATAACATGAAGAAAGACATTGCTTGCTGAACACTTGCTGGAGGTTTACCTGTTGTTGGTAACAAAAACATCCTGTTTGACTGTGTGCTGTAACAGCAAATTCAGCAAATTTTCAATTTATTGGCATAACTTGAGAACAACGAATGTGATGCCACTCAAATTTAAACCTGGTCTGTGTTAGGTGGTAATAAGCAATGTCTCACAAGTTTCTCTATATTGGATTAAGACCATTTTTATATGGCTGCACAAATAGGTGGCTGTAAAATGGTATTGCAATGTTGAATGAATCTCTATGAAATTGTTCTTCTCTATTCTTCCCTTAATAACAAGTTCATTTCTAGAAGTAAGAAACACATACAAATTAATATATATATTCATATCCACTTCCTAACTAACTTAAGAATTTTAAGGATTAAGTGTGGAATCTGCTTACAATTTCATGCATGCATATATCACATAGCAAATAAAACACATACATGTATTTGCTTCTCTTCGACTTACAAGTTGAGAAAAAGAACGAAAAGATTGTTGAAAAACTGGAAATCCCCCCCCCCCTTTTTTTTTAAATGAATATAACCCCAAAACTTGGAATCCAAAATTAATTTAAAAAAAAAAAGCTCATGTCAATAGATCTACACAATTCACTCAAATTGGTCAAAGGTATACCATAATATGTTCCCTTAACAGGCTTATAAAAAATAAGTGCAAAATATCAATCGAGAAACCCAATGTCAAAGAAATTGCAGAAATGATGTCTTTCAAAAATAAAAATTTCTCCTAAATCCCAATCTTTTGCGCCAATATACTTTCGCACCCTACACGTTCGCACCCTTCATGTTCGCGCCCGATTTGTATTTGTAGAAGATTTTAAGTGATTTGTGGTAATGAAATCCCTGACTTAATAATTTACCAGTACTTTTGCTTAGGATGCATAGCGTTCCTGAACAGGTCATGACTGGCAAATATGATTGTTTCCCCCAGCTACTTACATATTTGATCCATTTCAGTCCTTTCTCTATTTTTCTCTTCCTTTCCTTTTTCTCATTCATAATTTTAACTTTATTCCAGTCAAATTTTATTGATTGGTGGCTTGACAAAAACTTCTGAATATCCACTTTGCCTGAAAACATTTGCATAATTTTTGTCATATAAAATTACTGGTTATTGGCAATTGAGTAATGTTATAATAGCTTTAGGTAAGTGTTGTGCATCTGTTAATTTGGTTTACAATTTTAATCGTTATTTTTCTTCCATAAAAGCATATATTTTATTAAACTCATGAGAAGTTTCCAAAATATCTCAGAGTATTATCGACTCTTGTTATACTGTCCCATAAAGACTCTTTGAATAATTCCATTATAGAAGGCGCACGACCTTAATAAGTTAATCTGAAAATTCTCTGTGAACTTTCAAAGATCTGGATTAAAAACAAAGATTGTACCAGTAATATGTAAATTAGTTCCAATGTCTAGAAAATAGGAGTCAAGAGCTTGCAAGCACTGACTGGTAAAGATTGCTTCAATTCAATTTATCAGTGAGAAGTAAAATTAATGTCGCATTGGTTGTACTTGATTAAACAACAATTCTAGACAATGCAAAGGAAGGCAACTCCAATTTTTAAAGATAGCTTTAACAATGATATAGTTTATTTTTCTAGAGCAGATAATAGATTCCTGTACCTTGCAAAAGTTATGTAATTTTCTTGAAAGTGTAACATCATTTTGTGCCTTGAATATCTGATCATACATGTATATTACATTTATAAATTTCTGGAAATGTTCATGGACAGGGTGTATAGAATGTTATGATAAATGCACTATATTTTGTGTTACAAACAAAGAGGTAGTGATAAGTCTTGGAAGATTTAGATATCAAGTCAGTCACATAAGGTTTTGATTGCATTTTATGCAATGTTTGTCTAAAAATTGTTCAAACAATTCTAAAATGGCAGTAGCAAAACTTCAATATGTGTGCAATCATTCTGTGTATTGTCATCAATCTTGATTGAAAAATATAGGAATTTTGATAAAACCGACCTCAAAAAGATTTGTGAAATAATCAAGCATGCAATGAATTTTAGATATTAAACACCCAAAATATATATATTTTTCACAGAGCTCCTATGAAAACTGATAACTTATTATTTATGTAAGTTTCCTACCTGTTTCATATTATATTCTTGGTCAACTTGATTTCTGAAAAGAAAAAAAAAAGAAACATTAACACAGAGATATGTCTGGTCTACATGTATTTGTAGATCATGTTTATTTGTTATTCAATAATTCATATGTTGCAATTATACTATTTAACATTTAAAGAATGCAAATATTCAAAGTCTTTTCATAACAAATTTCATAATAATAGAATAATAGACAAACCTTGCAGTTACCCCTACTTTCTATGATAGCCATATCAGCCATCAGAAACATTTTGAAAACAATGTTTGTGCTGAACTTTGGTTAAATTTGGGCAGGTTATTAAGCTAGTTAGGTTTACAATAATTTGTGTGCCAGTACCATTAGTCAGAAGCCTCTTGTCTGCTATTCTTGTAGGTTTTTTTTTTAGTTTTAGTTCATTTATACGTTTATTAGGAGTTCAGTATGACATCTATTTTATTTTTGTTACATTTCAAATTTCCATTCTCTATTTTACAAATCTAGATTGAGTATTGTTCCGCTCTGCCAATTTTTGCAATTTCAGGCTTTGGTCTACAATTAAATGGTTAAAATCATGGTAATTACAGACTTTTTTTCTAAACGCCTTCAGATAATATTGGGCGGATTTTTTCGTATGTGTGTTAACCACGATGAGTTACAGATCAAGTTTGAGTTTTGTTCCGCTCTGCTAATTTTTTGCCTAAATTTCTGACTTTGGACCCTGATAAATTGTTGAAAATCACAGTTAAGATTTTGAGCTAATGTTTGATATGTGAGACTACCATCATGTTTTGTCCATATTTGTTGTTGAAATTGCAGATTTTCCAACATTTTGAGACAGGGCCATTCATGTCGTTTTGACACCTCTAGTTTGCCTGATTTCGGCAAAAATTAGAGGAGAGGAACAAAACTCAAACTTGATCTGTAACTCATCATGGTTAACTCACATACCAAAAATCAGCCAAATATCTAAAAGTGTTTAGAAAAAAAGACTGTGTAATGGTTTGTTGCGGAATGAGCGAATGACAGAATGACAGACAAGGGTATAACTATATTGCCCTGACAACTTTGTTCTGGGCCATAAAAAAAACTATGAAAATAATACATTGAACTTTATATTTAATTTTGAAAAATATGTATTTTCTATAAGGTTACATATTAAAAAGTCTTAGAGGACAGATTAGCAACAAAGTACATTTTTTTTTTACTTTTGTTAGCACCTCATACGGAACATACAAATCATTACTGGTTTCAATTCTTTTATTGGATCTAAATGGAAGACTTAAATTTGTAAGTATTTCCCATAGCAGCATATGCTAAACTACAAAGCCCCCTTGCTGAAGCCTACTTAGATAACAGATACTGAGATAGGCAACAAAGCAACAACAAAGCTCTTAAGAAACAATTAATCATATATAAAAATAAGAAGATGTGGCCATGGTATGAGTGCCAATTAGCCAACCTTCCATCCGAGTGGCATTGTATATAAAGTCACCAAATTAGGTCAAATAATAGCCTTATTTCTACATCAAGCCTTGGCTTCCTTTGGATCCATTTGAAGCTTTTCTCTAGAAGACAATTTAATAATTGTACGTTTTTCCAATAGGTTAGTACTATGTTATACTAAGGGCCACTATAGGCAACTTTCTAGGATAACAAAGTAAGAATGCTAATTCAAGTTTACATCTCATAAGAAACATTCATGTCATATATTATTCCTATCACTATCAGTGATTCATGTAAGAATTTTTTATGTAATTCCTAAAACTAGGTACCCTGATGGTAGCAATCTGGGATGACAAATCAGTGACAAGGTTACAAAACTTGGTAGGTAACCTGGTAAGCACCTCATCAAGAACATAAATACAATATTTGGTTTCAATCAATTCAAAGGTTCTTATAAAGAAAGAAGATGTTGGTTACATGATAACTATTGGTAAATAACACAGTTGCAACTATATGTACTGTCCACAATGGTTGCGCCCAAAACATTGATAAGGAAATGTTACAGATATATCCAGCCATTTTCAAAAAAATAGAGGGGAGGTCCCAACCAAGGAGAAAAGGGTGGATGGGGGTCCAACTTTATGTCCCCATTCAAATGCATTGGTCGTCAGAAAAAAAAGGGTTCCAACCTCTAAAACTCGCCCCTGTATCCGCCACTGTTTATGTCACATTTTGAAAAAGCCTCATATAAACTATTTTAATCGAATTTAAACAGTTACAGGAAACCAGGTAAAACACAATATTGGATTTACTCATTCCTATGCTTTTGCAAGCAAAGAGTCATGGTAAATTGGACAACATCAAACAGGTCCACCAGGCCGTTGATGCTGTTGTATGGCAAGGAAATGTTCAGGGTAAGGTGTTATTTAGTAAATGACATCAATTGTTTATAATCTGGTGTTTGGCGATCAGATAAGTTATGTAAAATATAGTACCCTTTTCGTCATAGAAAAACCAACAGAGAATGAATTTTCAGTTGTCTTGGCATAGGACCAAAATCTTTAAAAATTACCAATATAAATAAGATTAACTTCCAAATTTCAACATTCCTTTAGTAGAATGAATATAAATTCATGTCTATGTTAACAGGAGTCACATGTGGAGCTAGATCTGCTTACCCTTCCGGAGCAACTGAGATCAACCCCAGTGTTTGGTGAGGTGTGTGTTGCTCAGACTTTAGTTTTACATGTTGTGTTTTGTAAACTATTGTTAATGTCTGATTGTCTTTTTTTCTTCTTTTTTTGGTGATGGCGTTGTCAGTTAATTATAGACTTGTGAGTATGAATGTCCCTTTGGAATCTTAATTTCGCCTATGTTTTAATGTTTTCAACTATAGAAAAACAGCATACTGAGACTATTTTCAATTGTAATATTATAAAATAAAATGTACGGCTACTAGGGATTAAATTTTCAGAGAAGAATTAAGCGTCTTGATATTTAAAGCAGTGTGTACATTTGATTTTAAAAATCCTAATACAAGACAACGTTAACCATGTAGGCTACTAATTTTCCGCCACTTGTTTCACATCAATTCGTATTATTGATAGTAAATCTAGGAGATGTAACGCTATAATACCTTAATATTTAACATCGTACATCAGTATTGTAATCAGTGAAAAAAGGCTAAGTATAGTGAGTGATTTCATCAATGTTTACATTAAAATAAAGGGTATACAAATTTATATGTCCAGTTCCCAGGTTTCCTTATCGGTTGTTGTCCATATTTCTTTGTCCCATTAGGTTTCTTTTTCGTTTTCTTTTCATTTTACAAGAAACAAGAGGCTGTCACATTTATTTGTGTCCTGGCAATATCACAAGAACCATAACTGATGAACGGTGAAAGTGAAAATCGTCAATATCAAATTTGACCTGCATTTTGTCATCAGTATCAACATATTAAAATTTGAAAGAGCTTAGGTTGAATGGTTCATGAGTAAATGCAACAACATGAATGGAAACGCCATTTTTTTATCTTTCAAGAACCATAACTCCTGAACGGTAAAAGTCAAAATCAACATTATTTAACTTGACCTCCATTTTGTCATCAGTAACAACATATGAAAATTTGAAAAGCTTTGGTTGAACAGTTCATGAGTAATTTAAGCACGGACATGACTGGAAACACCATTTTTCAATCTTTCAAGAACCATAACTCCTGAACGGTAAAAGTCAAAATCGTCATTCTTGAACTTGACCTCCATTTTGTCATCAGTAACAACATATTAAAATTTGGGAAGCTTTGATTGAACAGTTCATGCGAAAATGCACGGACAAGACTGGAAACCCCATTTTTCAATCTTTCAAGAACCATAACTACTGAATGGTAAAAGTCAAAATCGTCATTCTTGAACTTGTCCTCCATTTTTTCATCAGTAACAACATATGAAAATTTGGGAAGCTTTGGTTGGACAGTTCATGCATAAATGCACAGACACGACTGGACACGCCATTTTTCAATCTTTCAAGAACCATAACTCCTGAACGGTAAAAGTCAAAATCGTCATTCTTGAACTTGACCTTCATTTTGTTGTCAGTAACAACATGTTAAAATTTTAAAAGCTTTGGATGAACGGTTCATGAGTAAATGCACGGACAACATTTGTTTGCCGCCAGCCCGACCGCCCTACTCGTACATCCCCAAATCAATAACCGAAATTTTTGTCACAAAAATCTGGTTAAAAATACAACGAAAGTTACAAATACACACCAATCATAATGCAAAGCAATTGAAGAAGAATCGCAGAGAAAACAATGAAAAGCATTTCCCCAACCTATCTTAGGATCGAGTTGAAGGACCATCTTTTTAGGCCGTATGTAGATTTGGTTTTGTGTTGCTGGGTTACTATCTTATTGACATTTATCCAACATGTGTTTAAAATAAGAAAAGTCTAACAGACTATAATGAATCACATGAACGACGTTCACATGACCTTATCTAATATTTAAAAACAAAAACATAGTCTCATCATCTCCTGCTAATTATTTCAATATGTTATATGCTTTTAAATCTTTTATTTTCAATTTATTCCTCTTTTTTTCTTTCTTGTAAACATGTGTTATACTACATAAAACATGCCTATACACGTAGATAAAATAACCCTAAATAAAAGATGTTAATTCTTTCTGTTTCCGTTTTCCGTTTCCGCCGTTTAGCAACACCCCCTTTTTCCACCCTCCTTGGCAGCCGTCTGGGATCATAATGAATCAGCTACAAAGTAACAAAACTTTTACAACACTGCATGAAGAATATTCATGCAATGTTTTATTTCGCTCCATTTAGTGGCTCTCTAGAAGAAGTTCATAATATATAAAGTTAATGGACAACAGACAAGGGTCTGCATGTGATGAAAAAAGCTCACTTGACTTATGGGTTAAAAAAAAAATGTATTTTGATCCTAGGCTTGTGTTCTATTTTAGCCATGTTGCTGGCCATTTTAGTAGGAAGGCTAGGTCGTACGTCACATTTATTATGAACACATGTACAATTTCAACTAGAAACACCAATGATGCAGGATTCTGGTCAAGTCTGTTTATAAGGGTTTATATATATAGACTTAACAAATACAGACCAAATAAATCTGTATGCAAGATACAGTTTCAACAGTTTCGGTACTTATACATCTTCAGATTTCCAATTTGGCTTTGAGTGTTCCTGATGATAAAACTAAATCCAGAAAAGCGTGCTTTAAACGCATAGAATTATTAATTAAAGTATTGTTTTCAATTATTTTATACTAGCTGAAGTATCCAGGTTGTCCAGAAAAACAAAACTTTATGCAAAAAGCTCATAATGTTGCCAACTGCACTCACTTCGGAATATGTCCTGCACTCTGCAAGAGGAGACACAAATTTCCTGAATTTGATTCATTACACAAATATTCAGCTGTACAATGTACATGTATGTAGAACAAATCAAAGTACTTACGTAATGTAATTAATCAGCCCTTAATAGAGTCAAATAATGATTTTGGTTATTACATAAGCCTCATCTCATCTTTTCTGATAAAAATGAACAAAAAACAAATATGTAACACATAAACAAACAATAACTGAATTACAGGCTCCTGACTGGGACAGACACATACAATTATGTAACAGAAATGGGGAAACTGGGAAACTGAAATCATTTCTGTTTTAATATTTGTAGTTTTGTTTTAGACCAACCTCATTGTTAATTTCAGCAGATGTAAGTCATTAGATAAGAGGCAGTCTACTTGAGTGTACCTGTTGCATTATAGTACTATTATCCTCTATCTCTATGATAGGATAGATGGGTTCAACCTATTCAACAAATTCTGAATTATTTAGGGAGAGAATGATGGTACTTGCAAAAAAACCTTGTTATAAATTACAAGTATATGTAACAAAATCCACGGCATTATTAAACAGAACAGTCTTTTGCAATAAAAATAACACTTGAAATCTGTATAAAATGTTACATTTGAAAAAGAAATGAATTACATGTAGGTTAGGATTTCACTCAATGCATCCTCAGCATGAATCCACTCCTTCACTCAATGTTCTAGTACATGTTCATGCCCTTAAATTTGTATGGTTTGATTTTAACAAATCCTGTGCTAAAGTTTGTTTAATTAGTTCATTATTTTGTCTCTAGTTTTTTTTTTTCTCCTGATGTGAACATATACATTGTATACATGTATATTTATATGTAATATTTTTTTACAAATTAATTCGGTGTTATTGTTTAGCAAATTTTAAAACAAAAAAAAACACGTTTTCACTGTGAAATAAGATATTTCCTCAAAATGGCTCTCAACAAAATAAATGTTTAACCAAATAAACAAATAAAAGCTATGTCAATTCTGCTGCTATCAATTGGGTTCATTATAGTTAAATATATTTTGTCATGTTGCAATATTTTTTTGGGAAAATATATAAGTTCTACATGTATATGAAATATATATACTAAAAGATGATTTAATACATAATAAGGTTGACATATATATATAATCACTAATGCTTGATTATATCATAAGTATCTGAAACTTAAATCAGATGTCAGTATTTTTATATGTGGTTAAACGTAACAGTTGTGAATGCATCTGCAGCTATTTGTCAAACCAATTGAACTCTATATTTATCATATTCTAATGTATTCCCACTGATGTTAGTAGTAGATGCAATAAATCCAATCATTTTGACATATGCACCTAGTTAACATTCAAAGGTTTGTACACATGAAACATGATAGCAATTATTAAAAGAAATTCTCTTGGCCTTGTCAGCTTCTTTAACAGGAAGTTGCAACTTTTTATACTAATGTACCAGAAGATGCTAAAATATTAAACTATTTAAACTTTTGTGAACAAAGACCAAAATTGACCAGCAATTAAATTCCCTGTATAATTATTACAAGACCACTAACAGTCAGGGGTACTACTTGTACAAGTTATTTTATTTACTTGAAGAAGTAAAAAAAATATGCATATATATATATAAGTAAATAAATAATGTTTGAATAATCTCCCCTTAATTTTCTCAAAAATTTACTTGTATTTAAATCATGTTTACAGTAAATTTTTCTTACAAGCCCACAAAAGTCATCAAGTTTTTAGATGTAAGTTCATGCCTATAATGATTTTTCCCAGGTTTGCTCAACTTTTTTATTAGAGTCTCATTAATTCAACAAAGAAATTGATTGCACAAAGATCTTAAGTATTTGTGCAAGGCCTTCAAAAATTGCTCCTTGGGGGCTTGTAAATGAGCATTGTTCTGAAGACAACAGACAAATGGGATTTTCATTGTACATGGAATTACACTTAAATGATTAGTAAAGACATCTACAAAGGGCAGATAATTTAAAATTCTATTAATAATAAATTCAATAAAAGAAGATCGGATGACTTTTTTACTTCTACAAGTAAAAAAATCTGAATGTCTAAGGGACATAACTCAGCCAATATTTTTTTTACATAATACAAGTAAATAAAATTCACTTGTATAAGTATCCTACGAATTTACTTATATAAGTAAATAATACTACTTTTTCAAGTAATTAAAAATAACTTCTACAAGTAGTACCCCTGACTGACCAATGACCAATAAAATAAGACCTAATCACAAGTAGATTACAAAGAATCACCTATGTCAATAAATTATCTGCAAGAGATATTTAGAATTAGTACATACTGTATAATACAATCAATGCATCCAGTGTAAATGGAAGGCAGAAAATTCACTCTTCCACAAAAAATATCTAAATATATATCTAATTGATAAACAAAATATATGAAAATGGTGGGGTACTTGATGTCTCAGTTGCATGCTCAAGCTCAATCCTACCAAAATAATTTAGGAGTACAACCCCCTCTCCCCTTTTCCCCGCCACCTTCAAATCTTCAATCAATTAATGACTGCTTGTAGACTGAAAATAGATAAATTCAAAATGATCTGTCAAATTACTTAAAAATAAATGTTCTTTTTTAGTAGACTGTAGGTTTTTAAACCATATTTTATTTTTAAAAAAAAACATGACCTATATTTAATTCATCTCTCTAAAATCGGATATGACGCCTTATCAAAATGCTAACATTTGCTGATTCAGCATCATTCATTTAAACCACAAATATGTGAATCAGTTAATCTTTCAAATTTTCTGACCTAAATAGCATCCAGATTTTACATTTAAACATACCAGTTTTTATCTTAATTGACATAGGAAGTTAAAAATCTTGTTTTTTCATTTAGGTACTTGATGTATATATAACCTTTCATAAAATTTCAATCAATGAAGGAAATACATATATATGCATGCATGCATCCATATTGGTGCAATCAAAAGTGGCTCAACAAAAATGAGGAAAAAAATATTTAAAAATTTTCCTTCAGATACTTTCTTTTGATTGTAAGAAGCTTTTATCCAAGTTTGGTCAAAATCAAGGAATGAGAAAGGTTTATGAATCTAATAAATGCTTTAAAAACTTTAACTGCAGACTGTATGTAATGTTAACTGGAAGAAAAAATATTGAAGTCCATTTATAAGTAATATATGTTTAAACAGGAAATATTTTTTTACAAATAAGTTTAAGAAAGTTATTAAAATTTGAAAAATTCTAACCAGAGTGATCAATGCATTATAACTGGCAGAAAAATTTAGTCCATTTATGTGTAAAATATGAATAACAGGGACATGTAGCTGGAAACCCCCCCCCCCCTTTTTTAAATGGCTGGATCCGCCCCTGTACCATTATCTTTTGTGACTTTGTGCAATACTGAATAAAATAAATTGATTGGCGTTAAACGTATTAGTTTGCCTGACCTATGATTTAAAGTATATAATAAACTGTTATCACGGAAATATGTCTCACTTTTTTGTAATTATGATAATGCAAATGTTGAAATTAAAATATAAACACTTGTAAGTTTTGAAAATATTCAAAGTCAATGAAACATGTCTTGACTGAAAGTAACAATCTCCATCATAATAATGTGTGCTTATGCTAATACAAATGCATACCAAATACCATTGACTTATCATAATTATAGTTCCCTTTAAACAGACGTCCTAAAAAAACTAATACATGTAAACTAAGCAAAATTTCAAAGTCAAATGACCAAATCTGAGGGGGCGTGGTCAAATAGTCATTATGGTTATGAGATATGCCAATGCTTATCCATAAACCAACCTAATCACAAACTATAAACTAAGATGAAATCTTAGCAAAAGTTTCAAAGTCCAGAGACAGTGACCAGTGATGTTATTGGCTTAAATTACAGGAGAATAAAGGCTTTTCCCCCTGGAGTAGAATCCCAATTTGAAAAAAATGGCTTAAAATTATTCCCCAAAAGACAACTTTTTTTCCCAAACAGTGCAGTCTCAGTAGTAATTGTGCATGAATACAAACTGAAAAACTCATTTAAACATTTTTCATGCCTAAAATGACTTGTATGCAGATTTGAAGGTCTATTTATGTATTATCACCATGATCACTGATAACTAGAGGCTCTCAAGAGCCTGTATCGCTCACCTGACTCTACTTGTGTTTTTGAAATCATATAAAAAAAAGGATAAAATTTGGCTACAAAGTTACAAAACTTGGTCAGCATTTCATAAGAAACATTATTGCTATGTTTGATTTCATTCCATTCAGTGGTTCTATGTAAAACTAAACCCCTGCTGGCAGCCATCTTGGATAATGGATTGGCTACAAAGTAAGAACACTTGGTCATCATCTCATAAGAAACATTATTGATATGTTTGATTTCATTCCATTCAGTGGTTCTCTAAAAGAAGAAATTTGAATGTATTTCCCATAGGGTCCTACATTGTATGTTAACCTAAGTTACCCCACTTGCGGCCATCTTGGATGTTTGATGGCTGACAAAGTAACAACACTTGGTCAGCAACTCATTAGGAACATTCATGCTATGTTTTGTTTCATTCCATTCAATGGTTCATTAAAAGAAGTCATTTGTATGTACTTCCCATAGGGTCCTTTGTTAAACTAAGTTCCCTGCTGGCGGCCATCTTGGATGATGGATCGGCTACAAAGTAACAACACTTGGTCAGCACCTCATAAGGAATCTTCATGCCATGTTTGGTTTCATTTGATTCAGTGGTTCTCTAAAAGAAGTCATTTGTATGCATTTCCCAAAGGGTCCTATGTTAAACTAAGTCCCCCGCTGGTGGCCATCTTGGATGATGGATCAACTACAAAGTAACAACACTTGGTCAGCACCTCATAAGGAATATTCATGCCATGTTTGGTTTCATTCCATTCATTGGTTCTCTTATAGAAGTCATTTCAATGTATGCATTTCCTATTAGGGTCCTATGTTAAACTAAGTCCCCCGCTGGCGGCCATCTTGGATGATGGATCAACTACAAAGTAACAACACTTGGTCAGCACCTCATAAGGAACATTCATCCCATGTTTAGTTTCATTCCATTCAGTGGTTCTAAAATAGAAGTCATTTGTATGCATTTCCCACAGGGTCCTATGTTAAACTAAGTCCCCCACTGGCAGCCATCTTGAATGATGGATTGGCTACAAAGTAACAATACTCGGTCAGCACTTCATAAGGAACATTCATGCCATGTTTGGTTTCATTCCATTTAGTGGTTCTCTAAAAGAAGTCATTTGTATGCATTTCCCATAGGGTCCTATGTTAAACCAAGTCCACCGCTGGCGGCCATCTTGGATGATGGATTGGCTACAAAGTAACAACACTTGGTCAGCACCTCATAAGGAACATTCATGGCATGCTTGGTTTCATTTCATTCAACAGTTCTCTAAAAGAAGTCATTTGTATGCATTTCTCATTAGGGTCCTATGTTAAACTAAGTCCCCTGCTGGCGGCCATCTTGGATGATGGATCGGCTACAAAGTAACAACACTTGGTCAGCGCCTCATAAGGAACATTCATGCCATGTTTGGTTTCATTCCATTTAGTGGTTCTCTAAAAGAAGTCATTTGTATGCATTTCCCATAGGGTCCTATGTTAAACTAAGTCCCCTGCTGGCGGCCATCTTGGATAATGGATCGGCTACAAAGTAACAACACTTGGTCAGCGCCTCATAAGGAACATTCATGCCATGTTTGGTTTCATTCCATTCAGTGGTTCTCTAGAAGAAGTTCAAAATGTAAAATGTTAACGACAACAACGACAGACGACGGACGCCAAGACTTGAAGTGATAAGAAAAGCTCACTTGGATCTTCGGGCCAGGTGAGCTAATAAAAAGGGGTCTTATTTCAAATGAGGGTTTTTCTCTTGAAAGGGGGTCTTATTTCAAATGAGGGTTTTTCTCTTGAAAGGGGGTCTGCAAATTGAAGTTCCAGTCGAATTCATGGTTATTATAAACTTCCCAATTTGACAAAATGGCATATTTTCCAAATAAAAAAGGTTAGAGGTAGTTTTGAAAAAGGCCAACAATATCACTGGTGACTGAGGGCCCACAAATCTCTATGGAAATAAAATGTGCCAATGCTTATTCAACTGCATACCAATTACAGGGGCGGATCCAGCTTTTTTAAAAAGGGGGAGGGGGGGTCCCAACCATTGATAAAAGAGGGGTTCCAACCACATGTCCCTATTCAAATGCATTGAGCGTCCAAAAAAATGGGGGGGGGTTCCAACCCACAGAAGCCTCCGCCTGGATCTGCCACTGCCAATAATCAATTACTTACCACTAGTGATTCCTCGTAAACTGACCCAATCACAAATTTATACATGAAAACTAAGCAAAAATTTCAAAGTCAATAGAATGTGACTATTAAAAGGGGCAGGGCTAAAAAAATCTCCATGATTAACTTACTACTAGTGGTTCCCTAACGACTGACCTAATCACAAACTAATGATGGTACATGAAAACTAAGCAAGTCAATAGACCCTTGTCAACGTATATTTGTTCCGCCTAACAGAAGTTCCACTGGAAACTTTGTTATAAACAATGTCATAATACCTATTCCTGTTGGAACAAATATTCTATACCATTTATTCCATTAGGAACATATACTGTAATATTTATTCCTGTGGAAATAATATTCAAGAATATTTATTCCTTTTGGAACTTATATTATGAAGGAACTTATATTCCGTGACACCCTGACTGAGGGGGTGGTTTCATTTAATTAATATTTCTTGTCTATTTGCATAGTTAAGCAACCCAAATTTGTATATGACACCACCAAAATTCAAAGTTGGTCTGTGTTTTGAGGTATTGAGCATTGTGTACAAGTTTCATAACATTTGGTCAGGCAATCTAATATTATAGAAACCAATCTATAAAGATAAACATAGGTACAGACACACTGACAATAGTACTTAATGCCCCCTCTACTTGGTGGGGAAAGAAAAGTCTGTATTTCTGCAAAAATTAGGAGAGCAGAACAAAGCTTAAACATTATTTGTAACTCATCATGGTTAACTCACTTATATTACCAAAAATCAGCTGGGGGACAAGGGTAAAACTGTATGGCCCAACAACTGTTGCAGGCCATATGTTTTGCAACTTGTCAGATTTGCTCTTAATGCAGACATATAAGCCAAAAGCTGCATTCTACCCCTTTGTTCTATTTTGAGCTATGTCAGCCATGTTGGTTGGCAGACGGGGTCATCAGACACATTTTTTAAACTAGATACCTATTGGAGGGTTAACCTTGTAATGGGGGTACCTTCATGACAAATAATGGTAAAAATTCTTGCCAAACGATGAAAACGGTAATTTTTTTGGAATATGATGATAAAATGTACACTTTCTTTTAGAAGAAAGAACTATCAACTGATTTAGGCGAATCACGTTATTTTTTTTTCCAAAAATGACAATAACGATAATCATTTGAGACTAAATATGACGAATCATGATAAGCATATTTTGACAAATCATGGTAAATTTTTAACAAATTTTAATGCTAACAGTTGCTGAAAATGACTGTTTGATGCCTGATGGTAAAGGGCATTACCATCCTCCTATTGATGATTGTGACCAAGTATCGATCAGTAGTTTCAGAGAAGATTTTAGTAAAAGACCCCCTAAGGAGTTATTGCCCTTTATAGTAAATTTTAACAATTTTCATAAAATTTGTAAATTTTCACTACATTTTCAACTGAAACTACTGGGCCAAGTTCATTATAAATAGAGATAATTGTAAGCAGCAAGAATGTTTTGTAAAGTAAGATCTACAAACACATCACTATCACCAAAACACAATTTTGTCATGAATCAATCTGTGTCCTTTGTTTAATATTCACATAGACCAAAGTGAGCTACACAGGCTCTTTAGAGCCTCTAGTTTGTATTTGCCCTTGGTATGCAAAAAAAACACCAAATTACAAAACTTTAATTTACCCACTGAACAACTATGAAAATGAGGAAAAGATTAGACGACACCTGCCAGTTGGATGTGCACACCCTGCATTATTTCCATACACTAAATTTAGTTGAGCTGCTACCTATAGTATCTGCAATATTGACTTTTTTTTACCTCGAAAAACTTTACATTATTCACTCTTTCATGAGATGAGGTTGACGTCTAGTTATAACTGTTTGACAGCCATGAGGACCTTACAAAATATCCAGATACTAAATTTAATTATAGTATAAATGCTCATAACAAGAATCTAACAAAATTTAAGAAGTCACTGAACCATAAAAATGAGGTCAACAACATTGGAAATATCACATGACAGACAGAAACTTTATAACATAAGGCATCTAATGATCTATATGCATATATATGTACATGTATCTATAATATATGAAGCATCTATGTGAAAACTTAACTTTTAAGAAGCTAGTTACCACAAAAGCCCAAACAGGATCACTATCCCTATGTCCAGCAAGAAAATAATCTAGACATTTTTAACATTGATCTAAAAAAATAATGTATGTGAACTATCAGGAATTTCTGCATTGTTTATGTTCAAAACATGTATAAAACATTCAAAAATAAACAGCTGCACCACAAACACATGATATGACCTTGGTCTGTCAACAAATAAAATGGAGAATGTGTCAAAGAGACAACAACACGACCATAGAAAAAACAACAGCAGAAGGTCACCAACAGGTCTTCAATGTAGGGAGAAATTCCCGCACCCGAAGGTGTCCTTAAGCTGGCACCTTAACAAATATATACTAGTTCAGTGATAATGAACGCCATACTAATTTCCAAATTGTACACATATATTTGTTACAGAAGTACCAATGGAAACTTTGCTATAAACATTGTCATATATAATATCTATTCCTGTTAAAACAAATATTTCATAGTAATTATACCATTTATTCCATTAGGAACATATATTGTAATATTTATTCCTGAGGAAATAATATTCCAGAATATAATTTCCTTTTGGAACACCTCTTGTATTTGAGGCTTCATGCATTATAATCATAAATAGTTCCTGAGACACAAAAAACTAGATAACTTAAGTTATAACTCTAAAATAATACTTTGAATCATCACCAAAAAATATATAGATCTTGAGATTAATTTAACTAAAAAGTCTGTAAAGTTTTAAGCCATATAAATAATTAATGGTTTTTAAAATACAATGTATAGCGTGATATGCGACCCCCTTTTTAAAAAAAACCAACTCAATAACTCTAAAATAAAATTTTGAATAATCACCAAAAAAAAAAAGTATACAGATCTGTAGAATAATATACATTGTAACAAAGAAATGTGTGTTGTTTTAAGTAATAATCGATTATTGAAATATATGGCATGACATGTGAAAAAACACACCCTTGTTTTAGTTATAAAGTCCTGTAACTCAAAAAGTTTAAATCTTATTTTCACCAAAAAGTATACTGATCGTTTGACTTTCATAAGAAACAACTATGTATATGTTTCATGAAATTTAGATGATATGTGGTTTTCAAGTTACTGTGTGACATGTGGACGCCATACAGACCATAGACGGATGATGGACATTTGAATACTAAATTATACTTCCTGTAAAAAAACTTACAAGCCTATAAAAAGATGAAGTCATGATAATAAGACTTTTATAATCACAATTATAAAGAAGATGTGGTATAATTGCCAATGATACAAATCTCCAATAGAGACCAAATAAAAACAGTAATTAACAACTATAGGTCACCATAAGACCTTCAACAATGAGCAAAGCCCATACTGGGTATAGTTAGCTACATGTATATAGGCCAACTTAATTTAATTATTAGATTTTCATCCAAATTTTTTTTTTAAATGGGGGGGGGGGGGGGGGGGGGGGGGAGGATTTTATTTTTTATTTTTTATTTCATATCAGACAATCCTGTAACGTGTTCTTAATGCAAGAGTAATAATAAGCTTATATCATGTACATGTATGTACATGTATTAAAGGAATCACACATACAATGTAATTCTTAAATATCTCTTATTCATTGGCAACCATTGTTCTACATGATGTTATTGTGGCTTTAGAAACCTATTTTCATTAAACGGAAAAACCATGTGATGATGTGTAGAAATGCTCTCTTCAGCTGGACTAACTACACCAAATTAATTTTGCTTTCTTGTATGAAGCAAATATGCATTGGTATGCAGCACAAGAATTATGAGTACAGAATACAAGAGTGCACACACTGAAATGTCTCGCCTTCTTTACTAATCATTGATATTATGTTGATAGTCCTAAGTATAAAGCGTTATTACAACTGTCACATAAACTTAACATTAAATAAGATAGTTAAACAAAGACCAATGAACCATGAAAATGAGGTCAACGTCAGATGAACCATGCCAGGCAAACATGTACAGCTAACAATGCTTCCATACAACAAATATAGTTGACCTATCACTTATAGTTTAAGAAAAATAGACCAAAACACAAAAACTTAACTGTCCAATGAACCGTGCAATTGAGGTCATGGTCAAATAAAACCTGCGGGACTGACATATAGATCATAATATATTTCCATACACCAAATATAGTTGACCTTTGGCATATAATATTAGATCAAAAGATCAAAACTTAAAAACTTAACTTTGACCACTGAACCATGAAAATGAGGTCAAGGTCAGATGACACCTGCCAGTTGGACATGTACACCTTCCATTCCTTCCATACACCAAATATACTAGCCCTATTGCTTATAGTATCTGAGATATGGATTTGACCACCAAAACTTAACCTTGTTCACTGATCCATGAAATGAGGTCGAGGTCAAGTGAAAACTGTCTGACGGGCATGAGAACCTTGCAAGGTACGCACATACCAAATATAGTTATCCTATTACTTATAATAAAGAGAGAATTCAACGTTACAAAAATTCTGAACTTTTTTTTCAAGTGGTCACTGAACCATGAAAATGAGGTCAAGGACATTGGCCATGTGACTGACGGAAACTTCGTAACATGAGGCGTCTATATACAAAATATGAAGCATCCAGGTCTTCCACCTTCTAAAATATATAGCTTTTAAGAAGTGAGCTAACACCGCTGCTGTAGCCTCCACCGCCGGATCACTATCCCTATTTCGAGCTTTCTGCAACAAAAGTTGCAGGCTCGACAAAAATGAAACCACAAACAAGTGTTGAAAATAAAAGGGTTTGTGCTTTAAAGATTCTTATGCATGATGCAAACATAGGCTAGCAACAATGTAAAAACATGAACTTAACAAAAAGAAGTGTTTAATAACCCTTATTGAAGGTATTGGGACAGAGGGTGTTTGCTGTTTGTCAACAGAAAACAATAGCTGTTGTTAAAAAAATCTACATGTAGGTGTATATAAAAGTTAAACAGAAGATGTGGTTTGATAGCCAATGAGACAACTGTCCACAAGAGACCAAAATGACACAGGCATTAATAACTATAGGTCACCTTACAGCCTTCAACAATGAGCAAAGCCCATACCGCATAGTCTGTTTGCCGACTTTTTGAACTCAATATACAGTAAAAAAATATAATAAATTCGTGCTTGAGTCAATTTTTTTAAAGTCAGTCATTTTTTGTACCAATGAGTTCCACAATTCTTGCGCTTTGGATATCATTCTGAAATTCAGTCCAAAATTCCTGACACAAATTAAGTCATTGACATTGTACAGTTTCAATAAAAAAATCCATGTTTTTCTAATCATAAAAATTTGTGTCATGCAGCAATTTGCATTCTTGGAAACCATAGGCGGATCCAGGGGGGGGGGGGGGGGGGCCTGGGCCCCCCTTTCGTGGGAAAAATTTGGTTGATTATATAGGGAATCATTGAAGCATGACTTGAGCGGGCCCCCTCTTAGGTCAGTCAGCGGGCCCCCCTTAGGAAAAGTTCTGGATCCGCCACTGGAAACAGCATATTAATCGTAAGCCAAATATGTTATGCCATTCCCGTAATCAATCTCTATTTCTGGTAGATGACGTTGTCATCATAGATCTGTAGAATCATTTTAAATTACTCCAAGAAATACAATAATCTAGTTGAAACAGGAAGTTTTGAATGAAACGAAATCATTGATGGTTACTGGTAATGGAAATGAACATAATCCGGAAATCATATATTTTCAAATATATATATAAAAAAAATTGGGGCAGGATGATTTCAGAGGGGTGGACGGGGATGAAAATCTATCAATTAATTTTAATCGGCCATACATGTCGCCTATAAGAAGGCCCCAAAATGACAAAGGAGACAGCAGTTCACTTGAAATACCCGGTCTAAACTCGAAAAAAAGTGAATCCAGGTCAGTTTGCAAAAAACATGTTCGTGACTTTTCATGTTTGTAAATTATAGCACCCTTTCACTTCCCAACCCTATATATATTACAGGCTACACATTTGCACCCAGAGGCGGATTTAGGGCCTTGTGAGAAAAAAATTTGGTTGCTTATATAGGGATTCACTGAAGCATGAAGCAATCAGGCCCCCTCTTAGGCAGCCAGTGGGCCCCCACTTATGAAAATTTCTGGATCAGCCACTGGAACCCAAAGTCTGTTTGCACCCTAAATGTTTACACCCTTTTTTGTTTGGTTTGAATTATTTTGTAATCTAGTTTGTTAAGTGTAATATTGCTATAAACATTTTCATTTTGTTCCCACTGTTTCCGCGAACAAACCTGTAGACTGTAGTGATACCGAGTGAACTGGATAAACACCTATATCCGCCGGACACAATGTCTACCTTGAAACTACTTATTGCTAGTAATCATTCACTAACGAATTTACAGTCAAACCTCGTCAGGTCCCGTAAACAAGGCGGCCCAGTGGCTGTGCTTGGACAATGTTGGACTTGGAGAAAGGGGTCCTACTAAAATGCGCCCGGGAGCGCCCGGGAAAATATATTCTATTGGCATGAGACAATTTTGTGTTGATGCAATAAGTTATGCACATTTTTCTTAAATTTTAGACAAGTAATATTCAAATTCAGATAATAGACATTTGTAAAAGGCAGGGTTTTGGTTTAAATTTAAAAATAAGCATTAAAACCCTGATAAACATATAGCCATGGAAACAGTTTCAGTTTCATAAAAAAGATATAATGAATGTATATCAGCATTTGCATAAAAAAGTGTTCACCATGATAGTGGCATGCAGTTGCAAAAATATTAGACTTCAGGCATCATATCCACATTTATATTAAGGACAAAACAAGCAATGATTATTTATTCTTTTTAAGGAAAAAAAATATTATTAAAAATATTATTATTTTATTCTCCCGGGCGCTAATGTTCCTTCCCCGGGCGCTCTCCGGCGCTTCCGGGCGCTTTTAAGTAGGACCGGGAGAAAGTCCCGGATTTTCCCGCCCTGATCTGATATAAGATATAATGCAACAGATGGGAGACTAATTTGGACTTATAATATTCATTTGGGTTTTATTTAACAATTATTATGAACGCTTCATTAAAAAATTAAAGTAAACTTTACCGATAACTGCAAAAAATGGTAATTCAGGGAATATATATCCACCACCAGAACTTCAGAAAATACTTTAAAAGGGAAATAACTCTCCTGTCGACTAATAAGACGACCAACTTCCGAAGCAAGGTTGACGGATCTCCGATCTTTCCTGAAGTCATGCCTGTGTTCATGAGACGGTTCGGTTCTTCAAAAACAATGTTTCTATTTAATTTGTAATTTAGATGCGTCCTTATCATAGGCGGATCCAGGGGGGGGGGGGGGGGGGGCATGGGGGCCCGGGTGGTTTTCCCGGTTGAATGGCTTCACACTAGTAATTGTGGGGCCCTTTATAGCTTGTTGTTCGGTCACGGTGAGCCAAGGCTCCGTGTTGAAGGCCGTACCTTTGACCTATTATGGTTCACTTTTATAAATTGTTAATTCGGATGGAGAGTTGTCTCATTGGTGCTCATACCACATTGATATTAACTAAGTCTTTAAATATTTATATATAAAGACGGCGGTTTGACAAAAGTTATACCATGCTTACTGTTTGAATAAATGAATGCTTGAAACATATTTGAATCAGTAATTAAGAGCTCATTTTGAAAGGCATAGGCGGATCCAGGAGGGGGTGGGGTCCGCTTGGGGGCCCGGGCCTCCCCTTTATCGGGAAAAATTTGGTTGATTATATAGGGAATCATTGGTGCATGAATGGAGCGCCCCCCCCCCTTTTTAGGTCAGTCAGCGGGCCCCCCTTAAGAAAAGTTCTGGATCCGCCACTGAAAGGCGACTTACTTGTAGACGTCGCGTGGTACGTTTACTGGTACGTAGATTTGACTTTTCCAGAAGAAAACAAATCGTCTATAGTGGAGAAATAAAATACATTGTGTCCTGCAAAACGTAAACCCCCAAAAATACCCCCGTTGTATATAAGCCAGAATTGGTAGCTACGACGTACCCATACAGATACAGATAGAATACTGAACTCAATTTTGACAATGATCATTCATCACTGGTTACACTGTTTATTCAGTTTGGTTTTCTGTTTCAAAAAGAAATTATAATAAATGAAATGCCTGTAAATTAAACTGTAAAGATTGAAAATAGATTTAACTCACCCTTCTTGCATGTTTTTTTTTTTTTTAGTTATCCAAACGTAACAGCGATGATATCAATGGCGTTCGAAGAAGTGAAAATCCCTGGGAAAACCAGATACCTGTCAGCTATGATATCATATATTATATATGAGTTCTAAAAGTTCATCGCAAGTGCCAAAATTAATTGGGTTTTTTATATTCAAGAAAACCTAGAGGTATTGAAAATTATTGCAATTAATTTATACTAATAAATGCTTTAAACTGAAAGTACAGATATGTTTTTATTTAACCTGTTGAGAATATTTGCCTGTTAATTATATATAATTTATATGCTTTTTTTACCAGGGGCGGATCCAGCCATTTTAAAAAGGAGGCTTCCTAACCCAGGACAAAGGGGGCTTCCAATTACATGTCCCCATTCAAATGCATTGATCGTCCAAAAAAAGGGGGTTCCAACCCCCGGAACTCCCCCTCTGGATCCGCGCCTGTTTACCGTTATATGTGTGGCCCTGATCTCACTGTGGTTTAACATCTTAGAATTGAGATGATTATATTCATATTGATATATGATTTAAATAAATTAACATTTAATATTGTGTCAATTATCAAAATCAACGAATAATTACTTAAATTTACTCTTCATATGTCCTTTAATTCAATATAAAATTAATTGCCTTTAGTCAACAAAGAGTTCTTTCCGGCGTTTGCACGAAGAATAACATATACCTTTTTTTATTTAATTTTAGTATTAAAACGACTTTGTTCTAGTTAGTCATGTTGATGAAGTTTTGTCACAATTTGTTTGATGAATTTAAACGTATTATTTAAGTTCAGTCACTCTCCGGCTTCGGATGGTCTTAGGACACGTCTTAGTGCTGAGTTAACGGAAGTTTCATAAGTTACAATATGTCATAAATTATGTCCTTATGTTTGTCGTAAGATAGTTTTGACAGTTTAGACATGTCTCAGATACACCTTAAGACCATCCTAAATAATGTCCGAAGACATATCTTATGATATATCTGTTGGGGCCGTGTCAACGAAGCTGTCATAGAACTATAGAACATGTCTTAGGATGGTCTTAGGACACATCTTATTTCTAAGTCAGGTAAACGAAAGTCCTATTATATAAGACCACCCTAAATAAGGTCCTAATTAAGACATAGATAAATCTATGGCTTATATGACATATATTAGGATACTTTCAATGATTCGGCCCCTGTGAATTATCAAAGTCTTAACATTTTTTTTTATGATTTTATGAAGACTGATTTTTGACTTAAACTGACTTTATTATTAAAATTAAAAAAAGAAGATAGGGTATGATTGCCAATAAGACAACACTCCACAAGGGACCAAATGACACGGACATAAATAACTATAGGTCATCCTAGACCCCCCCAACCACCACCATATCCTACGGCCTTTCAACAACGAGTCAAGCCCATACCGCATATATATATATTTATTTATATATACAACTCGTCTAAACATCAACCCAACAATGTTAGATCTGTAAATTTGCTTTCGCAAATTTTTGGTTCTTCCTTCGCCGGGATTCGAACCCATGCTACTGTGATATCGTGACACCAAATCGCCTGCACTGCAGCCGTCCCGCTAGACCACACGACCACCTGGGCTTTCAAAAAAGAGCTTTCGCTGGCCGTGTGTTAAATATATATATATATATATAGTCAGCTATAAAAAGCCCCGAAATGACAAATGTAAAACATTTCAAACGAGAAAACTAATGGGCCTTTTTATGTACAAAAATGAACGAAAAACAAATATATGACACATCAACAAACGACATGCAACCACTGAATTACATGCTACTTACTTGGGATAGGCACATACATACAGAATGTGGCGGGGTTAAACATGATTCATACCCTCCCCATAACCTAGGACAGTTTCTTTTTTTTGAAATTCCATGACCTGTGTTGCTTTCAATATTATAGCAGCTAATGTAATTAGGGCTACATATATAGATGTTTGATTACTGAACTTTCAGATAGCCTAGATGCTAAAAAAATAGATAGTATAGCAGCTGGGCTACTAACACATTCAGGAATCAAAAATCTATATATATGTATAGCTGCTACGACAATGGACGCAACCCAATGTTTAACTGCGCTGAAGTACGTCCATTAACAGGGGCGGATCCAGATATTTTAAAAAGGGGGGGTCCCAACCCAGGACAAAAGGGGGGTTCCAACTATATGTCCCCATTCAAATGCATTGATCGGCCAAAAAACGGGGGGTTCCAACACCCGAACCCCCCCCCCCCCCCACTGGATCTAACGAATAATCAAATTACCATAAGAACAAAAAAATAAAAACACTCTTTAAATCTTTAATTTAAATTATTTAGTAAGTTTCGGAGGATAAACTAGTGGGTTTTCCGAACTATTTTTAACAGAAATTCCTTGCTTAAATGTATACCAAAACATATACAATGCATATAAAAATTAAAATACTCTACGTTGTCTTTTTTTTATTTTCACTGGACCTTTGCTATTCTTCACCCTCGGATAATAGATATAACAAGTTGATTGTGCAGCAATGACCATTGGAGGATTTCGAATGACCTTAATGCCAAAATACGCGTGAAAATATAAGAAACAGCCAATTTTGAAAATGAAATGGATATTTTGAATAATGGAATGGACTGGTGTGACCCTTCAGCCCCTAATTACAGATATACCTTATACCTCATTTGAAAGCTTATTAAGAGAGGAACAAAATATGTTCCGCAACGCATATTAGAGGAGTACCGACGTACTTAAATGTCGAAATACGCGTGAACATTAAGAAATAGCTTATTTTGAATAATGGAATGAACTGCTGCTACCCGTCAGCCCCTAATCAAGACAATATGTATTTTCCATTCCAACCACACATTCGATATACCTTGGCATATACCAATGTCAAAGTTTCGAAACCGGACCTAGTTCATTTTAAAGGTATCAACCCAGGCTATTTACACTTAAATATTTTCCTGGAATCCAGTCAGGCCCGTCTGGCCACCACAGAGGTTCCAATATGCCCCTTAACGTAATTTTCCGTATTTACTTCACATTCGGTACTGCTCGGCATATCCCTACGGCAAAGTTCCGAACCGGACCTAGCTCATTTCAAAAGTATTGACCCAGGCTATTTCCAACTTAAATATTTTTCTGGGATCCGGGCCCGTCTGGCCACCACAGTGGTTCAAAGTTGCCCCTTAGCGTAGTTTTCAATTCCTACAACACATTCGGTACTCTTCGTCACATCCCTACGGAAAAGTTCCGAATTGGACCTAGCTCATTTCAAAGGTGTTTACCGAGGCTATTCATCACTTAAATAATGAAACAAACTATGTCATCATTCAATATTCATTCCTTAACATTGAATAGTGAACTATTTCATTATTCATTATTGAATTTTGAATAATGAAAAATGAATAATGGACGTACTTCAGCGCGGTCAGTTTTTACTTGCAATATTGGCGCAAATGAAATATGGTTTGTGGTCACAGGGGTAGAATTTAAGCTTTTTTGTGTACTGGCCAGCCGGACCAGTGGACTGAAAATCTACTGGTACGGCTCCAAATTGTTGATCAAATGAAAGATTTGTTTGGCGCAAATTAAATGACGATTGACGCAAAATCAAGGCACTGGTAACGGCAAGTAGTGCTTTGTAAATTTATGTCGGTTCCTTTTCTTACCTATTCTAACATCGGATTTGGAATTCTTCTAAACTGATTGAACTGTGTGTATTGCTGTGTGTTTGTTTATTCTACATTGGCTAGATTTAGGGTTGAGACCTCACAAAACCTGTTTAAACCCTCCGTACTTTTGCGCCTGTCCCAAGTCAGGAGCCTCTGGTCTAGGTTATTCTTATTTGTTTTATTTTAATTTTGATTTTATTTAAATGTTTCGGGTAATGTATGACATCAATACACGTAATTGACTGATTAGGGGCTTGCTATGGCCCATCTTTGGGTGCGGGATTTTCTCGATGTGTTGAAGAAACATTAGTAACATTCGGCTGTTTTTCTGCTCTTTGGTCGTGTTGTTGTCTATTTGACAACTTCCTTATTTCGATTCTCAATTGTTATGCCCCATTTATGGACATTATGTTTTCCAGTCTGTGCGTCTGTTAGTCCGTCCGTCCGTTCGTTCTTTCGTTCGTTCGTTCGTTCGTTCGTTCGTTCGTTCGTTCGTTCGTTCGTTCGTTTGTTTGTTCGTTCGTTCATCCATCCGCCCATCCGTCCGTTCGTCCGTCTGTCTCGCTTCGGGTTAATGTTTTTGGTCGAGATAGTTTTTGATGAAGTTGAAGTCCAATCAACTTGAAATATTTTTAATTTTTATGTCAAATTAGAGATTTTACCCTATTTTCACGGTTCACTGAACATAGAAAAGGATTGTGCTGATGTGACATCCGTGTGCTATGGACACATTATTGTCTACATAGATGTATATCTTTTAGTTGTACCTCGGAAATCCGAGGTGTTTTCAAATCATGTGTGTTGTAGCATAGAACTGATAGTTCAAAATCTTTCATTTTAATGTCAAAAATATCACAGAACCAAAGTGCCCTGTTAATAGCATCTTCTTTGGTATAGGTGAACTGCAAAAGATGTCTATCTGTAAACTGGAAGTTTCCCCCGAGAAGTTGAAGGAAAATGATTCATTTCATCGAAGCTTGAACATTTTTGCTGACATTTTAAAATGTTAGTTGTGAAATGTACACGGTGCATTCAATTTGTATTGACCTCATACGGTGATTCAAAACCATTAATCTTCCAAGAGGTTTACTAAAGGAAAAATGCTATGAAAATCTTTTGCAAATATATCGGTATTTCATCACTATAAATTTTAAATACATCACGATAAGATGAGGTGTTTAAGTGCTTCCTGATTATTATAATTCACGTAGGCTTCAGGCTTCAAATGATATGCACAGATCATACTATAAAAAATAGAAGATATGCAAATGTATACCAGTTGATCGGTTCATTGATCAGATATACTATTTACTCTTAAAAAAGTGAATAATCAAGTAGAATAAAAAACCAGAACTGTAAATTATCTCACTTTTGTCGAGTCTTGGACTTTTATAGAAAAAGCGATACATAGCGATCCTACATTCCGTCGTTGGCATAGGAGGCGTCCACAAATATTCACTCTGTGGCTAAAATTTAAATAACTTTTTAAGCTATCCTGTATTTCTATCAAACATGGACAGCAACTTGTTTATGATCATAAGATAGTATCCAGAAATAAATTTTGCTGATAATAGTCCCGTTTATCCGTTTTAACTTATAAATATCTCTTTTTTTCGTATATCAAGGAGCATAATACAGTGACTTATTCCAGCGGTTCATCCCAACCACCCATTACATAAGTCTTTTTTGGTTTGATGATCTCCAAGGGTAACTATACGTATTTTAGTTTCCAAACTTTGGTCTCAAGTGTAAATCTGATGAAGTTTATTTAAGAATCTCGTTTTATTCGCACTAGAATCGGTATTGTAAGATTCATTTTCCAAATTTTTCCAGATGTTTGAATCATAAAAGTTTTAGTTACATGCACGGACCAAGCAAAAATCGACATTACTTATTTAATATGTACGACTCGGGTGACCATGTTTGACCCGAACGACATTCGTAATAACTAATAATAACAATCTTGTATCTAAGACTGAAATATCAATCAACATTCGTACAAAATCCAATCGATTTAGAGTGAAGACGTCGTAACCCGTCAGATAAAAAAAATATGACCGATTTCATGCTTACAGTCCAGTTATATTGTTATACAGTTCAATTGTTATACTTCATTGTTTCTATTGTTGAAACACGTGTAAATTGAATAGATCTGTTGTTACGAATAACAATGGCTTTCGACCACAGGGTGTGACGAGGGAGATTTCTGGAAACCCCTGCTTCTACATCCCGCAAACAAAGTCCATTGTTATTCGTACCATTAGAAATTGAATAGTCTTTAAAATTAAATTTGTAAATCAATGTTTTTAATTTTTTTTATTATTATTTCCTGTCTATTTGTATAACTTTATTACAGTATTTGACGTTGCCATCATTTCTTTTTTTTCTAGCAATGTGCAGTTTACTATCCATATCCGTATGGACGTTACGCACGGAACTGGTGACACTCAAGAAAAAATATCGCGTCATAAGCAACAATAGGTCACTATATTGTCGTTGCTACTAGAAAACATATAAATTTTACATCAAAATAAAGCTGAATGTCTTGGGAATTTATTTTAAGTCTTGAATGACATTTTAATACAAGTGTATGTGTATAAACCGAACACGATTTTATAAATAACGTCATTTTTCTCGTGTCCCGCGTTACAAATAGATGCCGATATTTGGGCAAAATGTGCTGAAGATTGGTGATTTTTTTCACCAAAAGTCACCATTTTCGGACAGCGCAACGTTCAACGTCATAGCATTGTGACGTCAAAAAATTGGAACACAACCAGGGTTGAGTTCAATATCGTAGCAGCTACGTACTTGCTAGTCTATAGCTGCTACACGTTCAATAGTCAAAATCTACGAAGCACTACGTAGATGCTACGATATTGAACTCAACCCTGTACTAGAAGCGAAGCAATGGACCCCTGAATGAGATATTAAAAAGTGTCCCACAAGCAGGGAAATATTTTAGCCGAACTTACTATGTTGTGTCGTGTGTACTATTGTTTTTCTGTTTGTCTTTTTCATTTTTAGCCATGGCGTTGTCAGTTTGATTTTGATTTATGAGTTTGACTGTCCCTTTGGTATCTTTCGTCCCTCTTTTACGGACTTGATTTTTATTAACAGAATACTGGTAAGTTAATCAATATTGGTATCATTATTTTGTACAAAAACTCGCCTTTTAAATCATTGTTTTTCCTTTGTTGTTACGTCGGTTTACACAGGTCGAATTTTTCTCATGTCCAAGAATTTGTCACAAGTACAGTTTTCACACAGTTTCCGGCTCTAATCCGTCGAATGAGATTAAATTAATTTGTTTTATTGAATATTTCCTCAATTCTATTAATCGCTTTAAAAAATACACACCTTTCTTCGCATTTTGAGCCTTGAAACATGACAATGCGCCCAGGTTTGCACAAATTACAAACAAAACCGCATGTCCAATAAAATGTCACAAACATGGAACTCCGTTTTTGAAAGTTACACGTAACGTTACAGACGTTTTTTGTTGTTGATAATTGTCAAAATGAAAACTTTTATAATTATTTCAGTGAAAAAAAATGATGTCATCTAAGGAAGGACTTGAACGGTACAAACAAGAAAAGCTTCAAAAGCGACGAGAACAAAGGCTTGAATCTTATTACAGAAATAGAAATCTAAAGGAAAACGAGTATGCTTTATCAGATGAGGCAGTACGCCAAAAACAACATAGAGAGAAACAAGAGAAAGAACAAATGAGACGGGTCAAAGAAACGGAGAGAAAACGGAAATATAGAAAGAGAAAACATGAAAATATATCAATGATCAAAGGCAAAACGAGAATTTAAATAAGCGAAATACTTTCGAGAATAGAACAGAAAAACATCGGACATTGAAGAAACTGAAACTGGCCTTACCAAAGAGCCCAGACAGGCGGGTGACAACCATGGTCGCATACTTGCAAAATTCGAACTCGCCGACTGTGAGAAAACTGCAATCTTCTGAAGTGATTTCTTCGCCGGAAGAAATAGAAGAACACAAAACATCAAAAGCCTTGACGGAAGATTTAAAAACAGTTATTGACATCTGTATATAAATTGTATAACTATGATGTAAAACTGTACCTCCTCAGTCAAATAGATAGATAAGAAAGAAAATATATATTACCATTTTATGTACATATAATTGATTGTAATGATTACTGTTTGTTTGTTCTTTGTGTATGTGTTGATGACAATCCAGATTTTGGATTTTTATATCAATAAAATCTTATATCTTATATCTTATATCTGTAAAAGGAAAAGATCGGATGACTCTTTGAAAACGATGAATGTTATCATTTCATCAGTAAGTGGTAAAAAAATCAGTGACAATAAATGCAGAAAGAAACTGACTAGGAAATTGGGATTACCGGTAAGAAGAGTTAGCCGTGGTCATGCAATTAGAACAAGAATACTTAAATCTAAAAAATCAAGCTGGACTTACACAAATAGAAAAACTAGATCAGATGTAATAACACCTGACACGAAGAAACGTATTTATGAGTTCTGGTGTAAGCCTGGTATTTCTCGTCCGACTGGTAACAAGGCAAATATCAAAAGGGTCCGCATTGGTCCGAAAACTTATTCAGGCCACATGACACACATACTAGAAAAAAACACAGACCGATGTGTATTTGGACTTTATCGGAGAAAACCCCTCTATTAGTCAGGGGCGGATCCAGCCATTTAAAAAAAGGGGGGTGTGTCCTAACCCAGGACAAAAAGGGGGGGGGGGGGTCCAATTACATGTTCCCATTCAAATGCATTGATTGTCCAAAAAAAGGGGGGTTCCAACCCCCGGAACCCCCCCCCCCCCCTCCCTCTGGATCCACGCCTGATTAGAATAGCTCAAAGAATGTTCGAAAGGTGCAAACCCTATACTTTGTGCGTCCCGTCCGACCTAAGGACAGACAAACATGTTGCTGCAAGTACCATGTAGAATTTAAAACTGTCTTTAAATCGTGTATGGAATTCCGAAAGAAACTTTTGATAGAAATTGAAATGAACAGAATGAATGCTATTCTCCTGTGTACGATTCAATATCTGATGTCGTTAATGCAACATTATGCGAAAACGTTGAAGGTTCACACAATTTACAGTGCCTTAAAAGAAACTGTTCCGATTGTGGAGTTAAAATCTTGAATTTTCTGCCTTGTGAACTTGATGTATCTGACACTGCGGAATTTGTAAAGTGGGAACAGTTTGAAAATGTAAACGTTAATGTTAAAGGGAACAAAACCATAAAGAAACTAATGCTCGTGAAAAAAGAAAGTCAAGTTGGTGAATTGTTTTCATATTTCAGAAAACTAATTGAAACTTTTCCAGTGCATCAGCACAGAGCTTCATGGCAAAATGAACAATTTCAAAAACTTGTTGTTAGAAATCTCCCAGAAAAGCAATGTGTTTGTGTGCATGACTTTAGTGAAAATTACAGGTGTTCCGAGCTTACTGAGATTCAAACATTTTTCGTTATAAGCCAAGACTTAGTTCATGATCAATACTTTGTTCACCAAGTCCAAAATTATATAGCGGAATATTTACAGTCGATTTCATATTCAGTAGAAACAATGCACGAGTTTACTGAATGTTGTGCAGCCCAGTATAAGAGCAGACACTGTTTCGGAGATATTAGTCAAACAAGCGACGACTTTGGATATCAACATTTCACAAGAAATTTCTTTGAAACTTCCCATGCAAAAGGTTATTCATAATAATTTAGTTTATTATCCTCGAACTTACTACTATGATTAGGCAATAATAGTAGTAAGTTCGAGGATAATAAATACAGTTGAATGTCAGTCCGCCTGTCAGTCTCTACGCTAGATATGTTGGACACAGATTTAATGATTTTACTCACATTTTCGAGTACAATGGAATACATATTATTTAGCTTTTGATTGAATATTTATGAGTTATTTGTGTAAAATGTAAATATTTCAAAAGCGGTCCGGTATTCACATTATCGGTATTTTTTTTTTACATGTTTTTTGATTATATCGAATTTGAAATAAATGTATTTTGATAAAACTTGTGCGTCGGACTAAATTACACCTGAAACAAAAATAAATACGTTGTATCGAGGAACAGGGCTTTTATTTCTGTTCTTCATCTTGGCAGTCGCTGTAGGGTATTGAATCTCTTATATTTCTCGTGACTTTCGGTATTTTTACTATTATAAAAATCAAAAACCTTGAACGCGGTAAAATGGTAAGGTCCAATGTCATGCAGTTGACATAAAAAAAACTTATCTGTGCATTTCATGACCACAAGACGCTGCTGGAGGAATTATTAAGAGACAAGCCGACTGTGCCATTTTACGCGGACAGACTTAGATAAGGACAGCAAAAGATCTCTATGAATACGCGAATTCATTTCTAACACAACCGAGGTCACATTGTAAGAGAAGAATATTCCGATATGCGGAAACGATTCACCGTGACAACAGACTGTCTTTTAAGCCGGTGCCTAGCATTTGATCTCTTCACCAAGTAAAGCTAGTCATGATTCTGCTAAAGGGTTGATGAAAATCAGTGAATTGTCTTGTTTCTGTGTAAACTGTTGTCATCACATGTATGACCAGTTTCTAATTCGATAAAAACTGGTGGTTATACTGAATGGGAAAAGAAGCGAGAATACAGAGCGGATGCACAAGAAAATGAACAAGTGTCTTTGCAAGAATTAGTTTCGTTTGGTCAATTAACTGCGTTATATACTGACGACGATGAGGAGGAGTACTACATGCTGAAAGTAGAGAAAAGCATGGAAACGTTACGCATTGACACAACGGATTATTGGGGATCTTTACTCCCTGCGGGAACACATATATGTTTCGTGGTCTATATTACAACAAAACGAACTCGCCTTTTCTATATCGTCTTGTGAACAGGAAAGCGGTTGTACCTGCTGCGTCAGTGGTCTATATTTGTTTGGAAGTAACCGCAAACAATGTCATTCGAATCACAGAAGAAACACATTTAAATGTTTTAGAATATATTAATGAAATAAAATGCTAGAAATTTATTAATCAGTATTTATCCCTATAAAGAAACAGTAGTTATAGAAACCAATAATATATGAAAATATATACATGTACATGTAGGGAATGCTTTAATGAGGTAAAAACGAATGGGGAGACAATCGCGACAAACATAAATTCATACGTTCGTTTAACAACAAGCGACTTGGATAAAACTTCAGTCAAAAAGTGTATTTCGACGTTATTTTAATGTAGCGTCAGGTATCACCAGTATCGTGCGTAACGTCTGACTAAAAAATCATAAAGGGATCTATGTCGCCATTTTGAATTGCATTCCCTACTTTTTATAAAAAGATGGTGGAGGGGTATTATCTTTTCTGGTCTGTAGGTCCGTTCGTTCGTGCATTCGTGCGTTCGTCTGTCCGTTCGTCCCGCTTCTGGTTAAAGTTTTTGGTCAAGGTAGTTTAATTTTGATTTTATTCAAAGTTTCGGGTTAACGTAAATATGGATATCGTACTATATATATATATATAAGCTTATTATCGACTCCTAGTTATCGACTCCTAGTTATCGACTCCTAGGAGTCGATATTAAGAATTGAACGATGGACAGTTAGTGCGTGAAATTTTCTTGCTACCTGATTTGAAGATATTACGAGACGTGAATAATCAAAGTTTATTGATTGGTTAGGACAATCCAAACCTAGTTAATGTCCTTCAATCCCGTAGAGTATCGGATCTGTCCTCTCTATTTTAGCAATTAGATTTTGCCTGGTCATTAATCATGCATATTCATGATATTGGTACACAGGTAACTTTTATCTATAAATAGTCGAATCTTCTGGAGTTTCGTAAACAACAACGTTAAACGATATTATAATAATTTTATTTGCAAAAATACACCCATATGGGTCAAGCAAACACAAATACAACATTTAATACAGACAGTGAAGAATTACAAATATAAACATAAAAAAAAAAACATAGTAATAAATGGTAATTAATGTAGCCTTTGATGAACATGGACCTCATTTTCGCAATTCTAATGATTGCTTTATAAAGTCACCAATTTCTGTCAAAAGCTCAGATTTAGGATTTAAAAGTTGTTTTAGCTTTAAAAGTGGTTGATAATTTGTAAAATCAGGATTTAAATTATTAATCTTTAAAAATAAGCAATCTCTTAAAGTTGAGTTTAGTTTGCAGTATAGTAAAAAATGGTATTCATCATCAATTTTATTACAAAGTTTACATAACCTTTGATCTCTGGGTACATTTTTATATCTTCCCATTTCAACTTCTAGGTTATGGTCACTAACCCTTAATTTAGAAATTAATTGTCTGGTTTTAAAATTTGATTCTTTTAATAAATAATTTTCAATTTTTATCTCAGTTTTTATTTGACCATATAGAAATAATTTCGAACTGTCTGTTATAGAAGAAAGTTTATTCAAGACTTTTTTTGTATAAAATTCATGTGATACCTGTTTAAACTTCATCTTTAAGGAATATCTAATTTTATTGTATGGTTTATCACAAGTTTCAAAATCTTTAGCATTTAATCCAGTCTCTTTAAAAATATTTAGAGCAAATGTATACCAACTATGAAAACCATCATTATGCAGGGACTTATTTAATTCATAGGCTTCTTTTAACAGAGGATTAATATCATTGGTATGAAATCTACAGAAATATAGCATAACTTGTGGTTTAATAAATGAAGCCATAGAAAATCTGCCTAGTTCTGTTTTGGCTGAAATATTACATGCAGTTTTTCTAAGTCCTAGGACAGATTTACAGTATTTATTATGAATCATTTCATAGCAAAATTTATCTTCTAACGACAAAGTATCACAAACAGAACCATGTTGTTCTGAACGTTTCAAAGATTTAAACATGGATAAATAATCTTCCATAAACCATACCTCACTATTATATAATAAAACAGGTCTTATTAAGACATCAAAAAGTTTTATACTACTTCATAACGTGTGACCTCACATGTGTGGTAACATTTGTTGATTGGTGCACGTGGCTATTCTAGTAAATGAATTAATCTACAAAGCGAGAGCACTTTCCATTTTCATCAGCTAAGAGTCGACTAGCCCTTTTTGAAAGGCTAATAAAATTGAGAATGGAAATGGGGAATGTGTCAAAGAGACAACAACCCGACCAAATAAAAAACAACAGCAGAGGGTCACCAACAGGTCTTCAATGTAGCGAGAAATTCCCGCACCCGGAATTAATGCTTGTTAATATACTATTGAAACGCAAACAGTTTGTAAAATTTAAAAAATGGAATCAAGGGCAGTTTAATTGGATAAAAAAATATATCTTATTCTGTTTGAACAAATTGATTATGTCATTCCATTCCTGTTCATCTAGTTTAATAATGAAATCTTATCTGGTTTGTTTTCACACATGCACATGCGCTTGTATGTAACATATGAGGGTGTGACAGGGTGTCACATGTATTATTTTACCGTTATTCGTCATCATGCATGAACGTACCTGAGCGTCATTCGCCCCGAAGATATGAAAGCAACTACATCGGATTGAATGACAAACTAGTTATAAATTGGGTTTTGCTTGTCTCTTCTCGGTGTTAGGTCCGTTCGCACACAAGTTTTATTCAAATTCCAGTAGAATTGATCATTCAATGAGTAAAACATTGAAGATTTTAAATGAAAAACATCAATCCTAGCCTTCTTTTAGTGGTCACAATCCTTGTGATTAAATTTCATAGATTTCTATTCACTTGCACTAAAGTTATTGTCCGGAAACCAAGTGTCTTCGGAGAACGCTGACGACGACAACGTGACAACCAAATTGCGGTCGTATAAAACACAGACCAAAAAAACGAACGAACGGACGGACGAACAGACGAGCGGTTAAACAGACCTGAAAACATAATGCCCCTCTACTATCGTAGGTGGGGCATAACAATAAAGTTAAATTAGTAAAGGAGGTATAGACGAAAAAGGTAATTTTCAAATAACTTTATTTGTTAATTGTTCTAAGCCCACGGTAAAAAATAGTAAAAGTATTATTATGCCCCATTTATGGGCATTATGTTTTCTGGTCAGTGTGACCGTCCGTCCGTCCGTCTGTTCGTTCGTTCGTCCGTTCCTCCGACCCGCTCCAGGTTAAAGGTTTGGTTAAAGTTTTTAATCGAGGTAGTTTTTGATGAATTTGGAGTCCAATTAACTTGAAACTTGTAAAACATGTAAATTGTTCTTTATGATATGATCTTTCTAAATGTAACGTCAAATTATAGATTTTACCCCATTTTCACGGTAATGAACAGATTGAGAAAATGATAGTGCGTGTACTTGGGACACATCCTTGTTCTGATATGTTTTTGCATACAATTTATTCTAGATTTAATCTTTTTAAAATTAAAATAAAACAACATACGTTAAAGGATTACATTGTGAAAGGTGAACAATGGTGAAATAAGTCAAATTATTATTTCAAAACAACTTTGAAAGACACAATTATTTTAAAACGACATAAAGCTTAGGTAATGACTGTTAATCAACAGATTGAGTGTGTTTGACACCAAAGCTGTCTAGTGAAGCCATGCACTGAAAGTGAAATGGGTCAGTTAATTTGAGTTTACACAGCTATAGTTGAACTTCTTGTCCAAAGAGAAATATGAATTTACCGGTATTGCAATCGCTTAATTATGATATCAGTCTGAATGCTTTGAATCCTGGCGAAAACGGGTCATTTTAAAAATTCCCGGGTTATCTATTTTTCTAAGGTTACATCCGCAGGATACGGGCCAGAAGACGTCATACTGATCGACTTGACACATGATTTTTTGTGTAAAATTTTTTATTTACAATTTTTCCATGTCTTTATAGGCAAGCTTTTCACAGACAAGTGACTGTGTGTCGGACTATCGGGCTGTCGGATTATAGGACTGTCGGACTATCGGTCTGTCGGATTATAGGACTGTCGGACTACAGTACTGTCGGATTATGGGACTGTCGGATTATGGATCTGACCCCCGTCAATGCACGTAATTGACTGATTAAGGGCTTGCTAAGGCCCATCTTTGGGTGCGGGATTTTCTCGATGTGTTGAAGACCCATTAGTAACCTTCGGCTGTTTTTCTGCTCTTTGGTCGTGTTTTTGTCTATTTGACATTCCTTGTTCCGATTCTCAATTGTTATGCCCCAATTATGCACAATTATGGACATTATGTTTTCCAGTCTGTGCGTCTGTTTGTCCGTCCGTCCGTCCGTTCGTTTGTTTGTTTGTTTGTTTGTTTGTTTGTTTGTTTGTTCGTTCATCCATCCGCCCATCCGTCCGTTCGTCCGTCTGTCCCGCTTCGGGTTAATGTTTTTGGTCGAGGTAGTTTTTGATGAAGTTGAAGTCCAATCAACTTGAAACTTAGTACACGTGTTACCTATGATATGATCTTTCTAATTTCAATGCCCAATTGGAGATTTTATCCCAATTTCACGGTCCACTGAACATAGAAAATTGATTCTGAGGTAGGCCTGGCAAACTTTTTTTTGTTTTAAAAGATTTAAAAAGATTTTTAAACACAAATTGCTTTTTGTTAAATAATTTGAAATTTCTGTATTTTATAAGCATCCTCCCAATTTAAATACTAGTAATTGCACTATTTACGTTTTCATGAAAATTGGCACACATAATCTTCTTGCGTAATCAAACTAGATAGCCTTTAAAAAAAGAGGGGTCCATGAACTCGTTTTCAAGTTAAATAAGTTTGAATGATAAAAATAAGTCGAAAACTGAATCTGTCCCCGATAAGTCATAGTTTGACGTCGTGAAACTAACAATCTACGTTAGAAACGTCATTACCTCCCCTGTAACTGTATCGTATGCCCTTTTAAAATATTATCAGTTATTGTTTTGAGTTATGTGTAGTGAATCTAAATAAAGTTTATTAAAAAAAAAGTTCAGTGACAAGTATCTGACCAACTGACTCAATGGAACTGAAGGCATATGCATCCTTTGACGGAGTGATATGAATAATTATGTATAGTATTCCAACATTCTATCAGTCCCGACTATATTACAGTCAACTTGTTCGCCTGATCATCTGTTTGGCGCTTTATTGCGATTCTTCATCTCAAAGTCAAAGTTATGCCTTCAATTCGGAGCAACAAAAAAAAATAATTCGTAGGCAACGGCGGAAATATAAAACTATGTAAGAATGAATTCTAAAATTGATGGCATACATTTTCTGTTTCTCAGGTATGAAGTATAAGAATAAGAGGTGTCCGCCGTATTAAAATTAAGTACAAAGGCTGTCCTACAACTGAGAGGCACACATAATATAAAAAAGAAGATCTGGTATGATTGCCAATGAGACAACTCTCCACTAGAGACCAAAATGGCACAGAAATTATCAACTTTAGGTCACCGTACGGCCTTTAACAATGAGCAAAGCCAATATCGCACAGTCAGCTATAAAAGGCCCCTATATGACAATGTAAAACAATTCAAACGAGAACACTAACGGCTTCATTTATATAAAAAAAATGAACGAATAACAAATATGTAACACATAAACAAACGACAACCACTGAATTACAGGCTCCTGACTTGGGACAGGCACATACCGCGCTGAAGTACGTCCATTATTCATAGTTCAATATTCATTATTCAATAATGAATAATGAAATAGTTCACTATTCACTATTCAATATTACAAAATGAATAATGAATAATGAAATAGTTTATGTTTCATTATTCAAATTGAAGCGGTGAATAGTGAAATAAATATAAAAACAAAATTACTGTGACACTATACCTATATCCTGATTCGCAATAATCAAAAGTGGGTTTACACAGGATCTAAATGCCACAATATGCGTAAAAATGAGGAAATACATGAAGCTAATTTTGAATAATGAAATGGAAATTTTGAATAATGAAATGGACTAGCAGGACCCTTCAGCCCCTAATTACAGATATATATTATACCTCGATCGAAAGCTTATTAATAGAGGAACAAAAGGTATATAGTCAATATGTTCTGCAACGCATATTACAGGAGTAACGAAGGACTTAAATATCGATATACGCGTGAACATTGAGAAATAGCTTATTTTGAATAATGGAATGGACTGCTGCAACCCTTCAGTCCGTAATCAAGACAAAATTTATACACCAAATGAAACTTATTGATAGAGGAATAAACTGAGTAGAAACGATATGTGCCTTAATGACCATTATAGGGTTTACGGAGGACCTAAATGCCAAAATACGCGTGAAAATTAAGAAATAGCCAATTTTGAATAATGAAATAGATATTTTGAATAAAGGAATGGAATGCTGTGACCCTTTAGCCCCTAATTATAAATAAACCTTATACCTCATTAGAAAGCTAATTACGAGAGGAACAAAATGTATATAGTCAATATGTTCCGCAACGCATATTAGAGGAGTAACGAACGACTCAAATATCGAAATACGCGTCAACATTGAGAAATAGCCATTTTGAATAATGAAATGGAAATTTTGAATAATGAAATGGACTAGCAGGACCCTTCAGCCCCTAATTACAGATATATATTATACCTCGATCGAAAGCTTATTAATAGAGGAACAAAAGGTATATAGTCAATATGTTCTGCAACGCATATTACAGGAGTAACGAAGGACTTAAATATCGATATACGCGTGAACATTGAGAAATAGCTTATTTTGAATAATGGAATGGACTGCTGCAACCCTTCAGTCCGTAATCAAGACAAAATTTATACACCGAATGAAACTTATTGATAGAGGAATAAACTGAGTAGAAACGATATGTGCCTTAATGACCATTATAGGGTTTACGGAGGACCTAAATGCCAAAATACGCGTGAAAATTAAGAAATAGCCAATTTTGAATAATGAAATAGATATTTTGAATAAAGGAATGGAATGCTGTGACCCTTTAGCCCCTAATTATAAATAAACCTTATATCTCATTAGAAAGCTAATTACGAGAGGAACAAAATGTATATAGTCAATATGTTCCGCAACGCATATTAGAGGAGTAACGAACGACTCAAATATCGAAATACGCGTCAACATTGAGAAATAGCCATTTTGAATAATGAAATGGAAATTTTGAATAATGAAATGGACTAGCAGGACCCTTCAGCCCCTAATTACAGATATGTATTATACCTCGATCGAAAGCTTATTAATAGAGGAACAAAAGGTATATAGTCAATATGTTCTGCAACGCATATTACAGGAGTAACGAAGGACTTAAATATCGATATACGCGTGAACATTGAGAAATAGCTTATTTTGAATAATGGAATGGACTGCTGCAACCCTTCAGTCCGTAATCAAGACAAAATTTATACACCAAATGAAACTTATTGATAGAGGAATAAACTAAGTAGAAACGATATGTGCCTTAATGACCATTATAGGGTTTACGGAGGACCTAAATGCCAAAATACGCGTGAAAATTAAGAAATAGCCAATTTTGAATAATGAAATAGATATTTTGAATAAAGGAATGGAATGCTGTGACCCTTTAGTCCCTAATTATAAATAAACCTTATACCTCATTAGAAAGCTAATTACGAGAGGAACAAAATGTATATAGTCAATATGTTCCGCAACGCATATTAGAGGAGTAACGAACGACTCAAATATCGAAATACGCGTCAACATTGAGAAATAGCCATTTTGAATAATGAAATGGAAATTTTGAATAATGAAATGGACTAGCAGGACCCTTCAGCCCCTAATTACAGATATATATTATACCTCGATCGAAAGCTTATTAATAGAGGAACAAAAGGTATATAGTCAATATGTTCTGCAACGCATATTACAGGAGTAACGAAGGACTTAAATATCGATATACGCGTGAACATTGAGAAATAGCTTATTTTGAATAATGGAATGGACTGCTGCAACCCTTCAGTCCGTAATCAAGACAAAATTTATACACCAAATGAAACTTATTGATAGAGGAATAAACTGAGTAGAAACGATATGTGCCTTAATGACCATTATAGGGTTTACGGAGGACCTAAATGCCAAAATACGCGTGAAAATTAAGAAATAGCCAATTTTGAATAATGAAATAGATATTTTGAATAAAGGAATGGAATGCTGTGACCCTTTAGCCCCTAATTATAAATAAACCTTATACCTCATTAGAAAGCTAATTACGAGAGGAACAAAATGTATATAGTCAATATGTTCCGCAACGCATATTAGAGGAGTAACGAACGACTCAAATATCGAAATACGCGTCAACATTGAGAAATAGCCATTTTGAATAATGAAATGGACTAGCAGGACCCTTCAGCCCCTAATTACAGATATGTATTATACCTCGATCGAAAGCTTATTAATAGAGGAACAAAAGGTATATAGTCAATATGTTCTGCAACGCATATTACAGGAGTAACGAAGGACTTAAATATCGATATACGCGTGAACATTGAGAAATAGCTTATTTTGAATAATGGAATGGACTGCTGCAACCCTTCAGTCCGTAATCAAGACAAAATTTATACACCAAATGAAACTTATTGATAGAGGAATAAACTGAGTAGAAACGATATGTGCCTTAATGACCATTATAGGGTTTACGGAGGACCTAAATGCCAAAATACGCGTGAAAATTAAGAAATAGCCAATTTTGAATAATGAAATAGATATTTTGAATAAAGGAATGGAATGCTGTGACCCTTTAGTCCCTAATTATAAATAAACCTTATACCTCATTAGAAAGCTAATTACGAGAGGAACAAAATGTATATAGTCAATATGTTCCGCAACGCATATTAGAGGAGTAACGAACGACTCAAATATCGAAATACGCGTCAACATTGAGAAATAGCCATTTTGAATAATGAAATGGAAATTTTGAATAATGAAATGGACTAGCAGGACCCTTCAGCCCCTAATTACAGATATATATTATACCTCGATCGAAAGCTTATTAATAGAGGAACAAAAGGTATATAGTCAATATGTTCTGCAACGCATATTACAGGAGTAACGAAGGACTTAAATATCGATATACGCGTGAACATTGAGAAATAGCTTATTTTGAATAATGGAATGGACTGCTGCAACCCTTCAGTCCGTAATCAAGACAAAATTTATACACCAAATGAAACTTATTGATAGAGGAATAAACTGAGTAGAAACGATATGTGCCTTAATGACCATTATAGGGTTTACGGAGGACCTAAATGCCAAAATACGCGTGAAAATTAAGAAATAGCCAATTTTGAATAATGAAATAGATATTTTGAATAAAGGAATGGAATGCTGTGACCCTTTAGCCCCTAATTATAAATAAACCTTATACCTCATTAGAAAGCTAATTACGAGAGGAACAAAATGTATATAGTCAATATGTTCCGCAACGCATATTAGAGGAGTAACGAACGACTCAAATATCGAAATACGCGTCAACATTGAGAAATAGCCATTTTGAATAATGAAATGGAAATTTTGAATAATGAAATGGACTAGCAGGACCCTTCAGCCCCTAATTACAGATATGTATTATACCTCGATCGAAAGCTTATTAATAGAGGAACAAAAGGTATATAGTCAATATGTTCTGCAACGCATATTACAGGAGTAACGAAGGACTTAAATATCGATATACGCGTGAACATTGAGAAATAGCTTATTTTGAATAATGGAATGGACTGCTGCAACCCTTCAGTCCGTAATCAAGACAAAATTTATACACCAAATGAAACTTATTGATAGAGGAATAAACTGAGTAGAAACGATATGTGCCTTAATGACCATTATAGGGTTTACGGAGGACCTAAATGCCAAAATACGCGTGAAAATTAAGAAATAGCCAATTTTGAATAATGAAATAGATATTTTGAATAAAGGAATGGAATGCTGTGACCCTTTAGCCCCTAATTATAAATAAACCTTATACCTCATTAGAAAGCTAATTACAAGAGGAACAAAATGTTTATAGTCAATATGTTCCGCAACGCATATTAGAGGAGTAACGAACGACTCAAATATCAAAATACGCGTCAACATTGAGAAATAGCCATTTTGAATAATGAAATGGAAATTTTGAATAATGGAATGGACTGGCAGGACCCTTCAGCACCTTATTATAAATATATATTATACCTCAATCGAAAGCTTATTAATAGAGGAACAAAATGTATATAGTCAATATGTTCCGCAACGCATATTAGAGGAGTAACGAACGACTCAAATGTCAAAATACGCATCAACATTGGGAAATAGCCAATTTTGAATACTGAAATGGAAATTTTGAATAATGGAATGGACTGGCATGACCCTTCAGCCCCTAATTACAGATATATATTATACCTCGATCGAAAGCTTATTATTAGAGGAACAAAAGGTATATAGTCAATATGTTCTGCAACGCATATTACAGGAGTAACGAAGGACTTAAATATCGATATACGCGTGAACATTGAGAAATAGCTTATTTTGAATAATGGAATGGACTGCTGCAACTCTTCAGTCCGTAATCAAGACAAAATTTATACACCAAATGAAAGCTTATTGATAGAGAAATAAACTGAGTAGAAATGATATGTGCCTGAATGACCATTATAGGGTTTACGGAGGACCTAAATGCCAAAATACGCGTGAAAATTAAGAAATAGCCAATTTTGAATAATGAAATACATATTTTGATTAAAGGAATGGAATGCTGTGACCCTTTAGCCCCTAATTATAAATAAACCTTATACCTCATTAGAAAGCTTATTACGAGAAGAACAAAATGTATATAGTCAAGATGTTCTGCAACGCATATTAGAGGAGTAACGAAGGACCTAAATATCGAAATACGCGTGAACATTGAGAAATAGCCAATTTTGAATAATGAAATGGAAATTTTGAATAATGGAATGGACTGGCAGGATCCTTCAGCCCCTAATTACAGATATACATTATACCTCGATCGAAATCTTATTATTAGAGGAACAAAATGTATCTAGTCAATATGTTCCGCAACACATATTAGAGGAGTAACAAAGGACTTAAATATCGAAATACGCGTGAACATGTAGAAATAGCAAATTTTGAATAATGAAATGGAAATTTGGAATAATGGAGTGGACTGGCAGGACCCTTCAGCACCTTATTATAGATATATATTATACCTCAATCGAAAGCTTATTAATAGAGTAACAAAATGTATTAATCAATATGTTCCGCAACGCATATTAGAGGAGTAACGAACGACTCAAATATCAAAATACGCACCAACATTGACAAACAACCAATTTTGAATAATGGAATGGACTGGCAGGACCCTTCAGTCCCTAAGTATAAATATATATTATACCTTGATCGAAAGCTTATTAATAAAGGAACAAAATGCATCAAGTCAGTATGTTCTGCAACGCATATTAGAGGAGTAACGAAGGACTTAAATATCGAAATACGCGTGAACATTGGGAAATAGCCAATTTTGAATAATGAAATGGAAAGTTTGAATAATGGAATGGACTGGCAGGACCCTTCAGCCCCTAATTACAAATATATATTATACCTCGATCGATAGCTTATTGATAGGGGAACAAAATGTATATAGTCAATATATTCCGCAACACATATTAGAAGAGTAACAAAGGACTTAAATATCGAAATACGCGTGAACATGTAGAAATAGCAAATTTTGAATAATGAAATGGAAATTTGGAATAATGGAGTGGACTGACAGGACCCTTCAGCACCTTATTATAGATATATATTATACCTCAATCGAAAGCTTATTAATAGAGTAACAAAATGTATATAATCAATATGTTCCGCAACGCATATAAGAGGAGTAACAAACGACTCAAATATCAAAATACGCACCAACATTGACAAACAACCAATTTTGAATAATGGAATGGACTGGCAGGACCCTTCAGTCCCTAAGTATAAATATATATTATACCTTGATCGAAAGCTTATTAATAAAGGAACAAAATGCATCAAGTCAGTATGTTCTGCAACGCATATTAGAGGAGTAACGAAGGACTTAAATATCGAAATACGCGTGAACATTGGCAAATAGCCAATTTTGAATAATGAAATGGAAAGTTTAAATAATGGAATGGACTGGCAGGACCCTTCAGCCCCTAATTACAGATATATATTATACCTTGATCGAAATCTTATTATTAGAGGAACAAAATGTATCTAGTCAATATGTTCCGCAACACATATTAGAGGAGTAACAAAGGACTTAAATATCGAAATACGCGTGAACATGTAAAAATAGCAAATTTTGAATAATGAAATGGAAATTTGGAATAATGGAATGGACTGGCAGGACCCTTCAGCACCTTATTATAGATATATATTATACCTCAATCGAAAGCTTATTAATAGAGTAACAAAATGAATTTAATCAATATGTTCCGCAACGCATATTAGAGGAGTAACGAACGACTCAAATATCAAAATACGCACCAACATTGACAAACAACCAATTTTGAATAATGGAATGGACTGGCAGGACCCTTTAGTCCCTAAGTATAAATATATATTATACCTTGATCGAAAGCTTATTAATAAAGGAACAAAATGCATCAAGTCAGTATGTTCTGCAACGCATATTAGAGGAGTAACGAAGGACTTAAATATCGAAATACGCGTGAACATTGGGAAATAGCCAATTTTGAATAATGAAATGGAAAGTTTGAATAATGGAATGGACTGGCAGGACCCTTCAGCCCCTAATTACAAATATATATTATACCTCGATCGATAGCTTATTGATAGAGGAACAAAATGTATATAGTCAATATGTTCCGCAACACATATTAGAAGAGTAACAAAGGACTAAAATATCGAAATACGCGTGAACATGTAGAAATAGCAAATTTTGAATAATGAAATGGAAATTTGGAATAATGGAGTGAACTGGCAGGACCCTTCAGCACCTTATTATAGATATATATTATACCTCAATCGAAAGCTTATTAATAGAGTAACAAAATGTATTAATCAATATGTTCCGCAACGCATATTAGAGGAGTAACGAACGACTCAAATATCAAAATACGCACCAACATTGACAAACAACCAATTTTGAATAATGGAATGGATTGGCAGGACCCTTCAGTCCCTAAGTATAAATATATATTATACCTTGATCGAAAGCTTATTAATAAAGGAACAAAATGCATCAAGTCAGTATGTTCTGCAACGCATATTAGAGGAGTAACGAAGGACTTAAATATCGAAATACGCGTGAACATTGGGAAATAGCCAATTTTGAATAATGAAATGGAAAGTTTGAATAATGGAATGGACTGGCAGGACCCTTCAGTCCCTAAGTATAAATATATATTATACCTTGATCGAAAGCTTATTAATAAAGGAACAAAATGCGTCAAGTCAGTATGTTCTGCAACGCATATTAGAGGAGTAACGAAGGACTTAAATATCGAAATACGCGTGAACATTGGGAAATAGCCAATTTTGAATAATGAAATGGAAAGTTTGAATAATGGAATGGACTGGCAGGACACTTCAGCCCCTAATTACAAATATATATTATACCTCGATCGATAGCTTATTGATAGAGGAACAAAATGTATATAGTCAATATGTTCCGCAACATATATTAGAAGAGTAACAAAGGACTTAAATATCGAAATACGCGTGAACATGTAGAAATAGCAAATTTTGAATAATGAAATGGAAATTTGGAATAATGGAGTGGACTGGCAGGACCCTTCAGCACCTTATTATAGATATATATTATACCTCAATCGAAAGCTTATTAATAGAGTAACAAAATGTATATAATCAATATGTTTCGCAACGCATATTAGAGGAGTAACGAACGACTCAAATATCAAAATACGCACCAACATTGACAAACAACCAATTTTGAATAATGGAATGGACTGGCAGGACCCTTCAGTCCCTAAGTATAAATATATATTTTACCTTGATCGAAAGCTTATCAATAAAGGAACAAAATGCATCAAGTCAGTATGTTCTGCAACGCATATTAGAGGAGTAACGAAGGACTTAAATATCGAAATACGCGTGAACATTGAGAAATAGCCAATTTTGAATAATGAAATGGAAATTTTGAATAATGGAATGGACTGGCAGGATCCTTCAGCCCCTCATTATAGATATATATTATACCTCAATCGAAAGCTTATTGATAGAGGAACAAAATGTATATAGTCAATATGTTCCGCAATGCATATTAGAGGAGTAACGCAGGACTCAGATATCGAAATACGCGTCAACATTGAGAAACAACCAATTTTGAATAATGAAATAGAAATTTTGAGTAATGGAATGGACTGGCAGGACCCTTCAGCCCCTATTTATAGATATATATTATACCTCAATCGAAAGCTTATTAATAGAGGAACAAAATGTATATAGTCAATATGTTCCGCAATATGATCGTTTCAATAACACGGCTAAGAGCAAAAAATTCTCCTACGATGGTCTTGGGACATGTCTTAGTCCTAAGACACCTTCGATGACACGACCCCAGGTCACTACAATTTAATTTATTTATCTAAAATGTACGCTTCCGTTAAACAATGGAAATTAACACTGTATACAAATGTATTATAATTCTGTTGGCTGGTAAAGAAGAATTTTACAAGCCTGTCGAAAGAAATTGTACAAGCCAATTCCGTAGAAATTATTGTATAGCGTGAAGATTGTATGTTTTTCTTGTATATGTTTCGATATTTTACAGATCGTTTTCAAAACTCCATTTCATAACTCTGTAATATTTTCCACTGAACATACACAAAACACCTTTAATGATAATTATATAAAAACCGCGCCCAATAGTCAATAGTGTCCTTGTTTTGATTCCAAAATATGTAGTCATACTTGAATGCAAATGTTTTAGCTCACCTGACACAAGGGCTAGGTGAATAATTCTCATCATTTGTCGTGCGTTAACTTTTACAAACATAAAAAAGAAAATGTGGTATGATTGCCATGCAATGAGACAACTCTCCACAAGAAACCAAAATGACACTGAAATTAACAACTTAGGTCACCGTACGGCCTTTAGTCAGGTAAGAAAGGCACCGAAATGACAATGTAAAAAAATGAGGACATACAAACTGCACTCAGGACATGAAATATATGTTTTAGTGTGTTGTGAAGGTATGCATTCGATAGGTAATATAATTCTTCATCTAATAATTTTTGTTTTGATAAAATCATTTTAACATTTTAACATTTAAGGAGTTTTCATCGGTCGTTTTTGTGAAATATGTCAGGCATGACCTAGGATTATATATATTGAATACCAATTATCAGGTTTATTATGCCTAGCCAGTCAAGGTCGTTAAAAACTTCCATTTGTTGTTGTTTATTAGGTCTTATGGTCTTTAGTAGTTATTAGTGATGGTACTAACCGCATACAAGTAAGTTTGGCAAACAAACAAAATAAGATGTCTTTTGGAATATCAAAAAACAATGAAGATATATTGTTTTAGAAAAAAAACCGCTAAATAAACATTTTCCTTTTTGTTTGTAATAATTGAAGACAGTCGAGAAATATGAGAAATCTACATATATAGTTTGGAAATGTTAATTCAATAGACCACTTTCGAGTTCATCCGTCACCGGAAAAAAACTCGTCAATTATACGCGCCTTTATGACGTCATTTACCAGATAGAGGGGATCGCCTGTATCCCTGCACTATTAACGTTCATCAAGCATCTTAGTGATCGTCATTATGCAGGATAAACTAGAAATAATGCTTGTTATATAGGTACTTAATGACAATTCCCTAATGACAGTAGTGCTGATTGTCAATTTTGAGAATTCAATTTGCCGAATAATTCGTACAATATAAGTATAGTTTTCCAACCACTCGCTCAACATTTGAATGGAAGTGACGACGCCCCTAAACGCACAAATGACGTTCACTAAAACCAGAGTTTTTGACGGAAATGCATCGAACTCGAAAGTTGTCTATTCATTTCATTTCATTAACTTAATAGAAACAAAACATATCGTTATTTAATATTTTATTTGTATGGATTTTCGTACACTATATTTTATTTTAATTTCGTGCGATGAAAATTTTAGTTTTATTCTTGCTTCAAAAATTAAGAATTTTTATTATTAGATGTATTAACGACCTACTTCTTTCGATGACAGAAACCAACCCGCGTCAGTATACACTCCAAAATTCTTTTTTTGATGGGGGAGTGTTATGACGACAAACGCCCGAGAGCTGTAACCGAGGTGTTGAATAATGGACATTCATTTAACTGTCTCACGACTTTGGTACTGATTATGCTACCTGTCATCGTTATTACTACGTCAGAAACTCGTAGACTAGTACGCCATCATCGTTGTTAGCGGGCTATCAAGCTAACCAACCTGGGCCTGAAAGTATCCGTTGTGAAGTACAAAAGAAACATCAAAAGAGTAAACAAACCAAAAATAACTCAGCATAACCAAGATGGTCGTGCAACAAAATAGCGGCCTTCAACCTGTTGCTGATGACCAAGGATTTGTATAGTAAGTCTTACTATACAAATCCTTGTGATTACCAACTGCAGAAAATATCTAAAACTCACCAATTGCCCGCGGGATGTATATCCAGTCAATGTCGTTAAACACTTCCATCATCATCATGTTAAACCACGTACAACAAGATCAAAGCCACAAACATGATAAGCAGAAAAAAACCATTATTATAGTCCATTTGCCAATTCCCGACCCTGTAATTAGATACCCTTTTTTTAGTTGTCTCCATTATGAGGGACATTCATTTTTTTCATTAACAATGGAGAGCTAGCAGGAACAGCAAATTTACCTGTGCGTAATCTTAGGTTTTGAAATCTTTTAATTACATTAATTTGTTGTTTAGATAAATAGTTACGACATCAGAAATTATTTTTCATACAAAATTAGTTTAACCGCCGATACATCATTTTCAATTCATCATACTTTGCATTGGCAAAAGCCAATATTGTCCGGTATGGAACCAGTCTAAGATTGACAAAAGGGAAGTAATTTGTTTAAAAAGTTTGTAATAACAGAATCAAATCGGACCAAACAATTTGCCTTATTTTGCGTTAGAAATGCACAGAAGACTAAATTGATGATATACATGCATTGGTTTAAGAATGGGATAAACATTACTTTTAACCAGTGACTCACTTTAAGTATTGATTTTATCGTGCAAGAAACCAAAAAAGGAGACAATTTTCATTCCAAATGTAATTAAGATTAATTGTATCGATGTATACCACCAGGACCAGTGCATCTATCCATTTTCAATGATTTTAATCTGAGGAATCTGCTCTAAATTCTGCATGATGACATTTTCAACCTTTCAAGCAACTGTGAAGTGCTGCAATATATTTTTAAGCAGCACATAAACAGTTATAAGAGAGGTACTTTCAGCTGAAACGAGAAAATATATTAGTTTTGAAAAAGCACTTTATACACTAAATAAAACATTTCAGTATCTCTTTTTAAAATTTTTTTTTTAGTGTTATAATATTTTTTTGAATTTTACATTTGTTAGAGATACATGAAGTACCGGTACCTTATCCCGGCCTCGTGTTTCTTGTTTGTACACCTGATTTCTCTCACAGTCTATTAAAAAATAAACAGGGACTAAATTTAAAGTCAGTCCGGAGATTTAAAAAAAAAAATGTGTTCCAGGGTTCGCGTTCCCCTTTTCTTGCCCACTCTTCATGTTCTTTGTATTTACTTCATGTCCAAGTAAATGAAATGTGAGGTGAATATCAACTAAGGTGTGATCAAGTGTAAAAAATCAAATGACACTCTCTCTAAAAGAACAGATATTATGAAACCATATAACATTTTAGTTCCAGGAAAATATCTTAAGAAGGTGGAAATAAAATTATGTTATGTTTGTTCCAAAGAACTTATTACCATTCAAAGACTTGTTTCAGGGGGAACAAGTATTATGGGAACAACAATCATGTTCACACCACTATGAGAAAAACAAATTTCTGGCTTCTGGCTTCAGTTGGAAAAGTTTTAAGATCTGTCATACACTAGATGTGTAAAAGTTAATTGCATTTTGTGTTTCAGAAAGATAATTTTTACAGGGGCGGATTCAGCCATATACATTATTAGATATAGAACTTGTGTTATGATGAATCTTGAAAAATAAGTGATGAAAACTGCATTAATATAACCTCAATTGGAGATATAACCCAGAGCCCAGAGGTGGATTTAAGGGGAGCATGGTGTTATTTCTGAAAAATTGGTGGAATATAAAGGGAACACAGGCGGATCAACCCATTTTAAAAAGGGGTTCATAACCCAGGACAAAAGGGGGGATTATATAGGGAACACAAAATCTTACCGCTTTTGAATCCGCCACTGTGGAATCACTGAAGAATGACTAGAGAGGGCCCCTACTTTATGAAAATTTCTAGATCCGCCAGGGTCTGTGATAAATTTAAATCTAAATAAGATATTGTTATTTATTACGTTAAGTAGGTCAACAGCTCATCTAGCTAATAAATATATTGTTGTGCCTTTTTATGTATATGGCTCTGATCTGGTTGTAGATTAACATCTAAGAAATAGTTAAATTCATGTTTATGATTTGTGTCATTATTGTTTCATTATTGTAACAATTATAAAAATCATTGTAATAACGTATTTAATCAAGTGAGATTCATTGCTATAAAAAAAAAAACCTTTTAACGAGGCGTATATCGGTTTATTAAATATATCTTTTTAAACTAAGAAAGTTGGTTTTACTTAATTTAAACAAAAAAAATAAGGTATCTTACACTTTATCTATTTCATAAATAAAAAGTATTAGAGGGAAATGCATACTTAAACCCCGTGCCTACTTTGGTGTTTGTACACCTGATTTCTCTAATATGAACTCAATTGGAGATATAACCCAGAGCCCAGAGGTAGATTTAAGGGGGCGCAGGGTTCTATTTCTGAAAAATTGGTTGAATATAAAGGGAACACAGGCGGATCAAGTCATTTTAAAACGGGGTTCCTAACCCAGGACAAAAAAGGGGGGATTATATAGGGAACACAAAATCTTACCGCTTTTGAATCCGCCACTGTGGAATCACTGAAGAATGACTAGAGAGGGCCCCTACTTTATGAAAATTTCTAGATCCGCCAGGGTCTGTGATAAATTTAAATCTAAATAAGATATTGTTATTTATTACGTTAAGTAGGTCAACAGCTCATCTAGCTAATAAATATATTGTTGTGCCTTTATATGTATATGGCTCTGATCTGGTTGTAGATTAACATCTAAGAAATAGTTAAATTCATGTTTATGATTTGTGTCATTATTGTTTCATTATTGTAACAATTATAAAAATCATTGTAATAACGTATTTAATCACGTGAGATTCATTGCTATAAAAAAAAAAACCTTTTAACGAGGCGTATATCGGTTTATTAAATATATCTTTTTAAACTAAGAAAGTTGGTTTTACTTAATTTAAACAAAAAAATAAGGTATCTTACACTTTATCTATTTCATAAATAAAAAGTATTAGAGGGAAATGCATACTTAAACCCCGTGCCTACTTTGGTGTTTGTACACCTGATTTCTCTAATATGAACTCAATTGGAGATAAAACCCAGAGCCCAGAGGTAGATTTAAGGGGGCGCAGGGTTCTATTTCTGAAAAATTGGTTGAATATAAAGGGAACACAGGCGGATCAATTTTAAAACGGGGTTCCTAACCCAGGACAAAAAAGGGGGGATTATATAGGGAACACAAAATCTTACCGCTTTTGAATCCGCCACTGTGGAATCACTGAAGAATGACTAGAGAGGGCCCCTACTTTATGAAAATTTCTAGATCCGCCAGGGTCTGTGATAAATTTAAATCTAAATAAGCTATTGTTATTTATTACGTTAAGTAGGTCAACAGCTCATCTAGCTAATAAATATATTGTTGTGCCTTTTTATGTATATGGCTCTGATCTGGTTGTAGATTAACATCTAAGAAATAGTTAAATTCATGTTTATGATTTGTGTCATTATTGTTTCATTATTGTAACAATTATAAAAATCATTGTAATAAAGTATTTAATCACGTGAGATTCATTGCTATAAAAAAAAACTTTTAACGAGGCGTATATCGGTTTATTAAATATGTCTTTTTAAACTAAGAAAGTTGGTTTTACTTAATTTAAACAAAAAATTAAGGTATCTTACACTTTATCTATTTCATAAATAAAAAGCAATACATATATAAAATATATCGTTACAGTTTATGTATAGAGGGAAATTAATGCATACTTAAACCCCGTGCCTACTTTGGTGTTTGTACACCTGAGTTCTCTAATATGACCTCAATTGGAGATATAATCCAGAGCCCAGAGGTAGATTTAAGGGGGCGCAGGGTTCTATTTCTGAAAAATTGGTTGAATATAAAGGGAACACAGGCGGATCAAGTCATTTTAAAAAGGGGTTCCTAAACCAGGACAAAAAAAGGGGGATTATATAGGAAAACAAAAAATCTTACCCCTTTTGAATCCGCCGCTTTGGAATCACTAAAGAATAACTAGAGCGGGCCCCTACTTTATGAAAATTTCTAGATCCGCCAGGGTCTGTGATAAATCTACGCTAAATAAGCTATTGTTATTTATTACGTAAAGTAGGTCAAGAGCTCATCTAGCCCAAAATAACAACTAGATGCATTTAATACCTATCTGTTATATATATTATACTGACAATAAACAAATAATACAAATAAAATCCTATTTGGAATTCTCATACCTTGATAAACTCGTAATATAGTGTAAATCTCAAAATATATAACTTTCATTTTCGACAGACTGTACATGATATCAAATGTCCTTCACATTACATGTGACGTATTTAATCACGTGAGATTCATTGCTAGAAAAAAAAACCCTTTTAACGAGGCGTATATATCGGTTTATTAAATATATCTTTTTAACTAAGAAAGTTGGCTTTATATAATTTAACCAAAAATTAAGGTATTTTACACTTTATCTATTTCATAAATAAAAAGCAATATATAAATCAGTTTAAATGAGATATATATGATTAAAGACCGTGCACTCTTAAGTTATATGTTTGAAGCAAGCGCATAAGTCATCATATATACGTCTTGAAATTTCGAAGTGTCGGCATTTCGCGAAAATAAACGCAATTGAGCTAATTTTTTGTGCATGTGGAAGATAATGTAAAAGCCTTTAAAAATAATACCGTAATTCAATGAACAAATAAGTTTTTCATAGAGAAATATATCGTTACAGTTTAAGTATGCAGGGAAATGCATAGTTAAACCCCGTGCCTACTTTGGTGGTCATTTTTACGCACGAAATGCTGACTTTTACGCCAATAATTGATATATATATATATATATATATATATATATATATATATATATATATATATATATATATATATATATATATATATATATAAAAGTCTATAAAAACGACCAACCAGCAAATTTACTATGTACCGGATCGTCTAGAATAGGCGATACTATGGAGATAAGGAAAACATTATATCAGTCTAAATATCTGCACAACGGTACTGATATAAGATGTTATAATACGAAAATGTTGTTATTAAATCGTGTTGACAAATAAGATATATTAAGCGAACTGTGCTCTCTTGTTTTGACTACGTTTCTAATATCTTGTTTCTTCAAAAATATGTATGTATGTATTACTAATGGATGGAGTCATAAGAAAATAGCGTTTAATGTTGCTTACAAATATGTTTTTCCCAACCATATTATGCAATACAATGCGTCTGTCCAATGCAAGGAGCCTAATATTCAGTGGATGTTTTTGTTGCTCTCTGTCTTTTATTTGTATTTTTATTTCTTGTTTATCAGACTCGAAAGATCAGACCCATGGTTTTGTCGTTTGAATTGTTTAAGGCCTCTCATAGCTTCCTATTATGTATGGAGTTTCCCTGTTGTTGAAGGCCATAATGTGCCCTATAGTCTCTTGCTTATGCATGCATTCATATCATTTGTTGTTTATTCTTTAGTTTTTTATGTTGTGTTATGTGTACTATTGTTTGTCTGTTTATCCTTTTGTTTTTCAGCCATGGGGTTGTCAGTTTATTGTCGATTTATGAGTTTGACTGTCCCTCTGGTATCTTTCGTCCCTTTTTTGGACAACCATATTGGTTAAATCATTTTGCAAGGAAATATTTGAAATGCACTACCTACATATAGATAATTCATGCTGATTAGTTATACATTCGAATATTACCTTACAGATTCCAAATAAACCATTTGAAAGGCAATGAAAAAATCCATCTATCTGTCTTATGTCACTTGTTGGCAAATATACTCCAAGAATTGAACAGCTTATTATACCACTTATTCCTAACAAAAATAAAATGCATACTCATGACTTTCATATATTTTCACAATGGTAGGTTTCCAATGTCCTGCGATCCAAGCTTTACATATATGACACAATTAGTCATTCGTAGATTATCTTATTTGGATTAGAGAAGATGCGAGCCTACAAGTTCTGATACTATTTATTGTTCTCGGATGCGATCTGTTTTTACGTGTCATAATCTGATCTTGCGTCTTTATTCAGAATTGACGTATACCCCATACCTCCTTTTAAACTTATTTATTTGAAGGTCAACATAAAAAGTTTTATACACATTTTAAAACACCATGTTTACAGTTTATCAGATAGAATACATTTGCCATAACTGGGACATCAGGACTATCAACATCATATCAATGATAGGTAAAGAAGACGAGATATGTGGTATGGGCTTTGATAATTGTTGAAGGCCGTACGGTGACATATAGTTGTTAATTTCTGTGTCATTTTGGTCTGTTGTAGAGAGTTTTCTCATTGGCTATCATATCACATCTTTTTTATACATAAAAGATTAAATCAAATCAAATCATTATAGTAAGCTCATTTTAAGATGTTAATTTGTTCCTTTCTGCCATTATGAAATATATAAGTTTAATTTTGACCTACCTACCCATCCTTCTAGAATTATCCATGCCCAGTGGATGCAGGGTAAAAAGCAGCATTCAATACAGCCTTTGTCGCCACTTCCAGTAAGACACCAGTGACAGAATATACGGAAGCAACATATGATATGAGGAAGTATAAAGTTGATTGAAATAAACTGGAAGAAGATACACTGCCCCTGAGTGTAAGAAAATAATAGAAAGGCAGCTTCACCTGAAAGTAAAAACATAAATAAACCTCGTAATGCCAATACTATTATATATGGATGGAATATTTGAACATGAACTAATTTTTAAATGATGCAAAACTGATTACGTATCAAAAGTTTAAACCACTATTTGTGATTCGGCATAGCAATATTTGCCTTTGCTAGAATATTATCATTTAATAAAAACGTCGGATGAATATTTTTTGTCCATACAGGCAGACATGTACAGCTTGCAAGTCTTCCATACAACAAATATAATTGACCTATTGCGTATAGTTTAAGAAAAACACTGAAATGGCAATACATGTAACTTTTTTGAGAGTCGTCTTACAGTTTTTATCATAGGTGCGTTTTTGTAGATGTTGTACGGTATGTCATTATTTGTATATTAACGTTTTTACCTGTCTATTGCGGGGTTCACACATTGTCGATTATTGCTCCCGTTTGAGATTAGACTGCGAAACGAAACGAAAAGTGAAAAAGTCGGATTACTGTCCTCAATTATTTGGAGTGTCCAATAACTGTCTGAACGCAGTCGTTTAATTTCTTAACAAATTCCTACGGGTTGGGAAGGGTCCGAATAATTCGGCGAAGCACCACGACAGTTAGGTGCGTCCCGTAACATTCGGGGAAACTCAGCCGATTTAGTCTAGTCGGATTACAATCGTGCCTATGTCGTGACAGATTCTGCTGGATCAAAATCCTAACAAAGTTCTGTGTATTCTGGAGGGTGTTCTGTGGAACTGGAATGATCTGGAGAAATTTTTCATTGCCGTTTTTCTGCCGAATGAGTACAGATTTCATCCAGATCTTGTTAGGATTGCGAACCGTTTTGACGAAACCGTTCCAGAACAGTCCGGTTATTAATACGAAATTCGTCAAAAATACCCACGTCAGAGTCCTTACAATTACAGAATACAATACGACTGAGACCAGACAAAGCCGTTTCCAAACCTTAATAGTATAACGTTCCGACAGTACCTGCTCATCCCGATTACAGTTTTAGAACGGATAACTTCCGTCAGCATCGGTTCACTGTCTGGTCACTGTCTGGTCTCTGTCGGATTACAGTCGGTAGAATCGGGACGCAGTCGTATCATACTCGGTCGAATTTTACCTGACGAAAGATACAAATTGGATTAAAAGTGAATTGAGAACGGGATTATCGGGATAGATTCGCTTGGAAACGGTTGAATATCGACGCTTCCTGAACAATATCTGATTGTTGTCGTGATTAAATTATTTGTTTTACAAATTTAAGTTAAAGTTAGAATTTTCATCCACGATTCACAGGATCTAGATCAGACTTTTGAAATTTTTTAATCGGGAATGGTCCTGTCAAGAACGGCAGTAAAAATCGTGAATGTGTGACCCAAGCTTAACGTATTCTTCAAGACAATTGGTAAAAACACAAACATTTTGCAAGGGCAATAACTTCTTCGTGAGTCTTCGAATTATTTTGGCCATTTAGCTATTCTTAAGGTGGTAAACTGTACCCAACACCTTCACTAAAATTAATTTGGCTCGTTTAATTTTCATAAAATTTTGATAAAGTATTTACTTTGACTCTTTGACAGAAATATAAACAATTCAAAAGATTTGAACCAACCAATTTATCAGAAAAAATACACTGGTTATATAGCAGTTTGACAAAGACTAACTTTGATCATTGAGAAGCTTAATATTCCCTTGACAACACAACGTAATTGAAACGTTTATCTGATTTTACAGAGTTATCTTCCTGTAGTGTTAGGTACCACCTTAAAGTCATAAGAAACCTCAAATTAAAAAACAAATGATGCATATGTTTTTATAACTAAATGGATAGTTTTTGTTATAAAACTTATGTACATATACTTTTTCTGAAGAAAATTCTTTAATTTGTCCACATTTAGAAGAAATTTTTTTATTTTTAATTGCTTGCTTCCAGGAAGCAATTCTCCGACATATTTTCCGTATGCAAAGTGACCTTAACGTGACCCTTCTCGTAAAAATCCGGTGATCGCAATACGCATGGATCTGTCATTCAAATAAACAATTATCTGATTGTACATGTTAAACACGTGCTCAATATCTATGCTTCTTTGTTGATTGTTTACTATAAAGTGACAATCGGTAAACTACGGTTTCAAAACACAACAATTAAGTGGCTGCCCGTTTTTCATCTCATAACAGACAGAGAGATAAAAGAATTACGATTATACGATATACAATGTATTTGCGTAAAAAATGACAAAATCGTGCACAAAAGACTTAGTTTATGACATATATTCATGAATTGGTTCAAACATTGAATAAACATTAGTGTTCACCAATCACCCGTTGCATATGACTTTAATATGATGATATTTTTTCCTTTTTATAGGTTGTGTCTATCTATTCAAGTTTCTGATCGATATAAATTAAAACTCACAAAAAACATTAAAATTTGTCAAAAATCGTCATTAAAGCATAGTATTTTTTTCGGGGCTCATCTGATAAGTTTTGTGCATTGTTGCCTCTGAAAGATTTTCTCATACTGTAAAGGTTTTCAAGATAAAAGACAGTTAATGCATTTTACTATCGTGTTCTACTTCCAACGATTGTCGCTAATTTTGTTGACTGGCCAGAATAAAACAAAAAAGTTCTTAATACGTATACCATAAAGATGATTTACTCAATCTTGGTTAAAATTTATTCTGTTGTTTCAGGGGAGCCGATCTTTCAAAACTTCACGACGGTCGACGGACGATTACGGATGTGAAGTTTTGAAAGATCGTCTTCTCTGAAATAACAGAAACAATTTTAACCAAGTATAAACAAAACTTGCGCTAGTTCCCAATTCACATATAATCCGTTATTACCGGTGAGCTCAACATTGTCGATAACACTTCCGCTCGAAATGTGTTATCGAAAGGTCCGAAATATTGTGAGCCTTAATCCATTAATTGGATATATAACTTCAAAATGCTGATGGATTCAGTCGAGGATTATACCAGGCAATGGGCTAAGCACGAGAAGGAAGACGTAGACACTCTTTCCTAATGGATTAAAGCTGTGAGGTCGTTAATACAAATCAGAATTAAGAAACTGAATGGGTCTATCATATTTAACATATACCCTCACGACACTTACAATAGAGGAAATCTAGGATAATCTTAGGTCTGTTCTATGTTCCCTTGGCATTTCAACCGAAGATGAAGAACAGAGGCCGTATCAACGAAGTTGTCCTAGAACTAAGACATGTCTTAGGATGGTCTTAGGACACGTATTAAGTCAGGTTATCGAAAATGTCCTGAAATAAGATATGTCCTAACTTTGGACCTAAAGTTAGGATATATAAATAGGTGTTTTAGGATAGTCCTAACAGTTAGGGTGTCCGAAAAACGAAATAAAAACAACAAATATGACAAAAACTCAACAATAAAATACTAATACTATATTAACTATTAAAGTTGTTAATTGAATAAAATAATTTTCAATATCTGTTAAATTCAATTGTGTTACAATATTTTCAAGTTGCAGACAAATTTAATCCATAAAATTCTTCCAAATATCAACAAAAAGCGTTTATAATATACAGTTTGAGTTTTTGGAATGTTAAGCATATATCGAACTTTGTGTGTGAGTTTTAGAAATAACTTTATGCACATAATAATATATAATAAATACGTAACATTGAAATATTACGGAGACAATTGGTGAAGTGCTTTACTTAACTAAAATTTCATTTCTATATACAAATTTATATAAAATGGGTATAAATAGTCACACTCCAAAAAGTATGTTTGACGATGTCATATTATTATTTTCATTTAGAATTATTCGTGCTGCCCTTTCTAACGCTTAAAAAATACTATCCTCATTAACAACATTGTTTGCACCTAACCAAACGGTTATAAATAATATAAAGATAGACCAAATGAATGATCACTAATGATTTAGAAATATATTTGTTTAATAAACACTATGAGCTAGAACTTGTGTATAATGATAATGACTAAAAGGCATATAAACGGGTATTTAGACCACTCTGAATTTGCTTATTTTTGCAAGACAAGTTTGGGTGATATCCCTACCACTATAAGCTATTGATATGTGAATTTTCTTAACTATGCTGTACATGTCTTCAAGACATACATAATATTTTTAAAACATCTTCATCTGATGAATATCGTTTTTTTAACATTTTTTTTCAAATCTCCACATTGAAGAACTTCATACCTTCATTTATCAACAAAATATTTACTTTATTTGGCTTAAAAGAGTTGAGAAATTTTAGAAACTTATTCAAAGTTATACCACTTTGTGATAGAATACATGTGTCTGATAAATGACCAAAGTAGGTAAAACTTTGTTTATTTTTGCTTGGTTAGATTAACTTATTCATAAACATGCAAGTACAAAACAAAGTATTATTACCAATATTTTCTGTTGTCTTTTTTTATTATTATTTTGTGAATATAAATGTATTTTTTTAGGCAGCAAATTAATAATACAAGTATTAGATAAAATACAAAGGTAACAAAGAAACAGGCCGGTAACAACCGTTGCCGGATAGTTTTTCTGCACGAGTAGTCAGGTCAAGGTCCGGGGGTTGGAACAACTCTTTTTGTGGATGATCAATGCATTTAAATGGGGACATTTAAATGGGGACATAAAAGTGGACCCCCCTGTTTTATATATCATGTTTATACAGAAATACAATACAATAAAACTTATGTCATTGGATTCTCTACAATTTTTTTTTAAATTAATAAACGCGTAAGGATGGTCCTAGGACTATCGTAGTTAGGACTGTCCTAAGATATCTTTGTTTTACACCATAAGACATGTCTCAGACACGTCCTAAGACCATCATAAATAAGTTCTTAGGACATATCTTAGGATGCTTTCATAGACACGGCCCTGGATCGTCCATCACTGTATTGGATACCTAAACTACATAAGTGTCCTAACAAACAACGGTATATTTCTGGGTCTTCCAAGTGCTCTACGAAACCTCTTTCTAAATTATTTACATACATTTTATCAGCAATCGTAGCTTGACTTCAAAGTTTTTGTGAAACTGCCTATTCTAGAGGTGGCGTGAATCAGATGTGGATACTAAAAAATTCCAAAGATCTTTTAGAGTACATACATTCTAACTCTCTACACTTTACACAAGTATTCCACATTCCAAACTAAAACACAAATTGAAAGAATTGGTATTGCTTTGTTTCATAAAAAATTCATCAGCAACATCAATTGTAATAAAAAAAAAAGACCATGAAGGAAATCTTATCTTAGGTACGGCGATAATTGGTACGGGATACGGGTTACACATTTTGAACCGTACCTGTCAACTTGATTTGCAAAAACGTGGTTTAAGTAAACTAAAAAAATGTTTCCTCTTTTATGTTATTTAATTTTTTGTTTGTTTATTTCTAGGGGGTACCAATCTGTATGTGTCGCCTATCTTGTCGACACCAAGTCTTTCCAACTCCGCATAGCTGAGGACAAATGCAACATTAGAGTCGATAAAAGTCCGTGTATACATATTTGCGTCCATTCGTTTTCATAAATGCATTCATATTAAAAGCGATTCCCTAAGGTTCACAAAAAGATTTCCTTAACGGCTTTTTTTTATTACAATTGATGCTGGTGATGAATTTCGCAGTGAATTTTCGGCGCTATTTTTAGATTTGTCTTATGGTATGATGAAATGGTCTTATGGTATGGTGAAATGGTATTATGGTATGATTAAATGGTCTTTTAGTGTAATCAAATAGTCTGTTGGTATATAGATGACACCTCGTGATATTAGAATTGTTAGCTTGGTATTAAAATATGTCTTTATAAGATAGTTATATGACATAATAGTATGACAAAATCGTTCCATGTTATATAGAGATGATTGTTAAGTATACAAATGTATCGTTACAATATACTGTGGTAACAAAATAGTTTTAAAAAGTTGCTTAATGTTATATTAAGATGTCTTTATAGTATAAAATGAATCTTGATGACATAGCAATATCACATAATAAATTAGTAAAAAGACAAATCAGTATGACATGTAGCTTCATGTTATATCCAGATGTCTTCCTAGTATGAAATAGTATCTTCATAACAAAGTGAAATAACAGAATTGTATGAAAAGGTAGCTCCATGTAATTGTTGTATCAAAATGTCTTAAGTTTATAGTATAGAACATTTGCTTCATGATATATATCTAACCTTAATGATATGGTTATTGTTATCATAAGGCAGCTGTGGCGTTCCATAACGGGAAAGGTTTTTAAAGCGGAACGTATTTTCTGTTTAACATTTTAAATGTAGGTAATATAAAATTAAATCTTCCCCGGTTCTTTTTTTCTTTAAGCATATCATTGAGGGAAAGAAATTCAAAAGCAATTAATCTAATCTAAACTCAATAACCCTTGCAGTTATGTTTTTTTAAAGAGGGGTTCCCAATCCAGGACAAAGGGGGTGGGGCCAACTTTATGTCCCCATCCAAATGCATTGATCGTCCAAAAAAGGGGGTTCCAACCCCCGGAACCCTTTCCTTGGATCCGCCATTGTACAACGATTTGAAAGTACACAATTTGGAAAAGTCTTAATCGTCACCAATTAAATAAAAATTGGGAATAAATTTAACGGAAACGATAAAAATATAAAATATACTATTAAATCGCAATTTAAGAATGAGTCTAAATATAAAAAAAAAATAATTAAAACTTACCAAAGTCGTATTTCCCCCTTACGTTACCCTACAAGAAACTTTCCTAGAATCCGTGGATTGGTGAATAACGTCCACATTTCTAAAACGTTCACGTAAATTGATTGCGTCATGTGTTAAAACAGTTATTGGCCAATCAAATCGGTATATGTCATTTAATCTGCACAGCACGAGATGACATATACCGACTTGCTTGGTCAATAACTATAACTATATGTTATTGTATTCGTTAAAATTCATACAAATTAAGAAGATGAAAACATGCTTTAAATCTGGACTAATAATATCATACTCTTGCCGTTTTGATATTTATTTTCCCGCGTTATGCTAAGTATTCAAACATTGGCATAATATTTTAATTCCAATGAATGTAAACGAAGTAACTGTACTCACCCCTACTTCTCGTTGAATTTGGCAAAACATCTTCATTTTCCGGCTTAAAAGTACACGATTTGCTAGAGGGGAGTATTCTGCAAAGATCTGATGTATCATTCCTTCGATTGAATGGATCTAGCTTTAAATATCCAATTAGTTCCAAGGAAAAACCTCCCCCAACTAAACCAAGGAGAACAAACGGAAGTAAGAAACAGTTTTTCCTGTCGCTTTTCGGATTTTGTTCGTTTCCATTTTCCGCCATGTTAAAAAAGTAAGTACATTGTTATATTTAAGTAGTACAATTCATTTCATTGGCACTGAATGGGATTATTCATCCGTACAATAAAAAGGGAAGTTTTAACAAATCTTAAAAGTTTATCTTTCAGTAAAATACTTCCTTAATCGGAAAGTTTTTAAAAGAACACAAGATGTCAAATTCTTTTCAGAAGTATTTCATTAAAATGTCCATTATGTGTAGTTATCGTTCGATCATCAATATAAATATTTAACAAATATCTTGCCACAACCTTGTTGGTGAGTGAAAATTTATCCTGTCGTCATAAAAAAACACATTGGCTTGCATTATAATTTTCTTCTGTGTCTGTTTGGACATAAATGAAAACAACAGATAAATAAAAGGTGCTACAATCGTGAAACTTCTGCCATATTGGACTACCTCATCTCACCATTATCATCATCATCTTTCAATAATGGTCAGGAGTCGTAGACGACTGTAAATATTAAGCAGGCGTAGGTCTGAGAGAGTCACTCTCTACACAATTTTAAATATGTACAAATAAAAAGCTACATCAAAAGGTCGTGTATGTGGTTGTCCTCAGGGCCACAGCTGCATGGAGACAGGCCTTGAAGTCGTCCAGAGGGTCTGCGTTGGTCACCGTTGTTGACAGCTGGTTACAAGTCTGGATAGTACTTGCATGGACAAAAAGATGATTAGTACACTTCTGTTGTGGTGTAGATGTGTCTCAGTCTGTTTGCACCTCTGAACGGTGCCTTGGGGAACTCCAGAATGAAAATCTAGCTTCTCTGGGGAAGAGCCTTATACTATCAACCTTTGAGTCCGAGTTGACACAAATCATCATATCCATTTTGGGGTGTTTCCTCTCATCCCATAAAATCCTAGCTTGTTCAGAAGGATTTTGTGTTGCACTTTGTTGTAAGCTTTGTCAAAATATCAATTAAAATTAAATCAACCTAATCGCTTCCTGTTTTCAGTGTTTCTGCTATTCCTTTGATTGTTGATATCAGCTGTGATTCGCGTGAGCTTTTGGAGCGGAATCCATGTTGGTAATCTGTCAGCATTTTGAAGTATCAAGATGTCTCCTAATGGCCGAATGAATAGTATGTTTAAGAACGTTGCTGACAACTGATGTAAGGGACACTGGCCGGTAATTTGATTGAATATTGCGCTCTCCTTTCTTAAAAAGCTTAGTAATAAGATCCTCTCTCCAGTCTGATGGTACATTCCCCGAGTTCATGTTATATTGGAATAGTAGTGTAAGTGCTAGTGAATCTCAGTAGCACATGTTTTCAGGAACCGGGTTGGTATTTGGTCTGAATCAGCCGCTTTGTATTGGTTAAGTCCCTTCAATAGCTTAGTGATGCCAATTTCGTTGATCTGGATGTCATGCATACTATGACATGCGCTTGGTTCTTTATCTGGCATGGTGGTCAAAAAATTTTCTGTGAACGCAGACTGAAATTCGTGGTTCCGTATTTTAGCTTTGAAATGACTGTTGTTGTGTAAAAATCTCTCTTTATTCAGAAGCGGTGCTATTCAAGGTGGTTCTTGCTTCTCACATAGAACCAAATGGGTTTTGGATTAGTTTTTATGTCAACTTTTACTGTTGGTTTTTATAAAATCACGCTGTGCTGTTCTCATTTTACTCTGCGTTTCTGTTGTGTTTCTGTTTTTGGTCACTTATCACGTGTCCAGTCTTTGGAGTTGTTGGTGGTTTTGCCCATTTTAGCGGAGGATTAATCCGTTTAATTGAAAGATATTGCTTTCCTTCTACTAAAGCGCCAAGTTTGAATGTTAACCTGTAGGTGTGTATGTCTAAATTCTGTAGCGAATTATATAGTCGAAGATCGAAGTGCTGTTTCATCTATCTTTTTCCAAAGATGAATTTTCCTACATTGTTTTTTCTTGAGACTTGGTAGGTTCTATAATAAAAGGACTTTATCATGGTCGTTCTTGTCATCGAGTGGTAGTAGCTGTTTCCAGCGTAGTTTAAATGCTGGGTTACTGGTAAAAAGAAGATCTAAAAATTTCACTTGTAGAGTAGGGAAGTCCACAATTTGTTGTACCCCAAATCATGTTATAGGTCTAAATATAATTGATTGACTTTCTGTTGGTATTGATTTTTAAGTTGTATATATCAGTAAGACAGTTGTCATCAGTGCCCACGAACACTTCCGTACGCCCTCATTACCGATAGTGCCCATGAACACTTCCGTACGCCCTCATTACCGATAGTGCCCATGAACACTTCCGTACGCCCTCATTACCGATAGTGCCCATGAACACTTCCGTACGCCCTCATTACCGAAAGTACCATTACCGATAGTGCCCATGAACACTTCCGTACGCCCTCATTACCGATAGTGCCCATGAACACTTCGTAGGCCCTCATTACCGATAGTGCCCATGAACACTTCCGTACGCCCTCATTACCGATAGTGCCCATGAACACTTCCGTACGCCCTCATTACCGATAGTGCCCATGAACACTTCCGTATACCCTCATTACCGATAGTACCCATGAACACTTCCGTACGCCCTCATTACCGATAGTACCCATGAACACTTCCGTATACCTTCATTATCCTCATTACCGAGAGTGCATGTACACCTTATACATTATAAACAGTAATCTCCTTATTTGTATATTGTTACATTTTAGTTAACCTTTACTGATGTGTTTGACATGATGTCTTGATTCTATTTGGTTCCGTATTATTCGTCTTGTGTACTATTATTTTTCTGCTTGTCTTTTTATTGTTTAGCCATTGTGTTGTTAGATTAATTTCTATCTATGAGTTTGACTATCACTCTGGTATCCTTAGTCCCTCTTTTAATCTTTTATACTATTATGCAAGTACAAATGAATTACTGTCGCTTGACAAGGCTTGATTTTTCGCTAAAATGGGTTAAAATCTTGCGCTAAAATGAGTTAAACTTTTTTGTTTTGAAAGCTTGAGCAGATCAGTCTAACATCATGTGAAGATTTGTATATTCTCCTCTCTCATTAAGACACTGTGTCCTTCTCCTAAACTTGGAAGAAAGAATTGCTAAGCACGACAATGTGTGCATTTTTTTTATGAAAATATGGATCTAATAAGAAAATTTTTTGTGTTTCTACTGTGAAATCCGATGGTTGACAGATGAATTTAAACTGAAGTATTTAGAATGCTTTTTGTATTTCAAAATGAACAATTAACACACACATTACTTTTTTTTCTTGTGTCCAATTCTAGTGTAAAGCGACAATAATCCAAGTGGACAAAAATACACCAAACCCACCCTATGTTGATTGGAGGTAAACGTACCCTTTACCCTCCCACATATCTGAACACTTTACATGATAAACTTCTATAGATATACGCGGTTTTTAGCGGTAGATGTGAATTTGCGTTTTATTAGCATAATGTAACTGCCCTTTTTAATCTAGAGTTACTTCATAGTTATAGTCTACTGAAAATTTGGTACTGACTATTTGGTGATATGATATGTTGCGCGTATTCAATCACTGTCTGGTTATGTATACTCTATGTGATTTTAGGTTGTAAAATTATGTGATAAAGTACAACGAAAATACTTAACTCCACGGTTAATTTAATAGACTGAAGTCCATATAAAATGACTAAATCAAACACTAGACCTCATCAATTGCAATCAACGGAACGAATGATATAGAACTGACATATTCCTGACTTGATACAGATATTTTCCAAAGAGGTAGGTCGCTATAGTAAAGTGCTGTTCGGTTGCTCTCTCGATGACGTTTATCCAATATGTCCTTATATTAATCAGAACACAAGACAGTTAAAAATACTAAAATTGACAATATTGTACACACAATCTGTATGTGAATGATCACAAAATAGTTTCCTTCTGCAAAATAAATCACTGATATTGTTTTCTTTCTTTTAATAACTAAAATTGGGTCAAAACTTAATGAGGAATGTAAACCCTTTATCAGAATGGTACACACTAATTTTGATCTTGACCAATAGTACTAGTAAATCCTATTCAGTACAATAAAACTGATATGTTCTTGTGAATTCTTGGGTTTAACTGTCAGGATAGTTCAATATTAAATACGTCCTTTAATAATATATAATCACATAGTACCTTTGGTAAACCGATTTGATCTATGATAGTATGTGGATAATACCCAAGTTTTTTGCGTATACTAATACGGCATAATTCTTTCAACTTGCGTGGTTTAAGATATTTTCTCGTACAACTCAAATCTTTGTCAGTCCCTGGAAGGTCATACTTTAATATTTCATGCCATTTGTAAATTTCACATCCAGATGCAACTAAAATTTGTATAAACGTCTGCATTTTTTGATAAGCATGTATAAGAGGGGGAAACTGTATCATTTGGTCTGGGAGATCCCGGTATAAGATATTTATATCACAGTTCACGTATAGAAGCTGGTGTAAAATATCATAATTGCCAGTATCTATAACATAGCCAATTGACGGAAAGCCTCGTTGATCACGGAAGTCGGGGTTTATTCTACACTCTAAAAACAGACGAAAGCACCTTCCAACTTCAAGCAAATAGTTAGGGTGATAATGCGTCAATATACAAAAGTGAGGAGCTATATGTCCCCGTCTCTGATTCATGTTATACATATCACATCCCGCCTGAAGTAAGCGTTTCATTTCTTCATACTTAATTTGGCCAGAAGCTTTCATAAGCGGAGTATTGCCATCGTTGTCTCTCACTTCTATGTCTATTTCGTTATTTTTAAGAAGACAGTCAAGAATTTCTATGTTATTTGGTGGACTTTCCGGTCCACTGACACAAACATGGAGTGCTGTGACTCCATTTTGACTACTCTTGAGATTGATATCTGCCTCGTTCTGAAGTAGATATTTGACGACAGATAAATGTCCATATCTGACGGATTGCATGAGAACCGTCTCTCCGAACATCAGATTAGTATCATCCACTCGAACATGTCCTAGCTCGATGAAATATCGTACTATATCTAAATTACCGTTCTGAATAGCTGTTCCATAGGCGAGAAGGATGCTACTTTGTTCTCCTTTGATGGTGCTTAAAATGTCCCAAACTGTTTCAGAATCGTTCCTTTCAATGGCTTGAATCAAACTTAAATTAAAGAAAAGTAAAGAAAATGTAAATGTAAAGAAAAAAATATCAATAAATAAATATAAAAAGCGTGAATTGTAGTTTGGCATATCTTAATGTTTGTTGATTTTGTTTTAAAATGGTGGCGTAACAGAAGTTATTGATTAATCCTATGAAACTAAAATGCAAAATTTAAAAGATTTTGGACAATTTATAGCTTGGTATATTGTATATAGGCAATAGTTTATTGTTGAAGACTATATTGACCTATAGATTTATGTATGCTAAATGTGTCGTTGGTGTGCTGACACTTACTAATAAGAATTGACCCTTCATCATGACGGACAGACCTGAGAATTAATTCATTTTCAAATAATTTGATTTACAACTTCAAAATATGGAGTTAAATAAAATAGTCCATGCATTTTTCTGAATTTTTTTCTGAACGAATATTTTTCTGTTTGATTAAAATTTAAAGCTGAATTGATCCATATTATGTATTTAGATTAAAAAAAAAAATATTGCATTTGTTTAGGGATATCAAACCAGGAAAGTGGAAGGATATATCATCATGTTTACTGTAAGTAGTACAGCAAAGTAAAAAGCATCAAACAGAAAGTAGACTTTAGGGTTTCATTGACATAACTTTGTATTCTTCGTTACGTGGCAAGACCCCCTTTTTTTCTTCGATTAAATCACATTTTACAATACTACATACATGTACATGATATGTATCTTAAAAAAATCAATGTAGAATTTTTGTCTAAAAAAGCAAAGATCAACTGTTTTGCATGTAAGTCTATGGAGCAGTCATTATAAGACTGCAATATCAATCTTTTCCTGGTTTACATACATAAATTATCATAATATGTTGCTTCCCTTGATCTCCCTTACGAAAGAATATTTTTATGATTACTGTTACCTTGATAATGTACGTGTGATGATTTCACGCCTTTCGTACAATTGTCCAACATTTCGTGCATACATTTAAATTTCACTTTTATATGGTTTTTCCTTGGAACAAAATAAACCACAACACACACATATGTCTTTGTGTATTGCGTGTTTGTTTACAAAACAAATGACTAAAAGTATCGTAGTTGCTTCCCTTTCCCCACAGTTCTAAGTAGACTAAATTCACGATTTTTATTCATAGTGTATTCTAATATTTTTTACGATCCTGTGGCAGAAAGGAACTTAGTATGGCGTTGCTCGAAAAACAGAAATTTACTTGTGGACACAATAAATTCTTGTTAATTGAGTCATTTTCATCATATCTACCAGAAAAACAAATCATCATCCCCTCATATATTAAATCAATTCGGTCATCTCATTGACTTCTCTCGTCCGGCAGTAAAAACCTTGCTGAGGTTGAGTGTCTATTTGACTGGCGGGATGTATAAATACACAGCAACATCCAGTTGGAATACAGTAGGTAGTTAAATCATATATGAAGAGAGAGTTCAAAGATCTGGAACAATTCGTTGAGGGGTCTGCAGGTTCCATGTGGCAAAAGGAAAACATTATGTCTCCTATCCAGGGTACCCTTAATTTCAAATGACGCATCTCTACAAGGGAAACTACAGTTGTTTTGTGATGTTAAAGGGTCAAAACGACCCAACCTATAAAAATAAAATGTGATGGTCAGATCTCTCAAGTAAAAAGGAACTTTCAAGGCCAAACTTCCAGTGTCTTCGAAAATTGTCAGTCCTGCCTATGAAATAGGTACTGTTATTGATCTTAACAATCTTAGTTACAGAACGTACTTGGATAACGCCACTTTTTTTACATGGCATCAATTGACAATTCTAATGCAACAACGTTTGTAACGTTCATTTTGATTGGATAACGTCACTTTCTTACATGGCATCAATTGGAAATTCATCAATTGGAAATTGATGCTATGGGACGTACGCGCAAGCGCAGACGGCATATGACAGATTTTAAATACATGTTTTAACGTTGTTTTCTGTCAGTTTCATTAGAATGGAGATAACAATATTGTATTTTAAGCTCCGACGGCATCAATTTGGGATTTGATGGTCGCAAATACCCGTTTACTGTCTCCGCTAACGCGTCGCCAGTAAACTTAATTTGCGACCATCAAATCCCCAATTGATGCCGTCGGAGCTTAAAATACAATACAGTTATCTCCTAATTGATGCTATGGAACGTACGCGCAAGCGCAGACGGCATATGACAGATTTTAATTACATGTTTTAACGTTGTTTTCTGTCAGTTTCATTAGAATGGAGATAACGCGTCGCCAGTAAACTTAATTTGCGACCATCATAAAAGATGCCGTCGGAGCTTAAAATACAATATAGGTATCTCCTAATTCCAACATACAGAACGACAATCTCCACATGTATATAATATACATATGTTAATCTAAATAGATATAATATGTGGTATGCGGAGCCTAGGCACACCCCGAACAACAAGCTATAAAAAGCCTAAAAAATTACTAGTGTAAACCCATTCAAACAGGAAAACAAACGGTCTAACTTATAAACTAGTAACATAAAACGCCAACAAATGACAACCACTGAACATCAGGTTCCTGACTAAGGACAGACCTACAACGCAACATCGAAGAGTTGCATGAAATTTTTCGCGCATTTTTCGAAAAAACAAAGAGTTTTATGTTTCGAGTTTGTTACATGGGACAACGTTATTAAGTTAACGTGTTTTCTTATAATTTATGTATTCCGACACCTACATTCATCATTTATTTATTCTTTCTTTATCATAATGTAAAAATTTGAGAAACAATCTTTATTTTCATATATAATATGACATATATAATTATATTTATTTTACGATTTCTCAGAATAATTTCCCGTCAAATATTTGATAAGCGCTATTTTTCGTGGTAGTAGCAATAGCTAACGTTGCGTCAGGTGTAAACAAATGTAGCGGGTTTAAACGTTTTAGTATAAACTTTACCCTCACCTTAAACAACAGTGTAACATCACAAAATGTTCACTATAAAATATCAATTGAAATGGCTTTAAAACTCAATCAAAAGACATATTATCATAAACATTCATTAAACGAATAAATTTGATCTATGACACAATGTAAATGTTCGATTCCGACTCTGATCAATCCAGATGCATTTTACAAATAAATAATAATCAAAGCGCTGTAAGCACTGTAGGCAGTTAACCAAAAACCAAGGCAAACATAATTATGAAAACTGTGGCAATGTTGCTTCAACTTTTTTTAAAGATTTAAAAGAACAAGCATTAAACATTCATATATAATTGTACAATTTATGTTCATTAAATGAATTAATCATTAAGGCAAATAATTCATATTATATCAAGGTTTTCAATAGCAACGCACATGACCACGAATGGTCATGAGTCTTTCATGAGTCAGCAGTGGTACAAATTTGCAATGATTGCAGTTCTTCTAGTTGATCGTAATTGTTCGTATTAGTTGACTGTTAGTAGTTCAAGTTGACTTTAGTACGAGCCTGTAAAAGTATGAATGGACTTGCTTCCCTGGAAAGAAAACTGAGTTTGTGTTGTACAGTACAAATGTTATGAGACACGAATCAGACAAATGTTTACTACTACAGGGATCAATGGTAAGGTCTGACTGACATGTCAATAGTAAATGTAAATGACTCCCACCTTCGACCCAAGTCCATGATGTCTAAGTTTGGAAAAAAATGACAGGTGTTAGGGTCTAGCAAAGTGATATGCATATGTGTCGCCTATGAGATTGACCTTGTATGTCATTCAATCTTTTTTGAAATGACAAACAGGAATGAATATGGTTTAGGCGTTGGTATCTCAATCTTTTACAAGTTCTCAAAACACACACAAGAGGGTGTGGGTGACCCTAGGGACTACCCCTATTTTTCATTTGATTTTTTATATTGTCCCATATATGAATATTTATGCTTTATGGGTGGGGATCTCGGCCGTTATCAAGTTTTCAAACAGGAGGGGGTGGGGACCCCAGTGACGTCCCCTATATTTCATTTGATTTGTTATATTGTCCAATACATGAATATATATGGTTTAGGGGTGGGAATCTTGACCGTTACCAAGTTTTGGTCATTTTTGTCTCTTGTGGATAGTTGTCTCATTGGCAATCATACCACATCTTTTTTTTTATATAAGAATCTTCCAGCTGTTTTAACTGACCTATCGAAATTGAGAAGAAAAAAATACCCCTTGAAATTACATACAGTAATATGTTTAACTTGAAAAGCATTTAACATGCATATTACCAACATTTATCACTTATAAAAAAAAATTATGCTGTCACCAGGAACATATATATTGTTAGATAAACTGTTCCCAGCTGTCACAATGTATTGGATTTTCACATTAAAATTGGTGTACAAAATATTTTCTGCTTTTTCCTTCTTTAACATATGTCTTTTGGTTTTCAATTCTAGTGTTTATATTTATTTACCATGCATAGATGTATTTTGTCACCTGTATGGATTTTTTTTTAGTCGATAGCCAAATCCGGGATTACCCTTATCCGCTTCCGGAATCGGATCCGATATTGTAATCTCCCGGCAGCCATTTTGGTTTCAATGTTGTTTTGACCTCTTGTTTTTGACAGATAGTGAGATACGATTTTACTCGGGATTTACACACTATTTATCGGCGATTTTATGTATAAAGCTAGTGGTTAAACAAATTGAACATCGCTGTCATGAATAGTAATGATGAAAATAAGTTTGAGATCGTTTATTAGGAAACTTTGGTAAAAATGTTTGCAGTTATTTTTTTATATAATTCTTTCAAGGTCCGTCGGGCATGTCGTGCGTAGCTAGTAACCAAGTAGAAAGTCCGACTGCAAAAGTGGAAGGTCGCAGACCTCGGACCATCGCTAATTTGAACCCCTGCGTCCAAATTGAAAAGATACGAAAATTTCGTCTTCTTTTTAATTCAAAATTGCCGCCAACAGCGTGATCAGTTGAACTTATATACGTAGTTGACTACGTATTGACGACTAACAATATTCCTACGACTTTTGCAATTTGGGAAATCTTAAATACTTGTCTTAAGAGATTTTCGGCGATTAGATATTTCATACATTTGTTCTTTGACATCTTAGCCAAAAGCTCAGGGGATAATAAACTACATAAGGATTCCTAATGTGCTCTACTTCCTATGTGCAACTTCAAAACTTTTGGGAAAATCGACGATCATTTAAGGTTTTTCTGGTCATATGTTTTGTAATCCAGAATGAAAAGTATAAAAAAAACTGTCCAATAAGTTACAAATAATATAGTAGCCAGCTAGATGATAACAATGGCACGTATTTCAGCATTTATTGGGTAGCACACAAATCCAGGGTGCTCGCATAAGGCAGCTTAACTGCCTAAAAATGGAGGGTCGACTGACCATGTGTATATCATAGTTTTTTTGTCTTTTTTTTAAGAAATGTAAATGTTAATACGGATATATTTATGGATCCATATACATTTGTATATATTAATTCATATACCTCTGTATTTATCAATCAATTTACCTCTGTATATTTACCAATCAATTTACATTTGTATTTATTTATCGATATACCTTTGTATTTAATTTATCGATATACCTTTGTATTTATTTATCTATATAGACTACATGTAACTTTGTATTTAGTTATCGATATCCCTTTGTTGTTTGGTTGCTGTCCTATTTGCGTAAACAATCACATCTCTTATTCAGCTCCTTCGTGAATTTTGAGAAGATTAAAAGATAAACAATATCCTTTGGAAACCTACACCAAAATTGATTTTTTTATTATTTTTTTTTATTTTAGATAAATGCAAAACGACAAAATTGCATAGAGATTGCTCTATATTTTGATTAACATATATAGGCAAAGAAAATTTTGCATAGTTAGATACATGTCTGATGAAGGTATATACATTAGCAACTTTACCTGACCATATAGGAAAATAGGTATTTAGTCGGATCTTAACACGTACTTGTGATTTGGTTAAAACCGGTTTTGTTCAAAATATACGAAGAAATGTCGAAATGTTCAGGACTTAATTAAATCCGTATTTCGGTAGGATGGTGCAAGCATACGATTTTTATTGCGTCTTACACTTTGAGAAGCGATAAATCTTCAACTACTTTTTTCAAATATTGTGTAAAAACGTCAATTTTGAGCTATGAAAGTCAAGTGGCTCGAGTATTTTTCTGAGGAAGTTTTAAAAAATTGCAAAGAAATATTTTTACATTGAGTTAGCTTTCATTAGTCTTAACTATCTATAGATTAACAACTTTTGGTTATATTTATAATTTAGAATCATCATTGAAGGTGGGGGGCGATTTCGCAGATAATTAATTATATTGGTGTGCCATTTGTATGCAAGAGTGACATTTCGTTGTATTATGTGCCAATTCGAAAAAGTTATGCGAGTATTCTCTCCCCTTAACAGGTTCATTATTTTATAATTAAGTTTAGGTTTCTGATATAATTTTGAATAATTACAAAATGTAACAATTCAATATATTTCAGTTTTTGTTATTGGTGTATCAAAAACATTGATGTACTAATATAATTTCATAAATTTGAAACGTTTAAAATGATTACATACCAATATAAAGAACCGTTCATCATTTTTGAAAAAGACTATGAACGAAAATCTATTTATTTATCTTCCCTTGGTGACAGATTGATTGGCAAATGAACCAGCATAATATAATGGTAATCCAGCAAGCAATTTTTAATTGTAGCTTATTCAACGTTAAAACAATTTTCCACTATTAACGAATGTTACTTTATACAAATATAAGGACTTTGTTAGCTAAATCTACAAATTTTATTAGATATTATGATTTTTTATTGCAATAGATCAATATGCTATATACATATCTTGCGTTGTCAGTTAATTTTCGACTAATGAGTTTGAATGTCCTTCTGGTATCATTTGTCTCTTTTTTTAAAAAGAAACATGTCGAGGACTATATTACACTACTTTTTAGCATGTTGTCCATCGTTTTATCACGACAATGACACAAAACAATCACGGCATATTTTTAAAAATGCAAAACATACTTTTTATGATAATTCAACATCAATAACATTTTTCAATAAGATGTAGTTAGAAACAGTTTTTGGAAGACCTAATTGATCTATAAATATATGAGGATAATGTCCAATTTGTCTGCGTATGAGAATTCGACATAATTGTTTTAAAGTTCTTGGGGATTTCCCAATATCAGCTAAATTAAAATGTCCAAGGTCATCACATACAATGTCGCGCCATTTATCTACATCACATCCAGCGGCAAATAAAGTTTCTATAATTCGCTTTTGTTTTCGTTGACAAGCATGGACGAATGGTGGACAACTCGTTTCTGACTTATCTTTGTATAAAATATTTATATCACAGTTCGAATAAATAAGTAGGCACAATATTTTGTAAACCCCTGTGTTTATTGCATAGCCAATAAATGGAATATCAGATGTGTCTCGGAAGTCCGGGTCTATTCTATTTTCTAAAAATAAACGAAAACAGTCAACTACGACCGAAAATGCTGAGAAATATCTTGAGGACATACAAAAATGTGCTGCTATCTGTCCCTGTCTGTGGTGTATTGCGTACATATCACATCCTGCCTCAAGTAATCGTTTAATTTCCTCCACTTTGGCTTGGTTAGAAGCTAGGATTAGAGGAGTCTGACCATCGTTATTTCTAGCCTCTAAGTCTATTTTGGTATTTTCAAGAAGACAATTGAGAATTTCCCAGTTATTTTGTGGCCTCTCCGGTCCACTCACACATACATGGAGAGCCGTGACTCCATTTTGACTACTTTTAAAGTTAATATCTGCTTCGTTCTGGAGAAGATATTTGATTACAGATAAACGACCACATCTGACTGCATGCATAAGAGCCGTCTCGCCAAACATCAAATCCAGATCGTTGACTTGAACATGTTCACTTTCGATAAAATGTCGGACAATATCCGGGTTACCATTTTGAACAGCTGAGGCATACACTAACATAATAACATCGCTGTTGCCCTCTTGGTTGTACAAAATATCACGAACTGCTTCTTCATCGTTGCTTGAGACAGCATCGCATAAGCTGAAAAGAATGTGAACAAAAATAAGAAAATGACTCAGTCCATTCAATATAAAACACAAATAGTATATCAATATATTTGTGTATGTAATGGAAAGCATATTTAGGTTATGATAATAATTTCGTGAATAAATCACTAAAAACCTCAGACGTTTTAGTAACTCGATCAGTTACGACTTATTAGTTATTATAAGAGTCGAAGCTTCAGAATAGTGAGCCGGTTGATGTTCGATAATTGATCAAGAGTACGCCGAAAGAAAAGCTTGAGAACCAAGAAAGCTAAAAATAATAATCCCTTTCCGATATTAGTTCAGATTTTACGAATCGACGCGGGTACAGAACCACATTACTATCATGCAGGGGCGGATCCCAACCCAGGACAAAAAGGGGGTTCCAACTATATGTCTCAATTCAAATGCATTGATCGTCCAAAAAAAGGTGGTTCCAAACCCCGACACCCCGCCCCCTGGATCCGCCACTATCATGCACATTCAAGTATTTTATGAGGTGAACACTAAACGTAAATTAAGTATAACTAAAGACCAATAACTTTCTTTTGACTGCCCTTCACTCATGTTTCAAGATTCACAGATATATAAGCAGCATTTCATAATGTTTAATTTACAACTACGTGTCGTTTGAAGTGGATGCTCCTAACCATCTTTGAATTTATTTTTTTCGTTCATTTCTTTGCAGATACAAATGGGGACACGTTACAGTTATACTAGTTGTGAAAAAGCCTCACTGATTATGCTCACTGTCCCCTCCCACTTTTTAAAAATTTATTTAGGATGATCTATGCCTGAGAATTGTATTACATATGCATTTCATAGGCGGATCCAAGCGGCCTGGGGGGCCCCCTTTCGTGGGAAAAATTTGGTTGATTATATAGGGAATCATTGAAGCATGGAGCGGCCCCCCCTTAGGAAAAGTTCTGGATCCGCCACTGCATTTATCAAATATTGAGTTTCGAGTGTAGATTGGACTTTACCAGTTTCGTATGACGCAAAATCGAGTACATGACAGGTATACCTGTATATATGTGGGACTACTAGCCTAACTAGGGATTATACTATTATATATACAAACAGAAACATTCATTGACATTGTTAAATAAACGATGTATACATGTCGGTCTGCCATATCACTTGACCAATATATTTGCTTTTATATAAATGAATAAAGTTGTTTACCTGGTCATCAATGAAGTGAATTTGGGTCTGTCATCATTAGTGCTAAGTTTTCTGAACATACTGTCCTAGATGTTCAATGACTTCTCATGTAAACAAACCAGTAAATTTAGAATGTTTGGAGTTGCTTCCCTTTTGCCACCATTCACAATGATTGAATACATTTTGTTCGGGTTTTTTTACCGCTATTTTTAACGTAAAATATGAAAGCAGAAAACCCCAATGATTATACCATTGGAGGAAATAAAATCTTGTTTTTATGCTCCCATCCTATAGCTCGATATAAACTAATTTTTTCCCTAACATTTTTTTATCTAGGAAAAAAAGGGGGAGGGGTCAAAATGCAGGGGGATCAAGTTAAGGGGATTCAAATTTTTTTGATAACTTCAAAGTGGGGGTATCAATATTTTTTTGCACATGATATAGAAGTCAGAGAAAAAATGTCAAGAAGAACATTGCAACAGTCAAATGGAAATATATTTTTACCACCATTCATATACAATTAAGTAAGATATCTCATAAATTTGGTGATGTAGGAATTAAGCTGCCATTTTGTGTCATTTTGTCCCATTTAAAATGCATAGATGCTTCATAACCCGAATAATCCACTTGTTTTTTTTCCACTCAACTTCGATTGATCTACATTAACAAGCATTATTTGTATAAATTAAAATGAAATCTCTGTAGCGATTTGTTCAAAATTCACAAGTCAAAAAATACATATCACGCTTCATCATGAAAGAATACAGTGTAGAGCAATACATTCTCCGATAAATGGTCCAAATATTCTGCATACAAACAGTTGAATATTGATACAAAAGATGATTCTGAGATGACAAACACCACTTATGTACCTTTTTGTTTTCATTATAAGATCCCTTTGGGTCCATGTATTCCATTTTGTAATTTTAGGCTAATAAATCATACATTTATAAAGAATGATGAATGAAATATGACAATAAATGAGTAATTGGACAAGCTGAAAGCATGAACCATCCATATCAAAAGTTTTCCGACTCAATAGAGGTTTCTAAAATGCCTAGCGTAAAATTTAAGTTTATGCAGCGTTCAAAAGAGGAACATTTGATAGATTCCTCTTAGTAAATAATGTGTTGTTACTGTTTAAAAAAAAACAACTTTTTAACGTATAGTATGTACAAAGTTACGTAGGAACACATTTACTTAAATAAATTTAGGAAATTAAAAAAAAAAAAAGAAAAACCTTCAAAAAGCACTGACTTGCTCCATCTATTAAAATTCATGGAACAGCCTTATTTCAAGGCAATTTTCCCTTAAATATGGTTTTGGACTCAAACCATTGAGAATATTTCATGCTTGCAATATTTCCGTGAAATAACATAATAAGTGTTTTTTTCAATGTTTAAATTTGAGCATGGTTTATAAAGGGGGTATTACATTTTTTAAATGTTTTGATGGGGTGGGGGGTGTCAAATAATTATAGACAAATTTCATGGGAGGATCAAGAAAATTTTATACGTTTGATTGCAAAATGAGCAGCCCCACCTTCCCAGGTAAAAAATGATAAGTCCCTAAGTTACTTGGATCACGCTAAATACTGCGGTGATGTAGATGCATAAAACGTTGGGGTTTGTTTAGCATATTGCTTTGGATGGGCGAACATTGTCACCAACCGAGGAATAATATATTAACCTAATCTTATATACTCGGGGCTGAGGTCTTTTTATCGAGATAAGTAAAAGTTCATCATTATCTATTGATTTTTATAAGTAAGTAAGTAAATTATTTATTATAGTGACATGTGTAAATATGTACAGATTATAAATATACAATATATGATAAATATTAATACACCCGGCCCAATGGACCTATAAGTCACCTCAAATGAAATTAAGTAATTTTAAAACAATATATCACGTTCTTCAAAATAACAAATTATTCATGAAATTATCTTTATATTTACGGAGATTAGTGAATAAGGAAATCAATTGCACTTTGTCTAAAAAGTTTTAAGATACTGGTTTTGGTAAACGGAATTTTATCTAAATTTGACTCCATTGCATCCTCAGCTGTTTTACGTTGTTTTTATCAAGAAAGGATAAGCAGAGGTGGATTTAGAGGGGGGGCCAAGGGGGCCCGGGCCCCCCCCCTTTTTGGGAAAAAATTTGGCTGCTTATATAGGGAATCATTGAAGCGTGACTGCAGCGGGCCCCCTCTTAGGTCAGTCAGTGGGCCCCCACTTATGTAAATTTCTGGATCCGCCACTGATAAGCGTTTATAACGAGGATCCAAGATGGATGCCACAATTAAATGGTGTTTGGTTTACAATATCGTCGTCGGTGATTTTAAATCACCGTTAAATGTTGCACCAAGTGTACTTTTTACTTTACGAACTGAATTGTCGGTACACTGGAATTTTAACTTGTAATCCACACACAATATGGTAGACAAAATTCAAACTGTCCGTATCAACTGCACAAATAATACATGGTGGTGTTGAACTATAGATTATATGTTCTTATGTTGTTTATCATCTTAATCACGTGATATAGATATCCTTTATTTGTCTTTGTTAATTGTTTAGTCCATTTTTTTGGTAATATCCTTTTGTCGTGGCTCAGTATTCATACATCCCGTCAATGTGTTTTTTGCTATAGTATTTTTTGTATTTTTGTCTTTCATTTTTGTTTATGTGCTTTGTCTTTGTGCCATTTTGTCTTTCTTTGTTGAAACAATTGTTTTATTTTATATTGATCAAGATCATAACACAACATTGACAGCTGTATCCATTGTTTTTATATTTTTATACGACCGCAAAAATTGAAAATATTTTGGTCGTATATTGGTATGACGTTGACGTCGTCGTCGTCGTCGTCGTCCGAAGACATTTGGCTTTCGCACTATAACTTTAGTATAAGTGAACAGAAATCTATGAAATTTAAACACAAGGTTTATAACCACAAAAGGAAGGTTGGGATTGATTTTGGGAGTTTTGGTCCTAACAGTTTAGGAATTAGGGGCCAAAAAGTGCCCAAATAAGCATTTTTCTTGGTTTTCGCACATTAACTTTAGTATTAGTAAACAGAAGTCTATGAAATTTTAACATAAGGTTTATGACCACAAAGGGAAGGTTGGGATTGATTGTGGAAGTTTTGGTCCCAACAGTTTAGGAATTAGGGCCCAAAAATGAATTATTGGGGTTCTTTGATATGCCAAATCTAACCGTGTATTTAGATTCTTAATTTTTGGTCCTGTTTTCAAATTGGTCTACATTAAGGTATAAAGGGTCCAAAATTAAACTTAGTTTGATTTTAACAAAAATTGAATTCTTGGGGTCCTTTGATATGCTGAATCTAAACATGTACTTAGATTTTTTATTATGGGCCCAGTTTTCAAGTTGGTCCAAATCGGGGTCCAAAATTAAACTTTGTTTGATATCAACAAAAATTGAATATATGGGGTTCTTCAATATGCTGAATCTGGATTTTTAATATTTTGGCCCTGTTATCAAATTGGTCCACATTGAGATCTAAAGGGTATAAAATTGAACATTATTTGATTTCATCAAAAATTGAATTCTTGGGGTTCTTTGATATGCTGAATCTAACCATGTATTTACATTTTGGATATTGGACCATAATAGGTAAATGTCCAGTTAAAATTTTTTTATGTTTTTAAGTTTTGGATCTTAGACCACATTCATTCTGTGTCAGAAACCTATGTTGTTTCAACTATTTAATCACAATCCAAATTCAGAGCTGTATCAAGCTTAAATGTTGTGTCCATACTTGCCCCAACTGTTCAGGGTTCGACCTCTGCGGTCGTGTAAAGCTGCGCCTTGTGGAGCATCTGGTTACCTATTACGTCTGTTTGTTTTATTCACACATTGTTGTCAATATAATAAAGTTTTATGCGACTGTCATACAATTGAGAAGATAAGAAGCTATAACAACACTAGGTTTAATCCACCATTTTCCACATAAGGAAATGCCTGTTCCAAGTCAACAATAAGACAGTTGTTCTCCACTCGTTCAATGTGTTTGAGCTTCTAATTTTGCCATTTGATAAGGACTTTCCGTTTTGAATTTTCCTTGGAGTTCGCCGTATTTTTGTTAGTTTGCCTTTTTTAATTATTTGTCATTTGTCTGAAAGTCGTTCCACGCTTGCATGTGTATTGATGTTTTGCACTGGAAACACATGTATCTTTGTGGGGCAAGTTTGTGGTCACAATTTCTATGGACAACTTACCATTTTAAAAAGTTAAATGATTTCAACGATGTCAAAAGGATGAACAGATAAGTCATTGAGAAGTCCAAATGCCTAAATCTATTTAGTTAACCATATATCATATTGAGGACTTTTATAAAATGGGGTCAAAATTGGACCTGCTAGTACATATGCTTATGTGTTAACCTTTTCTCTAAGACAAAGAAAAACAAATATGAAACCAAAAAATGCAGAATACTCAAATAATCATTTCCGATTAGAGGAAATCAAATCCAGTTTCGTGTACTTCGATCCTAAGTATAGTATGATGTAATTTAGTGTTTTAAAATACATTTATTCGCCATCATACATGTCTGAGACGGGCTATAATGATCACGCTACAGACTGTGGTGATGTAGACGTTTAAAAAGTAGAAAGTGGGGAATTGTGTTTGCATAATGCTTTGGATGGGCGAACAGAGTCACCAACTGAGAATAATATATTTACTTAATCTCATATTCAATTTCCTACGTATTTAAAATATCATAAAAATAATTAATGAATAATACAGTTTTCTAACTTCATTACGCAATTTTTGTCTAATCTCATGTCTCATATATTGAAGGTGATACGAAACAAAAGCCATGGTGATCGGTACGGTGTTGAAGCCGCTTCCTGTTTAAAACTTGTGAACATTACGTGTCATGAATGCGCTTAAAATCATGCTGTTCCTCCACTGCGTTTTTGTAACTAAGTGATCATGAACCAAACGAGTTCTGCAAATGACTTGGCTAATGTATCGTGAAATCATTTTAATTCACAAGGGTAAAATCGAAAGCTTCAGAAAAAAACATCTTTGATGTTGAAAACATAGATTTTCTGTCAATAAATATAATAAATTAATAAGCTGAACTGTGTCATAGCATGATGGGTAATGTCTTTATAGATGTTTTACGCGTGGTCGGATGAAGGAATTAAAATCAAGCGTGAAATACCACACACATTCATAATGAGACGGTTTCACGTTGATTTTGTTTTTGATGACGATGAGCAGAATATTAGAAACGCGTCCTATGCAAATATAATGTCTGGTTGTTTACTTGTGCAGTCAGCTAATATGTATACGTTAAGCTCTACATGAAGTTTGAAAAGATAAATCTATTCATTTCGAAAATATTGATAAAGTGTTATTATAATTTTGAACAGTAGATTTTTAACGACCAAATATTACTTATAATCTCTTCAAATAAATGTAGTCTAAAGCCTACGCTTGTTCCAGTAAATACTAAATCTAGGCGCAGCATGGTTTATTTTTTTATTTTTTTTATTTCTTCAATTATACGTAAGCTATGTGTGTGTCTAAGCATTTTAATTTGCAGTATGAAGTGAAGTTGTACGTGGGTTTTCTGTGTTGAAGTATAATCTATAAAAAGAGATGATGATCTCATGAAGTCAACCTCCACATATGAAGTAAAAATTTTAATAAAATTTTCCCTTAAATCAAATCTTTTTTTTTAAATCCCTTCAATATGCAGATTTTAATCGTTGATTCCTTTTTTTGTTTAAAGATAAAGCATTGCAGTTTAGGTTTTAAAATATATTCTTTATTGGGTCTACTTAGTGACTTATGATTAAAAACAAGGGAGAAATTATATTAAATCTTGTCTTATGTTGGTTAATAAAATAGTGCACAAGCGGCGGTTATTTTAATGTTAATCAAATGGTTTGAAAGAATGAAATCAATTTGAGCCACATATGTTCTTAATTTCAATTGAGCAAAAAAGTTTAAAATTTCGTCAACGTGTTCTTTAAATCGTTCGGGCAAAGATCTATTTTATGAAAACTGGTATTCAACATTTTTTTGTCTTCATTTGATCCAAACAAGCCCTTAATCGTGGGTACAAAAATGTCAGCAAAAAATTAAACATTTGTTTTTTCGTAACAAATTTTATTTATAACACTATTAGTTATTACTTTATGATATGATACAAAAATTAACCCAAAAAAATCGATTCGGTTTGGCCCCAGATGACTTTTAAAATGTTTATATCATTGAAAAAGCTCCAAATTATCTCCCTTTGGTGCAAAAATGCTATTTTTTTGGCATTAAAATTGAAATATTTTTTTTACTCATCGGTGACCTTTATTTTTTTTATTGTTTTGAAATAAGCTATACATTAACTAAATAATTGTAAAATTTAAGCGATTTCTGTAATTAAGTTCTTTTTTATTTTATTTCGATATTACCTCTTTTTTCTCCTATTAGTTCAACAGAAAAAAAAGTACCTTTACAAAAATGTATGCTTCTTTCGAAGGCAGATTGTGAACATAAATGATCGGTGACCCCTCTTTTTTATTTAATTTTTCTATTAGGTATAAGATAAAGTTCATTTATAGAAAAAAATAGCGAAATCTTATATTAAATTTAAAAAAAAAATGATTTAGACCCGCGAGCCCCCTTATATATACAATCTAAAGTGCATTTCAAAGTGTTCTTTGTTGTGGTTCCTACCATGATACCGATATTTTAAGGTACGATTCTTCAATATTTCCAGGTGAAATAAATATGTAAGTAGGCATACAATCATTATGTGCTTACAACCTCCATACCCGTCAATGTTCCTCATCAAAGCTTAACCCCTGTGTACGAAACTTATAGATTTATATGACAACAGTTTGATGGCGGATATTCAAACTTTTGAACTAAATATTACCTTTGTCAGAGAAAAAATGATACTTTTGACAATATTTGTCATTGATATTCCACAATATTTTCGAATGATTGGTCAATCGTACCTAAACGGTTAAAGAACCACACACAGTCGTTGTGTTATAAAGGTCTTTAGCATGTAAATCTTTTATATTAAGGTCAGGAGTGGGTAGACCGTTACAGCATATCTGTATCACCGATGACGACGGATTATCGCTCGTGATTTTTTCCACATATATAGGTCAACCGAATTTGTCTTATCACCGAGTTTATACTTCCTTGAGAAACACGAGGAATGGTCCATGCGGAGCAGATTCTGTTTTTATTTCTGTAACACTTAAGATTACCCACTTTTTATGCCCCACCTACGCATTATGTTTTCTGGTCTGTGGCTCCGTTCGTTCGTTCGTCCGTTCGTCCCGCTTCAGGTTATTTTGGTCAAGGTAGTTTTTGATGAAATTAAAGTCCAATCAACTTGAAACTTAGTACACATGTTCCCTATAGTATAATGTTTCTAATTTTAATGCCAAATTAGATATTTACCCAATTTCAAAGTCCATGGAACATGGAAAATGATAATGCGAGTGGGGCATCCGTGTACTTTGGACACATTCTTGTTTTATTTGGGTTCATGCTGCTCTGGTTTTAGTTTTGTATGTTGTGTTTTGTATACTGTTGTTAAACTATTTGATGATTTTCGTATTTCGCCATGGCATTGAGGGTTTGTCATTGGCTTATCAGTTTCTTCGGTATCTCCCGTCTCTCTTTCTATACACATTACCATTTTTAATAGATTTTAAAGTTTATAATGCAATATTATAATGGCCTGATATTAGTATATCAATTATAAAATATTAACAACAATACCGAACTCCAAGGTAAATTTAAACAAGAGGAAATCCATAAAATCTGACAAATTCAAACGTTAAACAAATAGATATTTGAACTTACGGAACGAATGGAAAAAACTATCAATATTCAACCGAGTGGTGGGATTTAATGTTTCGTGCATTAAACACACCAAAAACAGGTTGACTTAAGTAACAGAACTAACAAAAAGTGGGAAAAGATACTAAACGGAAATTAAAAAATATTTAGTCAATGAAAAACAAAAAACATCGTAGCTTAAAAGGAAACCGACGAAAAAGAAATAATCTACAAAACATAATACAAAATATTAACACTGAACAACACAAAAGCCACCAAAAAACAGTGTGAAGATCTCATTTGATTTAGAAGGTTTTTTTTACAGACGTTCACTTGTCATCATTACTTGTCTTGCCATGCCGGTTTGGTCGCCTCGAGATTTGTTGATGGATACAACTTTAAAATGTGTACATAACGGAAGATATTTACGCCGGGTGTCGATGCACGCGGTTCTTCCGAACCCATTCTATATTTGTCAGGTTGTACCTAAACTTATGATATTTAAGCTGACGATATTTTTATTCAAAATCTACAATGTGAATTTACAGTTCAGATAACTTCAATCTATCCTTCAAACTGTCAGAAAAAATTGTCATAAATAGTTCTACCCTAAAACACTTCTATCAAAGAAATTCTATAGAATTATTCTAGGATAGAACTGTCAGAATCAGTTCTAGAGTGACAGTTCTAGAGTAGAACTATAACAATCTGTTCTTAGACAAGATCAGAACTATAACAATTTGTTCTAGATCAGAACTAGTCAAACCTGGTATAGGGTAGAACGCTTGTCAGAAACGGTTCTAAATAAGGAGATCTGTTATACGATTTGTTCTAGCAAGGTTATATGTTTCACAATCCACGCCTCTTTTGGGGAGATTTATAATATTCATAGATATGTTGTTTTGTTTACATTCTGGCTCACATATATAATCTTTATGTTCCATCTCATAAAGACATGACTTAGGCATGATTGTTTCCAATATAAACACACATGGATAGAGACTTAATTAAATGTTGATGAAGACCCAAAGTTAAGAGACGGGTAGTGCAGACTATAAACTCTCAGAATTTCGAGACAAATAAATGTTGAAAATGTGTCACACAGCCCTGTCTTGACCTTTACATAAAAGGAGTGCATATGAACTTCTGTTCTTGGATATATTTTTTTATGAAACTTCAAAGTAAAATGAGCACAGCCTTAGCCATAAAAGGAGTTCCAATGCTAATTGCATTGTCTATACTTTCTATATAGGTGCTACCTATAACTGATCTGTCAGTAATCTATTGAGAACATTCTTGATTCGATTTCTAATTTGAATTCTAAAACGTATTTGTGCACGCCAATTATGCAGTACCATCATGAAATAAACTATAGTGGTCAAAAACGGACAAGTTAGTAACAAATTACTTTGATAAACAAAAACGCAGATTAGCCAAATTTGTCTTGGTAAAAGTGTCGATTTATGGTTGACTAGGCCATAACAAACAGCTAATAAAGTTAAAAAAATCTTCTTCCTTTAGATTAATAAAAACGTCACTGTCCTTATATCCCACTTGAAGACCGCAATTTGTGTCAAGCAAACCCGCCGATTTTACACCTGTTTTAATAGGCACTCGTGTTTAGTACTTTTTTCTGTAGAAAATAAGTTATAATGTCGCTTTGACAAGCGAGGACTGATGCTGTTTCGGTTTGTACGGCTGATTAATTCATTACAAGGCAAAATGTGCCGTAATTCAGCACTTCAAGAGAATGTTAACCAATAAATATTTTATTACATTTATCGAGATTGAAAACTGACAAGGCGTCTCGAATGATAACAATGTAATTTTAAGTGTCCATAAAATCCGATCAGCTAATAGCCCATATACCGCAGTGATTTGCCATATCATAATTTGAATGATATATCCCTAGTTGTTAGAAATGGCTATCTTGACAATAAAAGCATCTTTAACGTATTTAAACACCATATTTTCATTTTTCTTTTGATATCTGAAGCTCTATCTGAACAAAGACACCCTATGTTGTGTGGAAATTTATCAAACGTTTTGAAATTAAATTGTATGAAATTTTTACCTTTGTACAGTTTTTGCTAGGAATTTTAATCCAATTCAAAAATATGTTACCGACCCTTTCTCGTATGTTTAGCTTTTGATCTAGGTTACATAAATTTATCTGCGATCATTTAGAATAATTACTTGTTTGAAACGCCATGAAATTCTTTGCCTCATATAGGCGAACAGTTGGTACTTAGATTAATTTGAAATTTCCAATGTCAAAATACCCGTCGCGCTATTGCGAAAAAAACGTTAACTTAAATTATAAGAAAGTATTTTTCAAAATTAATATTTCAAGGTCAGATGATGTGCTTATTCGTTTAAAAGTAGGATGATTGAATAAAACATAATATAGGCGATCAAATGTTGTTATGAATATTAACTGCTAAATGCACAAATATTGGAAACAATGGACGAGATCCTAAGTTGGCACATTTACATACGTTTAAATATTTTTTTTAAATTATACAACTGTTAATTGCATTGAAAATATATCGTATATAGATATATTAATTGTTAAATTTCTAAACGTTTCATATTCGATATTTGGAGTATGGACTCGCAGATGTGATGTGTGATGTATTCATAAGAGGAGACGTTCACTACGTAAAACGTCACCAGTATCTGAACAAAATGTTGATGAAACAGGGTTTGTCAAAGAACGTATCGTTCTTTTTCAAAAAAAAAAAAAGTTCATCGAACATACCAAGACCTTATTGAATTATATTCCATTTCAACTTCACGTATTATACACGATGGTCTTGAAGTGTAATTCCAGGTACTGACTTGTTTATAATCTTTATAACGTGTAATGGTATTCTTACTTTATCTAAATTATTACTTTTAATGTAAGTTCTTTTTTTGGGGAAAAATCATTTGACGTGGTGCGATACTTTACACTCGGTCATTGTGTTATTGTGCTATGGTAACTTTTTGTATTCTTGTCTGTGGTATTTGCTAATGTGCTTTGTCTATAAGCCTCTTTGTTTTTCTATGTTGACAAATATGTTTGTGTTATAGTGATTGAGATTATAACACAATGTTGACTGCTATTCCCCTATTTTTTTTTTTTTTTTACATTTTTACATTTTTTGTCTGTTTGTTTTATTCATACATCGTTGTCAATACAATGGATTTTTTTGTGTGACTGTCATGCAAATGAGAGGTTTAATCAAACATATTCTACATAAGAAAATGCCTGTACCTATCATGCAAATGAAGATGTGGTATGATTGCTAGGCATATGACAGTTTTTTGTCCATTCATTTGGTGTGTAAGACCGTTTGATTTTACCATTTGGTTAGGAAAAGTCCGTTTTGAATTTTCCTCGGAGTGCGTTTTTTTGTTATTTTACTTCCTGCCCTTTCGACACAACTAGGTTTGTTCCGTTTTGTTTGATTCATTAAGGTTTTCTTTTTTCGGATTGCGTATTTGAAATGAATTTAATGCCTCTTTTGTCTCATTTCATAAACTGCATTCAGATAAGAACTATTGCGATCAATTTCTATATGAATTTACAATTAAATCATCATTGACTGTGCTTACTATAACTTTAATACAATTCTTTTTATTATTCTGATTTTGTTCAGAAAATTACGATATGGCTATTAATTGTTCCATAATTAATATGTTGTTTTCCTGATTTTGTCATATAGTTTGCATATTAAAATTTAAAAGTGTAATCTTGATTTAAAAATTGAGCCTATATTTATCAGTAAAATACAGAATTCAAATTGAAAAATATTCAAAATTTTCTTCATATGCTATTTCTTGTACGTGTTCTTGAAGATTAACTTTTGTCCAACCATAACAATCAATGAAGGTTTCCAAATATCAAATGACCTGAAATGGAGTAGACACATAACCGACATCAGCAAGATAGCCAACGTTGCCTTGAGGTTTCTCAGAAGGAACTTGGGAACGTACCAGTAACATGTAGAAAAACAGCATATATATTCCTAGTAATAAAAGTATCTTATCCTAGTAATACCTACAATGCAATATGGCGCAACCATCTGGTAACCATATATGGATGGGATTATTGACAAAATGGAGCGAATACAAAACAGAGGCATACGATTTATCAAAAAGAATTAGAGTCATGAACCAGGATTCATAACAAACATTAGACATCAGCTCGAAATTGAAACGCTAGAGGAAAGGAGACGTCTCTTTTTCCTCTAGCGTGCTTTGCTACATGCTGGTACGTTCCCTCTATCTGACCCAGATATAGATAAGGTTATTAAGGATCTGATAGGTATCAGCCAGCCGACAATTGTGTCATACAAGACCGAAAAGAACAATCAAAGCCAGAATATTTGCTAATTGTGAAACAAACAATGTAATTTAACGGCACATAATAAGCAACAACAAATGATTTATAGTACATGTACCAGACATCAATACGCCACACTATTAACACACATTCTATGTTGAAACAATCAAAACTTGAAACCAAGTGCCAGATAAAGATAATAATGAAGATTCTGTATAGAAGCCTTCAAGAACGCTCTACAAGAACTCCGCCCATAACATGGTCACTCTTCCCTACCGTATATAAAAGCCTAAATATAAGAGTCTACAGGTACATTTACCAACACAATCCACTACAATTCTGCTACCCCGAATGCAAATGAAATTCGAATGCATCATAAAATTAGATCAATATATGCAGGCATAAAGAAAAATACCCGGACAATTGTATGTTTTCAGAACGATTGAAGGGCGAGAATGAGTAACACTTAATACCACAATCATTTACTTAATGACAAGAGCATAATAAAAAGACCAACATACACAGATTATCTTATCGTGTGCGAATTTAAATAAGGTTTCATCCAACTACTGTTATGTTAAATATGAAAATGATGACTTTTTACTATTGCATCTGACGATGGTATAAAATAGTATGCTAAAACAAGAGGCGCAAAGACCAAACACGAATAAGAGACCCAATTTACCTTAAAAAGTAAAATGACAAAAAATACCGATCTCCGAGGTAAGCATACCCTTGTGAGCATAATACCAAATGCACAAAAAGCAGCAATAACAAATGAATCAATATTCTTCTTGTTACTCGTATGTATTGTGTCTGAATGGTCAAATAAAATAAAGTAAAGTAAAGTAAAAATAACTCAATCAACAACTGTGGGATTTTTTTTTTAAATTCTTCTATTTCGGTTCAAATCGAAAGACCCTTCACTTGTACTATACAAGAAGGATTGACCGGCAGCACTAGCCTTGAATTTTTGTCATATATCATCGATGTGGAAAAAAAACTTTTCAAATATATCACTTAGATTCAGAAACATGCCGTCTAAGTAAACTATCCCTTTAGATGATGATGATCTTTTAGGCAGAACCGTATTATATACATATATACACATGTATTATAAACATGTAAACATGTAAAATAGCACGAGTCATTGGACAAAAATGTCATTAACAGTTTTTAATTAATAAATTCCGATTACTGGTGAGGCGAATTAGTAATGATGTTCATTTAGAATTGTACCCTTCCTTGACAAGGTAAAACATAATATGCATGACGGGAATGATCACTGAACCTAGCCACCCATTTTATTAATTTGTCCATTTCTCATAGGTCTGAAATGTCATTTACATTAACTTATAATCCCTCTATCATTCATTCAGTGTCATGTAAAATTCATTTCTAGTTCATCACTATTAAACCAATAAACTATTATGGAAATATTAAAACATGGCGCCTTAAAATCCAAAGCAAATCAATGTTTCGCTCCGTAGAAATTGTGAAGAATTATACAAATAATTGAAAAATTAATTCGCCAAAAAACGACACGATTCAGCTTTTATCCTGGCACTGAAGACTTCATGGCTGAACAAACCAGCTGTGAACCTGACTGGCGCCATCTGCACGCTGCTGCACAAATGAATGACATCAACTGCAATACATTTCATGGAGTGTCGTTCAACTGGAAGAGGATTTTTGTGTTCATGTTGTGTTTTGTAGTCCTATATAAACGATGTATTCACAACAAGTATAGGCCTCCATGAAAGGCGAAATAAATGAATATAAAATTTTAATACCAGAATGATAGTACAAAATTTCAATATTAACGGTTTTCATGATCAAAATACAGACTTTTTCTTCAACTTTAAGTATAAGAAAATGTCGGATATATAAGCACATGAATAAACATTGAACGGAAATATTTTAAAATGAGAATTTTGACATAAAATAACATATACACTGTGTGCATGCCAATTAACAAGGCTAGAACCTCTGGGATTAAGAATCAATAAAGAAAAATAGAAAAGGCACTCTTCAAAATAAACAATGTCAATTTAAATACTGCAAAGTGCAATCTAATTAAAATTTCATCATATATATTAATCATTTCATTATTTCAATCGTACATATGTAGTATAACGTAATAAAAGATCAATATTTTAAGTAGATTGTGCAAAGTGAAAAGGGATTAATATAAGTTGCAAAAACTTGTTTCCCTGTCCACTATAAATAAACATGTTTAAATTAAATACTGGTAGTACAGATTTAAAGAAAAACACGTTTATTTTCAATTTGAAGAAAATATGTACATTTATGACCTATAATTGCCATAAATCATTTTTGTTTTCTTTTAGGTCATATATGTGAGTTCTTCATTTCGTAACTTCGTGTTTCAAGTCTCAAGTCTTTGGTCCGTTCTGGGCTTTTTTCCAACCATCTTATAAATATCGAGAACAACAGCGCAAGTCCTATCTGTTTTAAGTATATTTATGTTAGAGCTGTTCAAAATATTGAAATATAATAGAAAGTCGTGGTATCTCGTCCAATTGTGTCAATATAACGAAACTTTAAACAACTGTTATACAAGTATAATCTTCGGATTGGTCATCGTTGTTAAATCATTATGACAACAACATACAATTTAAAGAACGATCGGTGAAGATTCCCATCCTATCTCCGGAAAATTCCTCTGTGTCTTATCACTTGACACTACACAGATCTCCACTTTATCGCCAGAATAGTCCTCGTTGTACGGACACTATATTTTTTCCATGATATCTTTGGACTTATTTATTCTTCGTGTTCTGTTACTTTATAGGCAATTTTTACAGTTTTCCTTTGTTCCTCCTGCCTAGTATTTATTTCATTTGTAGAATTGCTTGATATTCATGCTGATAACGTCAGTATCAAAATCATATAACAAAAAGGCCACAATGCTCTATATAATGATCATCAGTGTTCAAAATACAGATTTCTTTGTTAACCAAATAATAATAATATATATCTAGTCACTATCACTGGGGTAAAGCTGATGACCGCAACTGCATTCACGGTCATCCCAAGATGTCGGATGAAAAAATAGGTCAGTATCTGTATTGTCTGTTACAGTGTTTCTATATTATTTCCTTTACAAAGGAGACATTTATACGATGTAAATTTATAAAAGATTCACACGGAAATCACAAATTACTTCCGAGAAATGTGCATGAAACAGGAAATTCGATTTTAAAAAATCGCTAAGATGACTGTAACAAAATCAGCAATTCATAACAAGGGTGGCCGTAATTGGTTAAAAGATGACCGTAATTTGTAAAGGATGACCGTAATTTCTAAATGATGACCGTAACTTTTAAAGGATGATCGTCAATTCTAAGAAATATCCGTATTTGTATAACTACTTTTTTTGTATCAAATGATTAATGGTGTTGATATAAAACGTATTTATATGAGAGTATTATTTTATAGGTAGGAGAACATGAGACGTGCTTTAAATCATAGTTCACCATATGTATATCTTTTTTTACGGTAGAGGGTATAATTTTTAAAATAAACATACAACAAGACATGCACATGAAAAAGTGGGGACGTGCTTTAAATACATAGTTCACCATATATATCTTTTTTTTACGGTAGAGGATATAAGTTTTAAAATGAACATACAACAAGACATGCACATGTAAAAGTGGGGACGTGCTTTAAATACATAGTTCACCATATATATCTTTTTTTTACGGTAGAGGATATAATTTTTAAAATGAACATACATCATGACATGCACATGAAAAAGTGGGGAAGCGCAATTAAATGACACCTTACAAGTAAATGAAGAAAGTGTGCTGCACAGCCTCCAACTAAAAGCCAAAAGATGTTTTATTTTTATTTCTGGAATTCCTTGTAATGACATATAATAAATGCACTTTTTAAAAAATGCCAATGGATGTACACCCGTTGATATTATATCGTCTTTGATTTGTCTTCTATTTTGTCTTGCAAGTAAAATAACAGAACCTGTTTTTAAAATACTACGATCAAACTAGTGAAGGCGAGCTCCAGCAAAATAGATCTTTAAAATAGTCTTGTGCGTATAGCGTATCACAAGGGGCAGGGGCAGAATAAGCCATTTTAAAAAAGGGGGTCCCAACCCAGGGTAAAGGGGGTTCAAACTATATGTCCCCATTCAAATGCACTGATCGGTAAATAAAAAAGGGGTTCCAACCCCCGGACCCCCCTTGGATCCAACACTGAGGGGAACCTTGTCAATTTGTATATACAGCAATATTATTCATATATAAAGATAAACTAAGATTTTAATCTGCTTCCTCTGGAACCATATACACAGGCTCGATTGCCGGATATTCATATGTTTGATTAGTGTTTTTATGCTCCATTTATGGACATTATGTTTTTTGGTTTGTGCGTCCGTTCGTTTGTTCGTCCATTCGTCTGCTCGTTCGTCCGTATGTCCCACCTCAGGTTAAAGTTTTTGGTCGAGGAGGTTTTTGATGTCGTTGAAGTCCAATCAACTTGAAACTTAGTACACATGTTTTCTATGATATGATCTTTCTAATCATAATGCCAAATTACATTTTTTCCCCCATTTTAACAGTCCACTAATATAGACAATTATAGTGTAGATGCGGCATGTACTTTGGACACATTCTTGTTTCTTCAACTTTTCGTCGTATCTCTGTCAATTTGTATTAAAATTTTAAAGTCGTTATCAATCTATTTCATTGTGTACGAGAAATATGCAATTTACCAAAATTGTCATGAACTCTAAATACGGCAAATAGTTAAAAATAAATGATGAAACATGTTTATATCCGCTAATTGAGCCCCTATTGAGACAAACACAACAAAACGCTATGAATACAAATACGGATATTCTTAGAATTGAGTGTCATCATTTAAAAGTTACGATCATCCTTTGTAAATTACAGTCATTCTTTACAAATAACGGTCATCTTTTACAAGTTACGGTCATCTGTTTACCAATCACGGTCATCCTTGTTTTATGTTACGGTCATCTTGAAAATATTTTGATAATGATTTTCGGACATCTTAGCGATTTTTTCAAATTGAATTTCCCGTTTCCTGAACATTTTTTGGTAGTAATTTGTGATTTCTGTGTGAATCTTTTATTAATTAACATCGTATCAATGTATACTTTGTAAAGAAAATTATATAGAAACACTGTAACAGACAATACAGATACTGACCTAATTTTTCATCCGACATCTTGGGATGACCGTGAATGCAGTTACGGTCATCAGCTTTACCCCAGTGACTATACAGATCACCGGCAGTCTGCAATATCATATCACTTTACTAATCTCCATGCAAGTAAAACGAAAATATCAATGAATTTAAAAATGTTATTATCAAACTTATTAATATAACTCTGTGAAAGAACTGTGTATTTTCAATACTGGTAAGTAGTTTTTGAGTAGTTAATGAGGAGTACAAGAAATGATTTTACCAGAACCATTTAAATCACATACGGTACCACTTTTTTATTTTCAAATTTGAGTTTTTTTTTTTTTTTTTAATTATTAAGATTGGTCCACTTCATATTTTTGAAGGTATGAAAACAAATTAAATTGCGTAATTGTGCGATGTTTACAATAATAGCTTTAAATATGGGTCACAATTGATGGAAAATGATTTTTTTTTCTTCAAAATTTGGTACTTAAAAAGGCTGTAGCCAAAACAAAAGTGCGACACCATATGATTTTTTTCTTCTCCAATTATTTTTTTCACAGTTATATACTAGTAACCACAAACATCAGGTGAAGAAAAACAGATTCTAGAAATGTTTGGCTCCTCAAAGCTGTACATCCTTAAGATAAGTTATTGCTTGAATCTGATAAAACAGTCCCTCATTATGGTTTCACACTGCCGTCTTCAGGCCAATATTTGGAATAGTATACAGTTTTATTGCACTGTTTAGATCTGCAAACAAAGTCTAAAAGGTCCTTGGTCTCCTATTTCTTTTCAATCGAGTCTCTAAAACAAACCCACATAAAATCGACGGATTGTAAAATTCAATGTTCTTAAGGTCAACCAGGGTCAGCTCTGATTTTGTTCCAGTGATATTTCTATATTCCATAATGTTTTGTTTGTGTTTTTTTTAAATGAAGAATAAATAAAAACAAACAGAAAAAAACAGATACAAACGAAAATCAAATAAAGGCAAAAGAACTATACCGGTGTTCAAAAGTCATAAATCGATAAAAAAAAATAAAAATCCAAGTTACAAACTTAAACCGAGGGAAACAAATTAAATATCAGAGGGAAAAAAAGGAACAACAGTACCTCTGAAGTGCAACAAAAACATATGACAACGTACATAGAAACGATTTACTAGTATTTAATACTAACTGCAATAATCATTACTTGGTACAGAACATTTTAAAAAAAGGTGGGTTGAAACTGGTTTTATGTCTAGCCAAACCTCCCGCTTAAAGTGACTATGTAACGTGACAAAAATGCAACACAAACACCCGCAAGAACACTAATTACAGAGCTTGCATAAACAAATTATATATAGGTCGACACACCATGTAAACCGCAGATCAACAACCAACATCTTCTTTTAACAACAGACACCACAAACATTGACGCACTTACTTACGTAACGAACAAGATAACCTCGAACTTATACAATAATTGTCACAAAACCAGTCAAAATAGTTTCTATAAAAATGATGGTATTGAAATGCAATTTTTTTGGAGTACAAACACATAACAAAACAAACATAATCACAACACAAAAAAACCAACACAGCACAAAACAAAACAAAACAAACAATTATTATACACAACAAAACAATGGTACCTTTAAATTCTGATATGAGATGCACTAAATTTTAATGCATTTTTTTTAGGGAGAAAGGTACAGTCTACCAATTACTTGATAAAGGCACAACATACTAGATTAAAAATAGATGTTGGCTTTCCAAATTAATTGATGTGAGCGTTACTGACAAACATCATGAACATAACAAAAGCGCTGTTTCATTAAGATTTTGAGAATGGTGTAGACAATAAAATTCTGTTATACATAAACTGAATCTATTAGAAAGAGTGATGAATAACCAGGAAGAGAGGATTTGGAGTTCCTGACCTCAGCTGACCTCAGATTGTAATCAGATTAAACCTAACGTACCTAGTTTTTAATTTGAATTAAATTTAACGGTCATAAGATAATAATTCCCGTGTCGCCCATCTAATATAGAGATTTTTCTACTCTTTACAAATTGTTGTTTAAGGTTTTATTTTTGACTTTTGTTAGCTAAGTGTCACGCAGTAGATTTTCCCTCTCTATTTGTTTACTGTTCTCGAAAGAAATTACACCGAATTACACACTACTTCATCGCATATATAGAAATCAACTTTCCCATGGAATTAATCTGCGCTATAAGTAAACGCCATTATATTTTATAATATTTGTTTACTTTCAATGAGGCTATCACTTAATTAAAAAGTTAAAGTAAATTATACATTGAAACGGCGTATAGCTATAGCTTAGCTAAATGACACTATCGAATAGTAGAAAAGGCCATTGGGTGCAGATATTATGTAGTAAAGAAATTTTAAATAATTGGAATGTTTGTTGCACCGTGTGGCTCTTTTTTAAACACGTTATGATATTAAATACATTAGAATCAATAGCTATATACCACGGTATGAAACGTATTCGAATTAAATATGGTCATTATCGACGGGTCGTCATGCATGCCGTCCATTGCATCACTGTAAATCTCTCTTTTAAATTTGTTATTCTGCAATTGAAAGATAAGAGACTGACATTTTAACGCTTCCGCTTATTCATGCGTGAAGACGCCAAAGATTTTCAGTCAAATGGTTATTTGAATTTCCCGTAATGTAACGTTTTAATCTGGTTTCCGATTCATTTTCATACTTAGTAAGTCACAGTTGTTTAGAGTTTGATCGCAGCTAGGTGTCTTCTGTGACGTCCGCATGTGATCATCCGTAATTCAATAAATCTGCAGGATTTAAAATATATACTGCATTTCTGTATCTAAAAATTTGTAAATCGGATATAATTTAAAAACAAATTTGTATTAAAATCTGATTAACACGGATAGAAGCATCCCATTTAAAGATAAACGTTTCCATAATTAACTTTATGTCATTTTTCAATTAATCGGACTTTTAGCGTATTTGAATCACTGTGGTTGCAATGTTTTGTTATGTTCTGGATTAACGCAGCTGAGACCTAGATTAAATCTTAAATCCAGATTTAGCTTTCAACTTTATTTTGTGCTTGTGTGAGTTTGTGTTTTACATATTGTTAAAAGCGAAAACGGTTTAAAAGCGTTATTAATAATAATAAAAAGACAAACACAAACCCAGCTGTACGGTCATGGGGGAGATATTTAAAAAACCTACTACAGCAGTACCAAACCAAGGCATAAAGAAGAGAAGAATATTGTTAACTAAACACACAATGGCATATATTTCGGGCATGATGAACAAATCAAAAACAGAGTGACCGTAATGTTTGACACGCAGAATTTCGTAAACAAGCTGGCTAACTTATTTAAAATACGCAACAAAAACCACTCATATAGAAATAAGGAGGCGTGGTATGATTACCAAAGAGACAACTATCCACCAAAGTCCAAATGCAGTGAATGAAATCAAATATAGGCAACCATAGCATACCGGTACGACGAAGAATAAATGGTGGATGTTTACGATGTAAGACTGTACCTATCCGTCTATTCGTATAATATGATTTATAACAGTCCCTTCAGATCCTTACAACAATTTAAAATAAAATATTTCCCCTCATAGAATGACAAATATACTATATACATAGATTTTTTTTGTTCGATGTGAATGGTTCTAATCAGGATCGATATATAACTTTTTAGAATTGATGAACTTTACCAAGGTTCATGCAAAAGACTACTTAGTTCAGTCTAAAGCACGGCATAGAAAAGAAAATGTCAAAGTTAAGACCCGTTTTCAACTTAAATTTTATTTTCTGTTTATATCTCCCTTGTCTTGTAGATACATTCAAAAAATATTTAGCCTTTTAGTTTTTTTAAATAAATGCTAATACGAAATAAATTGGTAATCGACCTTAAAGATAAATCGACTGTAAAAACGAGGAAATATATGGGTCGCCATCTTCAACACATAAATGGTGGAATCTCTGCTCCTCTGGCAGTTGAAGAGGAAATGTTGGTGCATATGTATGAAAGTGGCACTTCCTAAAATAATGAAAGAAATATTAAGGACAGTGGACCCGAGAACCTAGTTATTTTGTAGTTAATTGCTTTAAAACTTATATAAATGAAAATAAAATAAATCCCACTTTCGCTTTCTCAATAATTTAAAAAATTCATAACCTTTATTTTTACTGTGTAATTCCATCCTCATGTTTGCCCTTTGAGGCACAAAACAGGAAGAAATAGATTTGGACGAGGCATACACAAAATGAAACTAATAAATAAACTGCCCCCAGTAGGCACTATATGTGTTTTCCCGGACCAGTACTTGGTCTATAGTAAGTTCCATTTGTCTGACTAAACAGGATTCGTATGGGTAGTAATGCGTGTATAGCTGTATGGAGTCGCTGAGCCTGTCGAAACACGCGTGTGTGATCCTTTTTTGGGCGCATGTGATTCCTGCAGTTGTTTTAACTAGATTTAAACATTGAATAACTACTGTTGCCTCTTTTTCGTGGAAATCATATATTTTTTAAATTTTCTATCAAGTTTATTTTGTTCAAAAACATCTAAAATTATTCTTATCAATAAAATTTATATGACTATGGGATGTATTCGTGTTGCTTATTCTTTAGTTTTCTATGTTGTGTCATGGGTACTATTGTTTGTCTGTTTGTCTTTTTCATTTTGAGCCAGGCCTTGTCAATTTATTTTCGATTTGTGAGTTTGTGAGTATATTTCGTCCCTCTTTTACCTCATATTATTTAAGATAACTTCTGTGACCTAGTCATATATTTAAAATATTAAATCTGATAGGTATATACTTTAACTCTCTTTAAGGAAAATTAAAGTAAATTGTATGTAAATTTCAGTAATAATTTAAAACTATAAAAATACATCATATAACAGTTTAGAGATGACATTTGAATGTTCATTGCAGTGATTTCTCATCTAAAGCTTATTTTTTGGCAAACGTACAAGCACGTTGTATCTGTTGATATGATCCAGCTAAAGCTGACTAAAACACGATATCAGTTGTATCTGACACTTCGAACTGCTAAAGTTAACGTGTTTTTAGCTAAACAAGTGGATCAGGACTTATTTTTTAACCTTCCATAGCACATTCAAAAAGAAACATTCAAAACGAAAAGTCCCTAACCAAAGGGCCAATTAAAAAGCTTAAGCACATCAAACGAATGGATAACAACTGTCATATTCCTGACTTGGTACAGACATTTTCTTATGTAGAAAATGGTGGATTAAACCTGGTTTTAAAGCTAGCTAAACCTTTCATGTGTATGACAGTCGCATACAATTTCATTATATTGAAAACGATGTGTGAACAAACCAAACAGACACAAAAGGTAAAAATGTCACAAATAAAGGGTACAACAGCAACACGAACCCCACCAAAAACTGGGGGTGATATCAAGTGCTTCGGAAAAGGGTACACAGATCCTGCTCCACATGTGGCACCCGTCGTGTTGCTCATGTTATTACAAAGCCGGTAAATAGTCGGTAGGTCACATTAGTGAAAGGGGAACGGGATGTACATTTCGTCCCGAGACGAACCTAGTTAGAACGGTAAGTTATAATCATGCATTATATTCACTGATCATAAAGGCAGAATATCAGATTAAGCATTATTCATGAATGGTTATATTAAAACTATTGTGAAATACTGGAATTTTAAATATCAAACAAGTAGGCGTGATACCAATCAAATAATTTGTAATTTGTGGTTGGTGAGATTTGCCTCCCTATTGCAAGTTCCATATCAAACAATCTTTTAAACAAAATTAAAACTAAATCTCTATAGCTGTTACTGTATTACCTTTGGTTTTAGGTGTTATGATGGTTTATATTTAAGATTTAACTCTTTCTCTCACATGCATTTCTTTTTGTATCCATCTGATGAGTTAATTATTTTTTAACTGATTTGTATACTGTTCGTTCTCATGTTGTATTGTTACACCATTGTCGCGGGTAAGGGGGTTGGGGTCCCTGCTAACATATGAAACCCCGCCACATTCTGTGTGTATGTGCCTGGCACAAATGAAGAGTCTAAATTTAGTGGTTGTGTTGCTGTGCTACATATTTGTTTTCGTTCATTTTTGTGTACATACATTAGTTAGTTTTCTTCTTTGAATTGTTTTACATTTATGATTTCGGCTGACTATGCGGTATGGGCTTTGTAATTGTTGAAGGCCGTACGGTGACCTAAAGTGTGGGTCGTTTGATCTCTTGTGAAGAGTTGTCTCATTGGCAATCATACCACTTTTTTTTTATATGTATGCTGGGGTTTTCTTCCAGTCCATGTAAATGGCCAAATGGTGTTTGTAGTTCTACTACTTTATCAGTAGCATGTTGTTGCGGGTTCGACTCCCGCACGAGGGTTGTACTTTCGACTTAAATGTTAATTGAAATGGATTGTCCATTTTCGTACCGAAGGGCAGTGGTTCTCTCCCGCCATTACGGCTCCCTCTACAATTAAATAACCGAAACAATAAACAATCGAAATAACCAACAATGCTGAAAGTGGCGTTAACCACTAATCAATCACTCTAGTCCGATTGCTCATAGGTCCGATTATAATGGTTCACCCTAATAGACCGACGGCTTGACACATTTTTTTGTTCAGAATACATCGTTTGTCCAATAACTAGGATACACTTGTTATCCTTTGAAATGTCTTATGATTTCAGGAAAGATTTTATGTTCAAGCAGTCGTCTTATGTAGTCAGTCAACCTGTTTATAAAATGAATGAACCTTTATCAACATCAAAATTAATCATGACTAAACTGATTTATAATTGGGTAGTTTGTTGGAACTTCTAACAACTTTTAACTAGATACCAAGTGACGTAAAAGTTAATAACAATAACAAACGACCTTCAACAATGTGCGAAACTCATATAACATAATAACTAAGCTATAAAATTCCACTAAAGGTACACAATTCAAATGAGAAAACGTATAGTCCTTATCTGTGATAGTGTGGTAACAGTGTACAACACAAGAACAAACTTTGAATGGTTTTACACTTGTATTTTTTTGGGCCCTTTATGGCTTGCTGGTACATGTGAGCCTAGGCTCACATATTGAAGACCGTACCATGACCTATAATGGTTTAGTTTTATAAATTTTGATGTGGATAGAGAGTTGTCTCTTTGGCACTCATCCCACATGTTCCTATATTTATATAAGTGTAAGTTTAAGATACATGATTTGTTTAATTAGTTGCCATTGGCTAGCTGGCTGTCAGTAACTGCGAGACTCAGTACACTCAATTCTGTACTTGGTGTCTTTTTGTTGTGTGTATTTGTAAGTACCCTGCAATGTCAACTCAGATTTGTACTTAGTGTCTTTTTGTTGTGTGTATTTGTAAGTACCCTGCAATGCCAACTCTGTATGTTTAGTATTTGTACTGCTGCTTTGTATCGATCTGACGAGTGAAGCCTTTTCCAGCGGATTTTTTTTTTTATGTTGTTCTGTTACACTGTTTAACTACTGTTCCAGGTTACGTGGGGGTTGAGCACGAAGAAAAACATGTTTAACCCCGTAACATTCTTATATATATATATATATATGTGTGCCTGTCCTCAGTCAGGATCCTGTAGTTCAGTCGCTGTAATTGGTTCATGTCTATCATATTTGTTTTATGAAATTGTTTTGTTATATTGTTATAAATAAGGCCGTTAGTTTCCTCTATTGAATTGTTTGATATTTTTTTTCATTGCTGGGCTTTTTACAGCTAAATGTATAGTATAAAACTGACTAAATGATAATAGCAGTCGATCTGCGACTTCGAACTGCTACCATAGACGTGTTCTTAAGCTAAACAAATGGATCAGGACATGCTACACCTTCCATAGCACCTATGATCATCCCCGAATTTTTAGGGGTTCGTGTTGCTCATTCTAGTTTCTCTGTAGTGTTTTGTGGATTTGTTTGCCTTCTCGCCGTGGTTTTATTTTCTATTGCGTCATCAATTCACCTTCAACCTTTGAAATCTGACATCTTCTTAATATCTTCCGCTCTCGCGTTTCTTTGTCAGTAGCTTACAAAAGTGTACATTTCTTTTCCCAAATATTTTATCAACTGTGAGTTTGCCTTCAGGTATCGCAGATCAAATCTATTCGTTCATAGTGTGTTAATTTTTTTTTTTTTTTTATTGAGTAAAGCCTTCCAATTGATATTTTATCGTGTGTTTTTCTATGTTGTGATGTTATATTGTTTCATAAAAAGGGAGAAAGTTTGGTACCATTAAAACGTTTAATCCCGCTGCAAATGTTTGTCCTAAGTCAAGAATCTAATGTACAGTAGTGTCGTTAAGATCGGGTTCTAGTTCGCAATTACAGAATTATATAACCCAAAGCCAATAACAACTAAATAAATAAATAATTTATCTAAAAGGATTTTCAAACTAATAGGCAAAAACAAATTGGAACATCCATGCCTATGGTGAAACCTTATTTGGGTCACATTAACCGAAAACCCTCAAGGCATTTGAACCTTTGAGACGGATGATTCGAAGACACATCTACGTTAACCATAATATCTGTGATTGTAACAAATACACAACGGAATATTTATAAATAAGAAGATGTGGTATGTGGTATGAGTGCCAATAAGACTCTCCATCAAAGTCACATTGCATAAAGAGTCAACAATTATAGGTTAACGTACGACCTTCAACATGAAACCTCGGCTTACACAGAACAGCAAGCTATGAAAGCCCAAAATTGACTAGTGTAAATTAAATAATTCAAACAGGAAAACCAACTGTATTATCCACACAGAAAACCGCGAAACATGGGACAATTATTAACCACAGCAACAAATGGCAACCATGTTCACTGAATACCAGGCTCCTGACTTAGGAGAGGTGCATTGTGGCACCGTTAAAGTCCACAATTCCTCTAAAGTCCACAACACCGCTAAAGTCCACAACAATTGTACGCTAAAGTCCACAACTTCGTTAAAGTCCACAAACTTTCCGCTAAAGTCCACAAAATGACCTCCTCTAAAGTCCACAAGAAAACACCGTTAAAGTCCACAATAACAAGTTCCACTAAAGTCCACAAAAAAGCACCGTTAAAGTCCAAACATTTTTTTTTATTATCAAAAGATCAATTTTCTGTTTCTTACACCTGATATTATAGATTTAATTAAAAGCATGGACTTTTGTTCTTAGAAAGTATATCTTGTCAGCATAAATTATATTTTTGATGAATGGCATAAAGAATATCCTTTAGAATATTGAATTCCATAATTTATGACTAGTTGAATTAGTCTTGTATATTTTGAACTGTATTATTTTAATCCTTATTGTTTAGAATGTATCTTATTGCACAAGCATGAATGCCAAGTGCAAATTCAGACATAAAATGTAATGGTGGATATTTGTTTCGTTGGCAATTATAAAACATCTTTTTTTTATGAATTATAAATTGAAAGCCCATATGTACAGTAACTTTAAAATAACTGTCAATAGAAGATTAAGAAAAAACAACAACACAGTAGATTTCAAATAATTATATACATTTATATAAATGAAAGATTGATAGGCTAGCAAAGACTAGATTAAAGCACAGAATAGATGAATGAACAGAATTATATATATATACATACAATGAGAGTTCAATGATATAGCAATAATACACACAATTTATATCTAAAATGAATTACTGCGAAAGGTCATCAGACATGCAAAAACAGTTCATTTTAGACATAACAGTTCTGTCCTTATTTAACAATATACACATTAGAAAGAAACATGTCAATGATAAATAATCTAAAACGTCATTCTTTGCTTGAATGTCATTCATTATATCATACAGACATCATTTAAGGCACGTGCAATTCCATCTGTAATACTTCCGGTATCCTCCATTTTAAATCTCGCAAACATGCAGTGAGATTTCTGCTCCGGGTTACATACCGGTCTTTCTATTGCCTATGAAATTAAAGGCGATTGACAATCATTCAAAATTCTTTGAATCAATAGCTAGCCGTCATTTTCCCAGAATCGTGCATCAATCCTAAAGCAGCAGAGTGCTCACGTGACTTCATCCTTAAAGCAACGAGACTGTCGTCAACTGCACATCTCTCCATGGATGATGGTACTGTAACATAAATAAACCAACAAATTAAAAACGGTTATATATGCATGGTACTTTACCTCAAGACACATTTGTAAATAAAAATTCATCGAAGAACCCAATACTGCAAAATGAAATATATAATAAGAAAGGAACTAAACGTTTTTATCGATATTAAAGTCATTTAATTAACATTAACTAAAATGAAACAACCGTGTTTGAGAGGACTGTGACCATGAAAAGACAATCTATTGATACGTGGCTATTTGACATTTTTAACAGCTTAGACGCCATAGCTGAAGTTGAGTGTTAGAATTTTTAAACAATTCAATGGTTTTGGTCAGCACATCTACATACACATTATACATGTTTGGACATATAAATAAAAAAAGAAGTTTGGTATCCGTCATCAAGACAGACACTCAACAAATGCAAAACACTTTAAGTGAACGGTTCACTACTTTTCTTTTTTTTTAATTATAACTCGGTCGCAATAAGTTTATTTTACGTCAATATATACAAGAAGAATACAAGTTTACTTGTAGCCCCAACAAGCTTATATATTGTACAAGTTTATATGTTTTATTTTTGGATATCAAAATTTGTAACAAATAAATTTGTAATCCTGCAGTAAGGCAGAAGTGAAAATGAACTCAATGTTATTTGTTTTTCGTTATTTCTTTTGTACATAATTCAGGCTGTTGCATTTCTATAGTTTGAATGGTTTTACATTTGTCATATCAATGCCTTTTAAGGCCGAGTATGTGGTATGGGTTTTGCTCATTGTTGACGGACGTATGGTGACTTATGTCAATTTGTTCTTGTCGAGAGGTGTCTCATTGACATGTCTTCTTATTTAGATATCAATATATGATCTTCTAATGCTTCTCAACTCAGTCAACTGAAATACGAAAAGCGTATATGTTTACCTCCAGCTATGTGAGAATTGTAGTACTTGGACATGTCTGGGTATGGATGAGGATAATGACCGGAAGTCGCTGCATATGGAAGGGAGCTAACTGTTGACGTCACTGGACTGTTCCAACTATTTGTAAATGTTTCTGCATTGCTGTGAGCGGCCATGCTGTTTACCTTAGAACATAATAAAATATTCAAACTGTCCAAAATAATGCAATTCAAAGATGTTTTGTGGTTACTCAAGATAACTTCTTGTAAAACATATATCAACGAAAACACATGAATTCATGCACAGCTTGCAACAAATTATATATAATACCCATAAAAATTGTTTTTTCGTTATAAGCAGATATTGAGTAAAATGTATTTTACATATGTAAAAACAAAAGCTAAATCATTTACATTTATAATCCATTATATAGTATTGACAGTGTATTAATTAGCTTATTTTTCTTTATTTATGATGATAAAGTGCAAATTTGTGATATAAAACTCTTTCTTAAATTTCTTACATTTCATAAAGCGATAAAAAAAAGTGCATAAATATAGTATATATTAAGTATAGTTATTATGGATTATATGAAATATTGAATAATAATAATTTTGTACCTGTGATGTATGAGACAGGTAAGAGTCCATGATGCCAGCATAGGAGGGTTCTCCAGGTTTAAGGGTCTGGCTTAGTGACTGAAGTGATTGAGCAACTGTATTCCTGTGCCATAGACTATCTATACAAATACACACAAATAAAAAAATATAAATATAATAAATGAATACACATGAGAAACTAATTTCTTACTAACTGTCTAAATATTTGAAAAAGAATATAGTTCTTTTATGACATATGGATATGTAGCCTCAGGATAGGGGTGGTGTACATCTTCAACTGTTTCAACTCTACCACAACTTTTAAGTAGGTACGTGACAAGTCAGGCTATGACAACCATGAGTTGTTGGTAGTTGCTTGCCTTTATTTGGTAAAATAGTCGAATGTTTATGAAGGTGTAGTCTGTTGTACTGTCCAATAGTTGTGAAAACTCTTTTACTTTTTTCTGTGTTTTATTTCTGTTACATTCTGCACTTATCCAGCATATACAATTTTCTAGATTCAGTCTTAAAGGTTCATCCTGACACTACTTATACCTATTATAATTGGTTTATTCCTGAATATGCCATGAAATTTTTGCCATTGGGCGTTAAACAAGAACTAACCAATTAATGAATATGTACCAAAAGGTAAAATAGTTACCTTGAGCTGTCGGGATTGGATAGGTTGAGGGGTCATGGAGCATGTAAGAGTGGTTTGGCATTCCACCGGGAACTTGTAGTAAACTGTTCAGGGCTGATATCTGATTGCTGCCAACTTGTTTCCTCCATCTAGCTCTTCTATTGCTGAACCAGACTTGTACACGGGCCTCCGTCAACTTAGTACGTTGGGCTAATTCCTCACGCGTATATATATCCGGATAATGAGTGCGTTCAAAGGCACGTTCCAATTCCTCCAATTGCTCCGCTGTGAAAGTAGTCCTACTACGTCGCTGTTTACGCTTCAGATGTAACCCTGGTTCCGATTCACAGTCAGATAACTCTGTAATAAACCAAAGAATTTTTATGGAACTATTTAATGATTTATATGAATGTAAAAATATGTACCCATTGGAAGTTGTTTACAAACAGAAAATTCTATTACCTTGAAATAGAAACCTTGGGCATTGACAATATATCATTTGTACTTTTTAAAATTAGTACTATTTCTTATATGTCTCATAAAATATTTATGCATTTGACCTTTTAAATACAACAATGCGTTATCCACAAATATTATTAATATGACTAGTCTGTTGTATACACAAATAATGCATTTTTAATGCATTGAAAATATAATTCTTTTGGTGCTTATATTTATTAATGTACTGAAAGTGTTGACAGGACAATAAAGAACATACAAATTTCTGTTTGTTCCAACTCAGAAGTGTTATGTTTTTACTTCGGTTCTTTCAATGTTGAAGCTTTTCATTTTATTTGTCATAATTGTATTATTAATTTGTTTTTAAAAGTCTTCAAATTTGGAAAAATATGGTTTTTTTTTACTTTTCTTTTGTGAAAAGTTTGGCAATTATGTTACATGACTACATGGTGTTGCATTTTCACCGCATATAACTGTATAATGTTGCGGTTGTGTACAATAACTTCTGTCGATCGCGAGTGTGTCAACTTGCAAGCTCTCAATATCACGAAACATAAACAATAATTTTTTATACATAAATAAATAAAGAAATGTTGATCAGAACATGGATATTTTTACAGTTTTCGAAAATTACCAACAATTAGTTTAAGGTATCATTTTTTTAAGTGCTAAGAAAATAATGACACATAAATATAAATAGATTTGATGCGTTAGGAATTTTATTTTCGCAGAATTATCTTATAAACTAATTTAAACCAAACTTCTTTGAGATTCTTTAGATTTAAGGAACAAGCTAACTCGATGAAAAAATACCAAAACCTTTCTTTTAAACTTGACATTAAAAACTTCTACATTATATGTGGACGTCAAATATTGGACTGTTCTATTTAAAAATGATATTTTTGTCAATCGTTTTCCTACTGAACAGCCATCTATAGATTGTATAATTGTTTTATATATAACAACGTGTAGAGAGTTATTATAAATAAGTTAAAGGAAATCATAAGAAAAAACAAATTACATTCAAAAATGTCTTATTTGAATGCGCATGATTGCTTTTGTTTTGTTTTATTTGTTTTATTTGCAGACAGTGTTGCGACAAATATGATATACCGGAGTTTTGTTCTAAAATCTACTGCGTTAATGGCCAAGATTATGAAACAAACAGAATCCATGGTAAAAGGGAATCGATCGACCATACCCTTTTTTTCAAACAGAAGATGAAAATGTTACTTAACTATCATAAAATCGAACATAAACAACCTGTTATCATCCTCTAAAGCATAAATAATTGTCACATCAGTTTGAAATTAATAACTATTACATTTAATCACGATGAAACTGATTACAATAGATGAAACTGATTAGATAGAATATATAATTAACGTGAAGACTCCATTTAATATGCTGTAAATAATTTCAATGTTTTTCTTCATTAGCAAAAGAACACCACCTCTTCTAATTTTTCGGTTAAATAAATTCCATATTTCTTCTTATTAAGAGCTTACTTTTAATAATTCCGTATATTGAAGGAAATCTATATTAAAAGTGATTATTTTCTTGATCTAAAAGCATTTGAAATTGTAATTTGCAGTATCGGGGTCATTTAAGTCTACCCTAAAGAAAATGTTAAGATTAATCGGTTGAAGCGGAAGGATATCTGACGAGTCCCAGCGGGACAGCGTCTATCATAGAAAAATAAAAAGTAGCCGCAGCGTGAAAAAGTTCTTATTTGTATTGAAACACCGAGATTTCCAATTATTCACCACGAAATTGCTACCTTAATGGTGGAATTGACAAACAATCGCTTTATACACTCACCAGTGCTTAGAAACGCCTGAATTCAAGGAAAGAATTAGCCACGCTGAGAGCGAGGCGGTACGTCACCGTCAACAGTAAAACACGAAACGCTCAGATGGTGTTTTTTCTAGTGCATTAGTTTCACATCTTGCATCATATGTTGATATCCGTACAGAATTAATGATATCTAGTACAGCTTATCCTGCTTTGTAACATTGAATAGAAATTATTTTTGAACGGACTTAGGGGGCCAATGTCCCCTGAAATTTGTTCACACGAGGGCCACTTATCAAAATTTTCACCTGTACCCAAAATTCACAGTAAGCAGTGAGATGTGTGTGGTTTTTTTTTAATATTTCAAAACTGATATTCTAGTTAATTTCGTGTGATTAGTGCCAACTGATAGTTCAAAAGTTCGGACAGATTTTGGCAAATTAAGTAATTCAAACTGCAGTTATAAAAATTATACGTTTCATCCAAACCCTTTCTAAGTAAATTGTAGGTAATGCTAAGTATTGCCTTTTATGTATATATCTTGTTATAGAGATGTTATCATCAAGAGTTAAAACTAACGAACTTATGTCAACTAAAAGGATGAAACACAGTGCGTCTTTACTGATTTGACCACAAAAATGTGCAGGACTGCAATCTACATACTTTCTATTGTGAAACAAATAAGAATCCGTTTATCGCATAACAATCTACATGTGACATGCTTTCAGATGAAGAACATTTAAATGCAAATCTTTTGTTTGTTTTGTATAGTTTTTGTAAGTATGTAATATCTATGTACTTTTATGTAGTATTTATTGGTTAGCTGTATAAATATAAATTCCCTTCAAATAAAAATACTTATGAATTAACAGGACAATGTAATATTAAGTATAAAGTATATTATACTCTGATTATACCGTATGATTCATTGATTTCTGTTGTTAAGCGTACAGCGACAAACATTCCATGTACTTGTATATTTTATTTTGAAAGAACGTGCAGCGACAAACATTCCATGTACATGTACATTTTATTTTGAAATAAATATGAAAAAAGAAGACATTTTACGTAAAAAACACTCTTTTTATTTTTATTATTTTTTTAGGGGAAAGAGCTGCAGATGAAAGCTGTTTTAAATAAGTTGATGCATTTATAAAATTATGGGGCATGGTAGTTTTTTTTAGACAAAATATATTCAAAAGTAATAGTGGTGTATATAGTAGAACATGATATCTAGATATCAAATACTATAATGATTAAATAATAACATTAAATTTACATTATTCATTTATCTTTTTTTCGTATTTGGATTAAAATGTTTGAATACTAATAAGTAAATAATATATAAATTATATAAATTCATAAACTATCGAATTGAATGTTTTGCATTATTTGCGCATTTCCACAATTTTTATCAGTAGAGGTGAAAACCTAAATTTTAATTGTAAAAATACAACATATAGTATGTTGTTGGTATTAATTTTCTTATACTTTTACCAGTGAAATTATTTCGTTTAAGGTCAACATTGAATGTGAACGACGTGAAAAGAACAAATTTGGCTTTGTCGAACTTTAAGGTTACAATTCTGTCAACTCAAAACACTATCAACTGGCATAATAAAGTTGTTTTATAAATCTCGTTGTTGACAGCATGCCATGTTTCTGCTTTACAATGAAAGCTCTTTTGTGTTTAAGGTAAAATATTTAATTCTTAATGTTCCCATTTGCACGTATAATAGATCCTATCCACGGGGGAGAGACGGGAATAATATTGGTTATATTTTTTTTGAAAAATAAAATTGAAATGAAATTGAGATGTAGAATTGGTCATTAAGTTATCCGTGACAATTTGATTACAAAGCTGACCCTTGACAGTTCGATTCATTAAATTTCGTCAACCTAATGGGGATTAACGACCCAATTATCATGAGAAACTGACCGATGCTAAATGAAATCATGCCGAGACAAATTTAACCTAAAAAGCATATATGAAAATGAATTACAAACTTCTCCAATGGTAATTTTAAATATCTGAATGACCGAAAACATCGAAACCATTAGAAATTTGAAATGATATCTTGTACTTTTTAGCAAACCTTAATACCAGTATGTCACAAGACAGGCAGTTTTATTTTTCTCGCTTCCGCTGTTTAAAAATGATTATTATTTGTATATTTAAAAAAATATTTTTTTTATATCACTTGTTCTGTTGTTCAATCAAATTTCAAGTTCATTTTTCCCAATGGTCTTTCTTTTCAGTTTTAATATCTTCATACTATAACCACACTGTTTATCTATTATAGATAGAAAGAATTAATTAATTAATTTGACTGCTGAATTTAAGTTTTGAACAGTGAAATGTCATTCAATGAGATCCGATTTAATTTCAAATCTTTTACTTGTTATGTTATTTCCTTCTTAAATCTTAAATAAACTGCAATTATTCAAATAATCGTTAAACCAATATTTTAATTACATTTTAGTTTTGTTGTATCTGAAATTATTTCCGCAATCTTTCTAACTTTAAATGTTATCTCAGATAGTAATCCCCCAATTAACGTGTAAACAAAATTTTATGATACCATCCAAAATGTAAGGTAGAGATGTCGCAAATCGCAATTTTCTATAAATTATCGCATCTAATAAAAGACTTCTAAATGATGACACGAAAGATTCATTTAATTAAGAAAATATCCCAGTTTATTCTATTGTCATAATGTGTTATTAAACTAATTATCTTCTCTATACCTGACGTAATCGAGCAGACCGCCAGCCATTTTACAAGCTATTGGATTTATGATAGTGCGAAGATAAACAACAGCTCGTTAAGGTGGGAGGTTATTGTATCAGCCTCCAGCTTTGTACAATTTCTACAATATGTCTTTAACTCAGCATGGTAGTGTTTCTTAAGTATTGTAATAAGTTTTGTATTTGAAATTAAGATGTTTTATACAAAATTAAAAAGGAAGATTATGTATGTTTCACTTCTTTGATCTTTATCAGAAATTAAAATTGTAGTTTTTGCTGAAGTAATTGCTATTTGAAATCAGTATTGTCACAGAAATCGTTACATGACATTTAAACACATCATTTTTACAAAATTATGTCCAACAAACCAATATATAAATTCAAAAATAAAATTTAAAGAGTGGAATGCACATTATCATATAAACTTATAACCAATTAAATGATATATAGTTGCAATTTTTGTAAATTTCTATTGTAATTAAACAAAAAAAAATGATGTCATAAATCATTAAAATTCCGTTATTTCCCCAAAAAATCTTTCTGTGTTAATATATATTTCTTGAAACTGTACAGTGATGTTGTTTTTCTGTTCACATACGTAATTTACTATAGATCATAAGATGAACATATTGTATAATGAGAAACAAATGAAGAGAATAATTAGATGAATATATGTAGGGTTTCCTTTTAGATCTTCGAGTATTTGGGGAATAAGGGAGTGATCAAAGCTATTCCTCTGATCAGATTTCACAGATTTTCAGACTGATAGTTCTATGGTCAATACTGGCCAAAATTGACCACACATTGGTACGAAGTAATGACCATTTTATCAAAGATCTTCCTGTAATAATTATTTGTTTGAAGATTTCACATCCGTTTAACGTTTAATGGTCTGGGATGGAGGTGTAAGATTTTAACGGTACAATCTGATAATTAATTGATCATTGTCTGGAGAAAACAAAGGCTTAAAACCATAGATGGTCGTTTGTCTTTTGAAATTGCGAAAACCATTGAGTCAGGAAACGAACAGTATTTGAATGCAATAAAACATATCAAATTAATTCAGAAATGACTTAATCATTTAAGTGAAAGGTGGGGATATTTTTATTTTATTTCTGTGAACAGAAGCCTTGAATACTTTACTGATGAAAGATTTTGTTTTGAAAACTAGAATATGAAGAGGAAAAAAATAAAAGCGTTTACAGGAAACTTGCAAAAAAGGATAATTCGTTCCAATAGAAATGGGGAAAATAGAAATGCCCATTCTCAGTTGAAAACTTGTATTTTCAAATGATCAGAAATAAAAGTCATGATATCAAACATAAAAGAACAAGTGCAATACTTCACGCATGAAAATCAGATACAAAACAAAGAACATTTTTTTCTGAATTATGTAATTATAAGAAAGATATTCTGTGTTCTCGCAGTTATGGTGCTGTTTCATTTGTATGCTGAATTTAACTTGTTTGAATTCGTTAGCCATTAGTTAATTGAAAACAATTTATAACAATTCATGTATGAGAAATCAGTTTTCAGCTTCATGGAAAATTGTCATGTATACAGATGGGTAATGACAATTAAACATTTAAGTGTGTTGATTTCCGTGACGTCAATTGGGGAACAATTTTACGGTAACGTCCCATGCCTCGAGTTTTAACAGCTAAATTAAATAAGAAAGGAAGGACCATATTGCTGGCAACATTTGTAGAAAATTGATTAGAATCCAAGCCTGTTTTGACAATTTGCTCCCATCCATAAATTTATACCTTGAAAACTTGTTCAACATTTCAAAATAAAAACACGGTAACTTCCAGGGCGATTTTTCATTTTTTCATTTGGTTTCTTTGGGTTACTTTTTTTTAATTAATTTTGTGTCTAAATATTGGACATTCTTCTTCAAAATATAGATAAATATTATTTTTAATTTTCATGTAAAATATACATATTTATGTTTCGAGGTAAAATATACATATTTATGTTTCGAGGTAAAAAAAAAAAGACACAAAAGGTTTTGATAAACCTCATCTAATTGTTGCATAGGTCTTACATTAAAGATTTGATATAAATGTTCATTTGTTTATATATATGTTGGCTATTTAGTAAATGCGTCTATAAACGTATAATATTTTAAACATCTTGCAGTACCTCAAGTGTGCCTTAGTTAAAAAATAATTATTCTTAGAAATTATATTTTCAAACTGATTTTTTTTTCTTTTTTATTTCTGAAATATGATAACTGAAAATATGACGTTTGCTAACAAGAAAAAGCTGCAATGTAGAAGTCCCGTTGATAATATATCAAACATTTCAAGTAGATATTTTAATTGTTTTTAGTCCACAACACTTAACCCATGGAAGTATTATATACATAGAATTAGTCCAAACACACCATGTATAAAATACAGAATCGGAGACTAAAGTCTTTCGGTACAAAATATTAGAACTCATCACAATTTAGACCAATTTCTTTTTGTCACTTTTTTCATTTTGCTCTAACAATAACGTCCTCCCAGATAACTATAACTTTGTAATAGTTTACACGGGAAAACGACACAAAGCATTTGAAAATGAAAAGTATATTTTTTGGGACCTTATGTTTAACAAATATTTTGTATTTTCCCCAATACATTTTGTTACTTCGTGTGCTTTTTCATAAATACTTTCATATGTAAAAGATTTATAAACAAACAAGTCCAACTGCCGTTAATAAGCAATCTTGTTTCATAATATTAAAAACAAATATAAGCTCCACTAAAATAAATTGGTCGTCTGAGCCAAAGATTGGCATTGAAGCTAAATACGAAAAGTTTTAAGACAAAAGTTAAATTTATGGAGAAATAATATTTCAATCAAAATTCCGTAATTTAATTGAAGAAATGTGGTTATTTTACATCATTCAACACTACTTTTTATGCTGCGAATAAATGTATCTACAATATGAAATATTAAATTCACTTTCTCACGAAAATTGATATAAAATTGTCATCTTAAACTCATTTAATTTTTATCTAAACTCTCATATTTTAGGATTTTTTTTGCAATGAAACAACTTGAAAGAAAATGTCTATTTTTTTACCAAAGAAGATATTGAAAACTCGTTCAATTGGAAGATACGGAAACATATTGGTTGTAAAATGTTGCATTTTAAAATGTTCATTTAACATTCGTCAATAATCAGCATACAAAAACATTTAAAAGAAATAAAATTTAATAGTAAATGTTGAAGTTTTAAAAGTATTTAAATGTCCATTTCTCGATGTCGAGCCGGTTTGACGCACACAGTATATCAGTGTTTCGTTGGAAATTGTTCGGGTCGTTTTGAGCTTTATTTACACGTAAAATCAATCATTATGAATTGTCAGGCAATTAAATTCTCGTTTCTGGCTCCAAAGGACCCATAATAGGTTGTTTTATCTTTGGAGTGTCGAAAATTTATTACGGATACCGTATTGTCGGTTTCAACACCTACTTCGTTTTTATTTTGTTTTCCTAATTGTTAAAAAAGGATTTGATACAGAGTTTCAATTATATTACCCTTAGAATTACATCAAGCTGATCACAATCAAATTTGGTATGTCATAGAAAATGCAAAGTATTATAAAATGACAAGGGTCGTTCTATAATCTCTGATATTATCCCGTACGCATCTTTTTAAGTCGGAAAAATGGCGTGGTTGCTGCAATAGCTTTCCCATTACGAAACGACTGCATAAAAAGATTTTGTCAATGGATCGGAAAATTTATGTTAATCACGGATAAATCGTCGAGGAATTGCGATTGTAAACTGCACGATTTAGTTTTAAGTATTATTAGTAAAACGTCGTTATCGTAAAGTGTTCATAATTGGCAAATGAACGGTTGCTCGGAAGTGTGCATTTCTTGTTACATTACCTCTCTATATCTCCGTAATTACAAATCAAATGCATTGTGGCAATTTCAGAGCTCCCCTATAAGATGACGGGTAACGTAGCGAAAATGAACCGAATTCATCCTGTTCACAACACTCGTATATTCTGGACTGACTAGCTTGATGTACATTGATGGCATCTCATTGTAACAACTTGGCGTTGCAACCTTATTTTTTAGTTAACAAAATATTCTTTGTTGAAGAATGATAACATACTTTGCTTACGTTTGTTTTACAATTAAATGACTTCAATTTGTTTCTTATTTCTTATATATTTATATATTCATTGCAAAGATTGAAATAGTTGAACTTTAGACAATATTCTTAAAATGTAGAGTATTAAATTTAAAATGCGTTGCTCATCAATCAGTTAAGGAGATAATATAGCATATATATCCGACTTTAGTAAATGAATTTAGTTTCAAACAGCATTTTTTATGTTAACACCAGGTTCACCAGTATGAACCCTTAAACGTTAGGATATTAGTTACTTTTCTTATAATGTCTATAATTGTATGTTTAGTGCTATTCAAAAACTTAGTTTTAAGTCAGTCCAGTATATGCTGTTCAGTAGCTTTTCAGACAATTCAGTGTGGTGCTGTTTTTTACTTCTAAAAATGCTTAACCTAAGACTTGACAGATCTTAATTGTCTGAAAATAATCAGGGAAAATTAAGAAATGTAGATATGTCTGAAAAATTGACCAAAAGACAGACTTTATAATGCATTATTGAATCTTTAAAAGAGCTGTTCAAATAAAAATAACCGTTGCAATTCAAAATTAGTTTTCTCATTGTTGAAGTCCATATATACGATGACCTACATAGTATTGCTTATATCAATGACATAGATTATCTCATTGGAAATCATACCACATCCACATATTTCCATATTACTAGAAGAGCTGCATCTTTTTTTAACTAAACAGCGTGCTCTCGAATTAAGATGGTCAGCATAAATCTGCAAGTTCAAAATATATTACCACATAATCATGTTGAACTTTGACTTGAAAGTGGTATATATGATGAAGCTTGCCGATACATGGCGAGATGTGAGTTTCATAAGTATACTGGAGGCTTACTATAGCTACTAATAATCTGTATACAAACAAGCAGTAAAGACCCGAGATATAGTTACCTTGATGAGCCGGTGTTACAAAAGAAAATGACAAAAAAAGAAGGATGGCCACAAAGAGAATAAAATTAACTGGATTCACATTGCTCAGCCGAGCACTGCAGGAGTACGTAGGAACAATTGCAAATTAAATCTGCTTAATAAAATTCATGTAATTTTTTTTTCATTTTTTCATAATATTTGACCAAAAATAAAGATTTTTGAAACGATAGGTTGCATCCTACCATGATTTTAAGGGTATATACGTCGATTACTCACCCGTATCATAAAAGGTTCCCTGTCTAAAGTAATCTACTGGTACTTACCCTCATCAGAACCTTTCTTGTCGTCTCCTCGTAGTATCCCGTCTATACTGTGATTCTGTCGTATTTCCTCTTTTTTCTCCATTTCTTCCTCGTCGCAACTTAAGTCGCCTTCTTCCTCCGAATCAGTTCTGTGAAATTTACTGCGGAGCACTCGACTAATGGAACTAACACTCGGAACCGTTGTTCTGTCACATATATTATCTTTGATCAACCTGTCTCTAATTTCCCAACTAAAAATACCGGGATTCTCTCTCTTGTAATCTTCGATTCTCTTCTCTACTTCCGGTGTGGCCACCCTTGGTTTGCTGCCACCAATGACACCTGGTCTGATGCTGCCGGTCTCTTGATAACGCTGCAGGATTTTACTGACACAGCCATGGGACACTCGGAGTTGTCGACTAATTGTACACGGCCTCACTCCTTGGGACGCTAACTCTACAATTTGTAATCGTATATGATTTGGCAAAGGTCGACCATTGATAAAGACGCCTCCCAACTGATTTACTCTGCCTTGACCTAAACACATATAATAACAACAATAATAATATGAGGTCTTTATGAAATAAAATGAAAAATTAAACTACCTATTTTTGTTAAATTTAAAAAAAAATAATTTAAAACTAAAACTGAATTTTCTATATGCATGCCATTAAAGAAAGGCCGAAACGATAGATAAAATATATACTTGATGCCAGGGCCCAGTTTCACGAAGCTGTCTTAGGACTAAGACATGTCTTAGGATGGTCTTACGGCATATCTTAGTCCTAAGTGGGTTTCACAAAACGGTCCTAAATTAGGACATCTCTTAAAGTTGGTCATAAAGTTAGGACAACGCGAGAGGTGTCTTATGATGGTCTTAGGATTTTATTTATTTATATAAATTACACTCATTTTTTATATTAATTTTGAAAAAAAAATATCTTATTATTATCTAATTATCTATTCTCCTGTTCCTGCTTAAAACATATATACATTGACGGATAATCAAGATTTGTCAACAATGAAAATTCGATGTATTGATATAAAAATTGCACGATTTTATCTCTTAACCTTTTATAACCAGGCCCCAGGCTATCAATGTTACATATATATTAGATTGATTGATTGTTGTTTAATGTCCATTTCCATTCGGGATAGGCGTATTTTGACAAATAGATCTAGTGAAATGTGTTTTGAATTTAATTATTTTTCACAAGTCTCTTGTACACAATTTTCATACGCTATTTAGAATTTAATTGGTTAATTTTCGTACGTTTTTATTATTATTATTATTATTATTATTATTATTATTATTATTATTATTATTATTATTATTATTATTATTATTATTATTATTATTATTATTATTATTAAATATTTAGTAGGCGAGTGGATAAAACTGTCACACGTGAAAAGCTGAACAATCTGTTGGAAAGCACACAAAGTATGTATGCATTTGTGGTAACGTACATTTCCTTAAAACCTTTGATAGTTTACAAATTTCCCTTGTATATGCTAAATATATTGCATGTCGGGATATAGTTTTAATGCCTCAAAGGAGTAATTTGGAGTTAGAGCGAAAATATTCCTTTTTGATGGTTATAATTCGATTTATAAATCAATTTGAATACGTTGCTGTTTTACCAAATGCGTTTATTAACAATCATTTTAATAAAAAATAAATTAATTTCCCTTCAAAATTGATTTAACTATTATTAAATTAAGTATTAGAGTAAATGAAATGACAAAATGACTAAAGCAAAGTTAATCCTCTTATATAAACGAAATGATATAACAAAACGTTCCCGCCTTCTCATCGATTCTGTTTTCATCTTAAAACTTCTGTATCATTTACGGGACGGAGTGGATAATTTCTTCATTTTCCGGGATCAATTTTGTTCCGAGGTCTCTCGCACCCTATAATCCACGTAACAGCTTGATAGAGCTAATTTCTAAATAAGACACAGTATTAATACTAACATAGAACCTTAATTATCCTAGAAAATTACTTATTTATCGAATATTGAATTGTGTGCTCCAAACTACTTGAAAATAAGTCTACGCTGAAGTGGGTTTTCTGTTAAAACATGGCAAATCTCTTTGTTACTTGTTCATTTCAAATACGGCACGTGTAAGCAGCAAATTAATACGGCTAAAAGTCAATTGGAAAAACGTGTTACACGTGTAGAATACAAGTTAATTCGGCCACTGGGAAATTACACACGAGTTTCGGACATCATATTTTTCCGGACAAGAGGTTATTTCTTATTAAAGGAAATTTTATATTCTGCCTTGGTCAGTTAGCTTTTATTCATATCGCTTACAGTCAATTTTGACAGGTTTCAGATACATTGATATGTATTTGAAACATAATTTAGATACATTGATATGTATTTGAAACATAATTTAGATACATTGATATGTATTTGAAACATAATTTAGATACATTGATATGTATTTGAAACATAATTTTCTAGTTTTAAAGTCGTGTTTTTTTTTTTGGTAAAAAAACCCTATCGAATTTTTCTTTTTAATCTGAAACGCATACACACTATATATCTAAACCCGTTGCACCATCAGATTGTGAACAACAAACACCATATAAACACTTTATTTTCACCCTAATCTTTCGATGAAGTTCTTTGGTAGAAGTCAAAATGTTAAAGATACAGAACTAATTTAAAGCGATTGCCTTAAAGTAAATTTGCCATGGTTGTCTGTTTAAAAAGGTATATATATGCACATGACGTGGTACCGCAAAGTAGACAAATGAATAAATATAAAGAATAATAAATGCAGCGCTTATGTAAATCTTAAAATCACAACAATACAATGGAAACAAATGTTTTGCGACTTGATACTTTTGTTCAACTTGCGCAATTTTATTCTCAATGAAACTTACGCTTTAAATTTTCTTTGTTACCACTGAGGAAAAACCTCAAATAAACCAATAAATGCCTTAATTTACATGCGTATTGACCTCCTAACAATATAGAACATGCATACAGGAAACGTTTTATAAATCTTAGTTTTTATTTTCCTTTTACTTTGGTGTAAATCGAGTGACAAATTTATAAGATAAACATGATAAATGCACAAAATCGTCTGAATTTTTTTTTTTTTTTTTTTTAAGTTTTCTCATGCGATTCGCGCGTTTCACTGAGAGTTTCTCTGTAATTTAATATTTTGTACGGCTTATAATGTACAAATCAAGATACAAATATTGTTAAAAAAAATCTCTTTCTTCAGCTTTTTCTTAGCTTTTTAAAAAAAATAATTCAATTCTTTACCATTCGGTATTGTTGCTGTAAGAATTCTATTGCTATTTTTAGTACGATGCCATCATTAACTGATTGCCTATTTATTTATCAAATCGGAGTTTTACGCTCCTCTGTTTATTGCTACTTAACATTCAATTATCAATTATACAAGTTAATTAACAAGTTGTTTTCATCATGGGACATTAAATAACACGAAACAGGAGGAGGCGAGTTTAAATAACAACATTAGACAAAATAAGTTTTTACTTAAATGACACACATATACTTCATTTGGAATCCTATACAATCTGTGCTATGGTATTTATAAAAGGTTTTTTTTTCTTGTAGGTTTTTTTTCTTCTGTATTTTCTATATTGTAAATGTTTAATATACTTATCATTATATTGAATTTGCCAATAATGGAAATAAAAAATATCTATCTATCAAAATGTATCTTTATATTCATTGATATATCCATACAAAGGAATATTGTATTTGTTACATATATGTTTTCATTCATCTAGACGAGGTAATGAATATACTTATTTTGACGATAGTATAGAAATATAACTTAAATCAGACATTAGAAAAACAAAATATTTACTTTTTGAATGATAATTTTTCAGGAAAAATTTCTATGTAAATTTATCAATTTTAATCTATCGTTTTGAAGTTTATATATATAGATAAAAGTGATGCAGTATCAATTGAGAAATTGATTTTTATTATTTAAATTAATATTTCGGAAATAGAAAGTTTGAGATAGTTTAAAGCAAGTCACAACAAGCAACGTATTGTAGTTTAAAAGTATAGAAAGTAAAGCAAATTGTAATTTCGTGTAAGTAATGGATACTTCTATCTACTTTTAGGCACTGCTAAGGAAAGGAAATGCTTCAACCCCAAAATAAAAAATTTCCAGCACGACAAATAAATGTAATTGACCGAATTATATTGTATTTACACTTATACATGATATACAACATATGTCCATTCTTTATATATAATGGAATTATTAACAGAACCGCGACTTTCAGTTTAAGTTCGAATTTGATTCAGTTTTTAAGCTACGCGCTTAATAACTAAATCAAATTAATTTTCTTGTACATTCCTACCTTTTATTAAGGCTTCGGCTTCCATGCGGCAATACTCCATAACGAATGTACTTGTTCACACTCGAAATTTGTAACTAGTGTGACGGTCTTAAAATAAGTTGTGATCATGAATACTTCTTTTAGTTAATGTATGCAAATTTATTCATAGAGTAGTAAGATTGAAACAATTGACACTTGCCTGGTCAGTTTATCATAGAGTATCTATTACAGGGTTATATCAGTTACAATTATTTTATGCTGATCTAATCGGTAATTAGGCTAGACCAATTACACGAAATCGCTGAAGACCAAACTAGAACTTCAAAGACAGATTCAGGTGGACCAAACGTGGTCGAGGGAATTGTTTTATTAAGAGAGTACGAAGTTTGCTCTTGATTAGATTTTAATCGACGGTTTCTCCATAAGGTTTTCATGTACATATCAAAGTTACAAAGTTTCCGAACTGTTTAATCCATATGGTTAAAATAGTAAAGTTCTTCCCCATGTGTTAAAGTTAGGAAAATCAAAGGAATTAGATAAATACCGTTGAACAATATATTTTGATTAATGTAACAAATATAAATCTTTTCTTATTTACCGGCATTTCAGTGGAAAGATGGTTATGAACAAGATTTTGTATACCAATAATGTGATTGCACGCATAAACAGTACTTTTATGATACACATACCTAAAGCCAACCCAAACCTCAAAAGGACTAAATTTATTAAAGTTGTTTTGCAAACAAAATCTTTTAAAATTTCCAAAATTCTTTAAATCTATTTTTTTATTATTATTATAGTCTCACCCCATGCAATGTATTTAAGCAGAAAATATGTTTATATATGTCTCTGATTTTATTATGCTGTTGAATTTTAAAATTCAAACTTAGTGAAATTTTTTGAATCTATAATTGTTTTTTTAATGATAACTTGGAAATATTTGAGTTTTCCTGATGACGGAAAATTTAGAAAAGCGCAAAGCGCTTCGGACTCACGAAATTTATAAAGCGTTATTTTCTTTGCAAAGCATCAAATTAAATATAGCTAAGTATGCCCACCAGAACCTAAACATATACTAGATCATCACGTAAATTAGTCCGTCAGGTTCACAATTACAAGAAAACTAATGTTTAATTTCACAGATAATATACAATATAATTTATTGTTTTACTTTTCAAAGGTTTTGTTTTGATAAGAAATGTTTATTTCCATATAAATCGTATCGTACCTTGACGGGAGACCATACACAAATTAAACAGGGTGTATTTCCGTGTGTAAATCACGTAGATTACAAATTAGCCGTGACGAACCATAAACTTACCAAAGTTACACTAAACAAAGTGCTTTTAGCTGAAATAAGTATAAATACCTTCCATATGTAGACCCGGCATCAATCCTAAAGCAGCTAGATGATACGAAAACATGTTGTTCAGCATCTTATTTGGGTACATTGGTTAAAGAAGTCCACTATTTCAAATATCTTGTCAGCCAATTTAGTCCAAATGAATTGTTACAAATTTATACAAAAGTTTTTCTAACTTTTCAAATAATATTTCCCAATTTCTCCTATTCTGTTCCACGTGCGAAAATGGCAGTTTCAGAAGTTGTAAAATATCAAAATAACGGAATGACTCCTTATAATTATAAATATTTGAGCGTGGAACTAATATTTTATGGCAGTTATGATCATTTCGCCTGATGATAATAAACCATGAAGAAACGGGACAAAGGTTTTTAACATATATATCTGACAATTACGATGTTATTTTTTATTTGAAACTTGTGGTTGGATAAACCCTCATCACGTGGGAGAGATGAAAGTATTTTAATCAATTGGCGCAAAAACTAATTTGTTTCACTTATCAGACTTTGAAAAAGCTTCAGGTAAAGTAAGGACATCAGTGGGCGTGGCAAACAGGTAAATGATATTATCGACCAATTATGATCGTCGTGCTAATATTTACTTTTCAATTTCATCTATAAAGGGGCGGAGACGAAAAAGTGAATTTGCTGTCATACTGGCTTGGCGGGATGGCTTTATGGTTAAAGATCAAATGTTTAAATAAACACATTGATTTGGAAGAATGATGTGCCCTCCTTTTCATTAATTTGATTAATAAAAATGCACCCAATAACGCGACGGTTCAGAATGGCGGTCACCCGCAAAAACCAAACTCAGTGACACTAAATTATTATTAAAATCAATTGATATCATTTTATTTCATTAAATCTGTCTATGATCTAGATATACTTCTTATATAAAGCAACTGACAACTGTTGCATAACTGAATAACATGTCAATTTCATTTTTTTTTATTTATAGATCTATTTCACATCTATGTATTTAATATCTATAATATCTATATCATTTGATGTACAGTTAACTGTTGTTTGCAATAATTTGTATCTTAAAAACTTTATCAGTTTTCTATACTGAAAACGGAAAAGGTTGCCATTCAAGTAAAAAAATATACGCCTTTCGTCAGATTGGAAAAAAAACAAAAAGAAAAGGGTTGAAAGGAACAATGTTATTTTTTTTTTTACATAAGTCTGACAAAAAATCTAATATATATATTTTTTAGATAAAGACTGAATTTATACGAAATAGTATATTGAACGAAGTAAATGTAATTTATTTCATAAGATTTATGTCATGAAGAGCAGGAGTAAAGAAGGAGCTTATTCAAGTTCAAACTTTCAGAAGGAACAAATTCAAGTATTTTAAAGAAAAAAGTTCTTCAGAATAAATTTTAAATTATAACAGAAAATTATTAATAAATGAAAAAACTTCAAAAAAAATATTGAAACGTTTTCGAGAAAAAAAATCTTTTCTTTTGTGCGTATAGATGGTTAAAATGTCTTTTTAAACGAATAAAAACAAAGATTAATATTTAAAATAATTTTGATAATGACCAACCAAATATAGTACGGCGAGTACATTTAAGCGCATTCATAGGAAATTTTAACGAGAACAAAATGGACGTTTCAGCGTCAAAGTATAACTACCAATTTTAGGGTAAATATAAAATATAAAATATGAAACTAACAGGAATATTAATGTTTACATTTAATGTTTTCTATCAAGAACCGAGTAAAGATGTAATACATCATATTTTCGTATTGATAACAAACTGTTATAAGCGTTATTTGTAAAACATTGTCATGTTGTATATTTGATACTAGATTATTTTAAAGTTAAACTAGTCAAATCTTCAATATGATCTCGGAAGATGTGTTTTCAAGTATATATATTTTTTCTATCAAGGAATGAGTTAGTTCACAGAAATATAGAATATAATGTGATTTCAAAAAATTACTTTTTAGACCTAGAAAGGATAAGGTAATTTTGACTTATCGGTAACATACGTTTTTACTTTCAAATGTATAATATCTTGTATAATAGTGAGACCAATCAATTGTATATTTTGCACATAATTATGATTTTGTATAGAAGAGGCAGCACATAAATATATTTACTACATATTTACCGATCGAAACAAGGAGATGGAATAGAATTCCAGAAATTGAAAGAAAATGTAAGCTTTGTAACTGGGGCCGTGTCAACGAAGCTGTCCTAGGACTAGGACATGTCTTAGGATGGTCTTAGGACACGTCTTAGTCCTAAGTCAGGTTAACGAAAGTCTCCTAAAGTAAGATATGTCCTAAATTTGGTCCTAAAGTTAGGATATACAAATAGGTGTCTTAGGATAGTCCTCAAGGTTACAATGTCCTAAAACGTAATAAAAACAACAAATATGGCATTAATTCGATACTAAAAATACATATACAATATTAAACTATTATACTGTTATGAGAATTAAATTAATACAACATTTTTTTTTTCAATTTTTGTTAAAGATTTAATTGTATTACATTAGTTTATTTCGTGGTTCCTTTTATGAAGCCTTTAACCTACTAGCATTAAAGCAACATTTTTTGCGACTAACTTAAAACGGTGCAATATTAATTTTAAAATGGGGAAAATATGACTTTTTTTTTTTAACTAATCTTCATTCGATACATGTAATAAAATTGAGTGGTCCTAGGACAAAACTAGTTCATCGACTAAAATTGCAACACGAATATCGCTTTAACAAAGTTTCGTGACTATTTACTTTTGTATCCATATTAAATTCATTTATATATCTTTTATCATATTACTAAACAGCGTTTTTTATTAGAATAAAGTTAAATCTTTCACTTTTATTTTGCGTTAACTGTTTTCCATATAAAAGTCCTCCTCCCTCTCTTTATACATATAGATACTAAAATACCATTAAATCTATGTCATAGCAATCTCAACATATTTTTTCAATTAAAAAATGTGTTAAGATGGTCCTAGGACCATCGTAGTTAGGACTGTCCTAAGACAGCTTTGTTTTACATCCTAAGACATGTCTCAGACACGTCCTAAGACCATCCTAAATAACGTCCTAAGACATATCTTAGGACATATCCTAGGATACTTTCATTGACATCATTACATAGCATGCACTTTGTAACAATGCTGATGTGATTGAAATAAGAACTGCATATATTCCTAATTACTACAGAATCAACCCAAATATCAATAAACTTTATAGAATGCTGAAATATTGCAATTTACATGTATTAACTAACCTTTCTATTTTCATACAAAAGGTTGAAAAACTACTGCCTTCTCTGTAAATCAGCACATATAAATATGATTATTAAACTTACAGATTGCACGGACTTTTTGTGGTATGGTCAATAGATTTAGTATACATTTAGATTTGTAAAAATTTAGATTTGTAAAAATGTTTCATTGTATGTATTCTACTCATTTCACTTCTATGTTATTTGTAAATGTATGTGTATTTGTCGCTCCTGTTACGCAGGAAATCTGCGTCTGAGTGTATTTTGAATAAACAGAATAAACAGAACTAGCTAGTAGAATATTTTTATTTACATGTATTTAGTTGCAAAAAAGTATGGTCGCTTTACACGAATTACCAAAAAATAAACCAACAGAAACAGAACACATCACAGTTTATTGATAAGCATTAAACAATCCTATCGATTTCAAATTTCACATTTCTTTAAAAACAGATTTTTTTTTTATTTTTACGTTTTTCAAATTCCATTTTACACTGATGTATTAATTATATTTTTCTGATGAAATGCAACTACATTTAATTAAACGAATAAAGCATTTATAAATTAGATTTATATGAATTGCATTAGAAAATTTGAAAGCTGTTGTGATAAAATAAATTCGTTTATTGTGAATTCTGACAAACACTTATAAGAAAACTTAAAATAATTTCATTTTACATTCTAATATAATTTATTTGAAATAATGACTGGTTTATTCAGCAATGTAACAGCACTGATTTCGCAGACTGTATTTTATTTTTTGACAAGTGCCTGCCAATTAAACAGAACCCCTATCCCGCTATGAATTGCTAATATGTTTATCAAGAACTAACAGTTACAGCAATAACAATATCAATATCGATTAGTGTTGCACATTGATGTTCATATTTTATATAAAATTGGAAGATTTTTTTGTAAATTAAATGCATTTTAAGTGGGTGATTTTTGTTACAGAGTCTTTTTAATTATAAATTTTTGGGGTTACATTTTGAATCTGATGACATCGCTTACGAAAACTGATTTTTTTATACATAGCTTTACTTGAACTTATAACATAATTTTGGTGTCCTTCTTATATATTTCATTTGGGATAAATACTCAAAATTGTCCCAAATCTTTCAAAGTTGTGTTATTTCTATCTCCAGGATAATTTGATGGCATGCTATCTTTAATATTATAGTACATATACATTGGGCTGTGATTCTATAAATAAGATTGAATATCTTTTTGAAAATGGCCCATGTATGAAATCGGCCCTACTTCATTTTTTAAACAAATGTATAAACAACATCAGAAACTTATTAGATACCCTATCAAGTACTATATTGTTTTAAATTTCATTTTTTACATTGTCTATCTGCACCAACTTGTTCAAGTGGCTAGACAATAGCTCAATACTGTTTCCTATTAATATGTAAATTCTTTCATTTTTGTATGGTTTAGAGGAGTATTTGGGGGTTATTTATTCGGGCGCAAAAATATAATTACATTTGCGCGCATATCTAGATTACATTTTTTACGTTTGCTTTTGATTACATTTGCATGCATTTATTTAACAGATAGCACAGGCAAAAATAAAGATGATTGATAAAATATATTTGGCTAAAGTTATCATGAATTTTGAACATATTTTCAAATTTAAATCATATATCTTTGATATCAAATTCAAAACAAATAAATAAAGTAACCATGAGAAATCCATCAATTGCTTAAAACATACATCTAACTCAATTGCGAATAATTCAGAGTAAATATGTTTTCGAATTTTACAGAATAGTGATCGCTTTACTAAAGCCTTATGAAAATAATTTTAGTCAGTTTGTAAAGTTGTGTAAAAGCACAAACATGGAGTTCGTTTGTCATAAAACAATGACAATTGTTAGTGTACATCTGTATCGACAAAACACTTATAACAGGATATTCAATGGCGATGCACTTTATATAATTGCCAGTCTTTTACCAGATTCACTATTTCCTCTAAGTCTTTGGGCGTCACTCCCTTTAGCTTAATAGTCCCAGAACCATTCCACGCTACACCGAGCAATTATACTCACCAAATCCATGTTTAACGAAAGTCTCCTAAAATAAGATATGTCCTACATTTGGTCCTAAAGATAGGATATCTGGGGCCGTGTCATCGAAGGTGTCTTAGGACTAAGATATGTCCTAAGATCATCTTATGATAACTTTTTACTCTTAGTCGTGTTATCGAAAAGATCTTATCTTAGGGTATGTCCTAATTTTGGTCCCAACTTTAGGACTACTAATAAGCTGTCTTAGGATAGGGTCTAAATCATTTATATAGGATTTCTCTATATTTTTCTATAAATGAACTTTATCTTATAGTTAATAGAAAATAAAAATAAAAAAGTGGGGTCACCGTTCATTTGCGCTCACAATCTGCCTTCGAAAGAAGCATACATTTGTGTAAAGGTGGTTGAAATAATAGGAGAAATATAGGTACTATCGAAATAAAAAAAGAAATTTATTACAGAAATCGCTCAAATTTTACAATAATTTAGTTTAAGTACAGCTTATATGGAAATTATATTAAAAAATATATGTCACCGATGAGTTAAAAAAGATATTTCAATTTTAAAGCCAAAAAAGGGCATTTTTCCACCAAAGGGAGATAATTTAGAACTTTTTCAATGATGTACACATTTTAAATGTCATCTGGGGCCAACACGAATTGATTGTTTTGAATTATTTTTGTACCATATGATAAAGTAACAACTACAAAAGGTAATAAATAAAATTTGTAGTGAAAAACAAATGTTTAATTTTTTCTGAAATTTTTATACCCTCGAGCCTCCTTAAGACCATTTTAACGTTTATGATAATTTTATGATGTCCTAGCATATAAACAAACATGGCTGCTACAGTGACCATACACTAGAAGAGCAACAATTTAAATTTCGGTGAGGGGGGGGGGGGGGGGGGGGGTGCAAGGAATGGAAATCTAAAAACAATGGTTTGTGAAGTTATAAATAAATGTTTTCGACTAATCATGATAATAGATCAATTGGTTTGTGAAATCGTAACCCCCAACACACACACACACACACACGTTATTCATATGTTTCATGATGGTCCACTTTTCAGCTCCACGAAACTGTGTTAAGTAAATTATGTATGTCCCGAAATTTTATATCAAGATTACACGAGGTTCCCATTTGAACTACAAACTGAATCTAAACAGTTTGGCACTTCGTAATTCTCATCTAATTATTTATAACTAAACATATATTTTATCGTAAATGAATGTGTACACTAATTTAACGGTATAAATTGTGTTTATTTTAAATAGCATTTTCTTCTATATCTTCTTCCTTTTCTTCGATTAAAACTATTTTGAAACTTACATTTATATAATTATATAAGATTTTAGTTTAAGCATAATGTACCATACAGAAAGCTTACTATATTTGTATATTCTTGATGAAATAATTGCATCATTATACGGCAACGAGACAATTGCACTTAGGACTACTATAGGACATCTTTGTTAAGATTATCTTAGGATAGCTTCGATGTACAGTCTGAAACATATCATAAGACAGTCCTTTGACTGTCCTATAATTTGTCCTAAGACATATTTAAGAACAAATCTTAGGAGACTTTCGATGACACGGCCCCTGAATAGGTGTCTTATAATAGTCCTAAAAGTTACGATGTCTTAAAACGAAATAAAAACAACAAATATGGCATAAACTCAATAAAACATACTAAGTCAATATTAGACTATTTCACTGTTATTAAAAATAAATTATTAAACACAACATTTATTTATATGTGTTAAAGATTCAATTGTGTTACATTAATTTCAAGAAACACTTGATCCATAAAATATTTCCATATATCAACAAAAAAAAGTTTACATACATACTGAAATACATTAACATTAAGATCTTTCATTGAATTCTTTACATATTTTTTCAGTTAAATAAATGTGTTAGGATGGTCCTTGGACTAAGTAGTTAGGACTGTCCTAAGACAGCTTGGTTTTACATCCAAAACCATGTCTCAGACACGTCCTAAGACCATACTAAATAATGCCATAAGACCATCCTACATAATGTCCTAAGACATATCTTCGGACATATCCTAGGATACTTTTATTGACATGGCTACATACAATACAATATAATACAAAGTTTTTTATTGTCAATTGTGACGCCTAATAATTTGAGCAGTACAATTAAGTTCAATTTCATACAAGTGATTACATGTTAATTATATTAATTACAATGATTATTTAATAATTAAACAAAGTCAAGTCGTTTTCTACAAAATAATTTCTGCAGGAATGATATATATATAATTTTACAATATAATATAGATGGACAAACTACGGGTGACTAAACTGTATCTAGGATTGATTTTCTCTCTTTGAATAAAGTACACAATAATAAACTTACTTTTTTAATTATAACATTATCCTCAGATGACATTAACCATATTAATTTTGATTTATTTGGGAGGCTTTTAAAGTTTTTGTTAAACTTATTTAAGTAATCTATATATTCAGATCTTTTATTTTCTAAAACAGGACACTTGAGAAGAAAATGAATTTCATCTTCAACATATGATTTTTATAAAATCCTTAAAAATACTCTGTTTGCAGATAAAAAAAAATACACTGTTTTCAAACAAAAATATTTTGCACATATAAAAAATGTAACGTCTAATTACATACAAAGACTCAAATAAAATAATCACCGAGTAATACTCCTCACAGTTTTTACTGAATTGTTTACCAATCTAGCTGACAGTTACTGTCTATATAACCATGGAAGTAATATATCCAATATTACTTCCATGATATAACCATTCATTAACAAACAAAAATCGATTGGTTATTGTTTGCTTTAATAAACGTCATGTGGTTAATATTTATTGCATATTCAAGAAGAACAAATTAAACTCTGCATAAAATACGAAGGTTCTGCAAAATGAAGTACGGGAATTTGAACCAACATGGCGCTTTTCTTATATATAACAAGAAGAAATACGTTAAACCAGGGCTAGGCCTGTTGCAAGTGTTCTGAAATGATTTGAGATAGATCATTCCACTGACTCAGAAAGAGAATTGTGGGTCCCCATTTCGCCCGGACGTAGCTAAGTAATTATACATCCTGCACAGCTAAAAGACCTCAGCATGTATGCTACTGCTAGACAGAAGATGTCTAAGCTATTATATTCCTTTACTTGGCCTTGTCACTCCTGCTGTTCAAATACAAATCGTAATGCAAAATGAATCTACAGTGTTTCGATTTGTATCTATATCCGTATATATGTATTATTTTTGTATTTTACATGTCATAGAATAATTTCACAACTATTTCTTTAATAATTGTTTTTTTTTTGTCAGTTTCACAATACAATGATATGTACTTATTTTTCGTATCTATACTGTAAACCTGCATTACATTTATCTTCCTTTATGCAGCTGTATCTGTTGTATTTGATTTTAAAAAAATATACCGAATAGGCATTGTTTATAAAAAATATTAGATGTGCAGAAAATTACAGTTTGCAAGCACCATAAAGGGTACAAATCGCAGATAAACCGACTGCTCCAGAATAAGCAGGTGTAGTATGCATGGTACACAATTAGCTACCAGTGATGAAGAATGTAAACAACTTATGGAAAGACACTGTATGACCTTCTACAATGAGCAAAAACCCATACCGTATAGTAAGCTACAAAAGGTTTCCAAGATGAAATATGGGTCAAGTCAAACGAGAAAATCATCGATCTGATTTATGGTAAAGGGACAAACTAAATGCGAATAAGGAAGAGAGCAAACTAAAACAACCACCGAATTAAAGGATCCTAACTAGGGGTAGACAGGACGTGGTAGGGATTAACATATTTGAGCAATCTCAACCATCGTCTTACCTTGGACAGTGGTTTAACAGCATACCATAAACACATATATGGAATTAGTTGTGAAAGGATGGACTCACCAGATCGACACAAAGCACACACAAAACAACCTATATAAAAGTTTTAAAAAATGAACACATGGTTCCAGAAATGATTCTATTCCCACTCATAAATGAATCTTGTTTTATGTGTTGGGTTTTCTTAGATAGATTTCTTACACCCGCCGAGAACAACTGTTGGGTAAGTCACGTTCTTTTGAAGGGTCAGTTTTCCGTTGATACGTATAATCTTATCTTGAGGTGGCGTGAATCAGATGTGGATCCTTAAAAATTCCAAAGATCTTTTAGAGTACATAAAATGTAATTCTCTTTCATCTTGTTATATAAAACATTTGACTTTTCCACACTTCACACAAGTATTCCATATTCCAAACTAAAAGACAAATTGAAAGAGATGGTATTGCTTTGTTTCATAAAAAAAATGGCCAACGTAGATAAAAGTATCTTGTCTTAGGGAGGGATACATTCTACTTTGTTTAGGATCACTCTGATTCAAACAAAAAATTCTTTGAGACTGACATTATCAAGATGCTTGATTTCTTGATTGACAACATACTTGTTACGTTCGGCGGACGTGTTTTCCAACAGACTGTCGGCATTTTCAATGGGAACACATTGTGCCCCTCTTCTTGCCGACTTGTTTCCTTATTATTATGAGGCTGACTTCATACAAGAACCTCTTAGGAAGAAAGATAAGAAGTTAGCAATATCCTTTAACTCTATTTTCCGCTATATAGATGATGTTTTTTCACTAAATAATTCAAAATTTGGTGACTATGTTGAACGCATCTATCCCATCGAACTAGAGATAAAGGATACAACAGATACAGTTAAGGCGGCCTCATATATTGACTTACATCTAGCAATTGACAATGAGGGTCGGTTGAAAACAAAACTTTACGACAAAAGAGATGATTTCAGCTTTTCAATTGTGAACTTTCCATTTCTAATAGCAACATTCCAACAGCACCAGCATGCGGTGTATATATCTCCAAATTGATACAATATTCCCGTGCTTGCATTTCCTATTATGATTTTCTTGATAGAGAGATGTTGCTCACAAGGAAGCTATTAAATCAAGAGTTCCAAATGGTGAAGTTGAAATCATCTTTTCGTAAATTTTACAGACGCCATCACCAGTTGGTTGACCGTTATGGAATAACCGTTTCACAAATGATATCGGATATGTTCCTTACGTCGTAACTACAATCCCCTTCCCTATAATAAATGTGACCTACCGAATTAGACTATGTACCGGATTTGTTATCACATAAGCAACACGACAGGTGACACATGTGGAGCAGGATCTTCTTACCCTTCCGGAGCACCTGCGATCACCCCTACGTTTTGGTGGGATGCGTGTTGTTTATTCTTTATTTTTCTATGTTGTTTCATGTGTACTATTGTTTGTCTGTTTGTCTTTTTTATTTTCAGCCATGGCGTTGTCAGTTTATTTTCGATTTATGAGTTTGACTGTCCCCTGGTATTTTTCGTCCCTCTTTTATCCATTAAATCTCGCATATTAAAATAAAATTACAATTTGATTGATCTATATATGTCTGATTATTATATTACGTTTCCATCTTCGATAACAAAAACTGGACGAAAATATTAAAATGGGAATCAAAATTCACAAGTCCATGCCAAAAATAAGAGAACATTAAAAAGGTAAAAAACCCAAACAACAGTACTATACATAAAACACACAACATAGAAAAGAATAACGTATATAAGCAACACGAACCCCTTTTAAAACCGAAGATGATCTTAGATACGTCGGAAGGATAAGCAGATCCGTTTTCACATGTGGCACTCGAATAACATATTTGACTGCTTTGCAAAATTTACAATTTATTGTTGTTAAGTTTAAATTTTAAATATTTTTTCAAAGAAATGGAAATAGCACTATAGGCATTGAGTGCGTCTAGTGAGCTTTTCGTAATTATCTTAATAGAAAACACATAAACCAAACATTCAAAGCCAGGGATGTATAAATACAGTGTATTAATTACAGTAATTCATGGTTTACATAATTATAAACAGGCAGACTTTTATTTCCAATTGCAGGGTTATGATGTTTCGTAGGCTCCTAAATATGGAATGTACACTTTTAAATTGGTTCGTTATGCACTTGTTTCAATAAACATGCTCAGAAATGTACCAATTGGGCATCTGTATATAAAACCATTTATTTTACGCTAGGTATATGAACTATGACGATACAGAAGATTTATTGTGGATGTAATATACCATTCAGGAATTTAATGAAAAAGGTGCAAGGTATAAATTTCAAACTTAGACATGATAACGTAACCCTGTGTCATATATTCGCCTTTAAGATAGTACTGGACACAAGTTTTATATCAGCAGGTTATCCTTTCTGAACTAGTAAACATATTCGTTTAGGGGCCAACTGAAGCACCCCCCGGGTGCGGGGATTTCTTGCTGTTGTATTGAAGACCTATTGGTGGCCTTCGGCTGTTGTCTGCTCTTTTGTCGGGTTGTTGTCTCTTTGACATATTCCCCATTTCCATTCTCAATGTTACCTTCTTTTAAGTCTCTAGGTCTAAAACACTGCTAGCAAATTGCTTGTTTCAAAATAGTGATAAGTTACAGGTCTTAACATGCTATATCACACATTTTTAATAGACAACTATGCACAGATGATAAATACCCGTTGTATAATGTAAAAATCATATTGTACTACATACTGAATCTTATACACCTCATCATACCATCCAAAATTGACTCCATCATCTCCCACAATATAAGAATGAAATCCTATAGTTGCCAACTTCTACGTGATGTGCTTTCTGGTGCAGAGGTGTCTCATTCGTAATCCTACCACATAGTCTTCATTATTGATGGAAGATATGGTCATTCCGTGAGCAATTGTCCCACGATCACTAACATACGTATCAGTTATACTGCTTTTTCAATATGAAATGAATAATAATATAATCATTTTTTATGATTCATCAAGAAACATGCATTGAGCCCTTATTCATCAACAAAATTATGCTATCTTGAACCCGTAAACTAAACATTTATGAATAAAAATGTATTAAAATTATACTATCTCGTTCTTATAAACTCAACATCTATGATTGCAAGGAGTATATTTAATGTAGCTATTTCGTAACAGTAAACTATTGTTTGTTTATTTTAAGATTGTAACACAGTGATGACTGTACCCATATTTTGACTATTTTTTTTATTATTTCTGTTTTGTTCACGCATTGATGTAAATATAACGGAATTTGATGTGACTGTCGTACAAATGAGAGATTTAGCGCTATAAAACCAGGTTCACAATCCACAATTTTCTACATTAGAAAATGCCTGTACCAAATCAGGAATATGACAGTTATTGTTCATTCGTTTGAAATGTTTTGTCATTTGATTTTGCCATGTTATTAGGGACTTTATGATTTTACTTTTTTTCTAAACATCTATGATGGAAAGTAATATTTGTAAGTATGGTATTTCGTAAATTAACCATTTAAGATTGAAACTGGTCTTCAAAATTTTGCTGTCCCCTCTGTATAACACTAAACATATATTTTTGTCAGGACAATTATCAACACACATAGGGCAGTACAGATAGATAAAACAAACTCCATCATTTCCACCTTGATGCTGACAAGTAAGATATCAAACCAACAGTTCCTAATGATGAAACTGAAATCATCCCTTCTTAAATTCTACGGACGCAATCACGAGTTGTTGGTGAGTTTATAGAATATCCGTTTCACAGATGATAGCAGATATGTTCCTTAGGACTCCTTATGTAGTTATTACAATCTCGTTCCTTTTTCACAAATGTGACCTACCGAATAGAATAATTAACGGATTTGTACTAACATCAGCAACACGACGGGTGTCATATGTGGAAAATGATCTTCTAACCCTTCCAGATAACCTGATGCTGAGATTATCCCCAGTTTTTGGTGTCTTTTTCGTGTTGCATAGATATAGGAAGTCGTGTTATGAGTGCCAATGAGACAACTCTCTATATTAGTCTTTATATTTTATAATGTTGTGTTTTGTTTAATATTGTTTGTCTGTTTGTCTGTTTGTCTTTTTCTTTTCATAGCCAGGTGTTATCAGTGTATTTTCGATTTATGAGTTGGAATGTCCCTCTCGTATCTTCCGCTCCTCTGTTAATGATGAAAGTGTAATAGTTGTTGTGCATTCTTCTATAGAAATATTTTTGTGAACACAAGCTCTTTAAAGGTTGGTTCAAGCAGGACAGTAACACTATTTTTTGAATTAAACTTCTTATATAGATGTGCATTTTATGCTGTGAAAAAAACCTAAGAAATCCACAAAAAAGTACTAGTTTATTTTGCTGTACCTCGGAGTCTCTTGATTGCTAACATACAAGACCATACAAGTATCTATATACAAACCTTTAGTATCACCATGTATACTTTGTTTTAGTAAAGCATATATACAATAACAGTAATGTCATTATTTATGATGCACCAAGAAACATGCATTGCATGCGCCCTTATTTATCACCAACATTAACCTGTAAATAAACGTTTATGACTAAAAGTAGTATTTTGAATTATGTTATTTCGTACCTATAAACTGAAAATCTATGATAGAAAGAAGTATTTTGAATTATGCTTTTTCGTGACCGTAAACTAAACATCTATGATTGAAAGTAGCATTTATAACTTTGCTATTTTGTACTTATAAAGTGAACATCTAAGATTAAAACTAGTCTTAAAAATTTTGTTATCCTTTCCCTGGATAAAACTAAAAATAATTTTGTCATCAAAACCAATGAACAAATTGTGCAGCTACAGGTACGTTTTGGAGATAAAACAAACTCAATCATTTCCACCTTGATTAAAGAATGAAGATAGTGATAGTTAGGATCGACCACTATGACGATCTTAATAAAAGTATTTGTCCAACTGTCACAAGCTCTGCAGCTGTCATACACTATGTATTGTCAATTTCGTCACAATTTCATTGTTGGATAATTAAATATGTTCTTGGTTTAATGCGTAAGTCATAGTTCATTTTTTCCACAATTGGAAGCATAGGGCGTGGCGAGATCATTTCGGAACGTTTCTGTTTTTTCAATGGTTTACTCCGCAGGGAGGTAAGTTCACTTAAGTTCCATGTAAATTATATAATTATTTACTTCAAATGAAATAACAGATCTGAATATTAATTTCTTTTCATTTACTGATTTGTAAATTATATGCATATACGTTTAAAAATAAATATAGACAGTAGGTCATCGTTCAAGTCACATATATAGAGTGCGAAAAGTTAATTCACAATAAAGTATTGATAATATGTTGCATACTAAAAATATGGAAATAAACTCATCATAGATACCAGGACTAAATTTTGTATATACGCCAGACGCGCGTTTCGTCTATAAAAGACTCATCAGTGACGCTCGAATCCAAAAAAGTTTAAAAGACCAAATAAAGTACGAAGTTGAATAGCATTGAGGACCAAAATTCCTAAAAGTTTTGCCAAATACAGCTTAGGTAATCTATTTCTGAGGTAGAAAAGAGTAATCTTTATATTGAAAAGTAAAATCACAAAAATACTGAACTCCGAGGAAAATTCAATCGGAAAGTCCATAATCACATGGCAAAATCAAATGAAAAAACTCATCAAACGAATGGACGACAACTGGCATATACACAGAAACAGAAATAGACATAGAAACATGTTAAAATTGAGAAAGGAAATGGTGAAATGTTGTACATTTATTTTTAAATACTAATAGACATAGATATATATTCATTTGAAAAATTGTAATTGGTCCACATATCTTGATAGAACAAAAACTTTTGTTCATATCATAGCAGTTTCCTCTAAAGTAGTATCAAACAAGTTACGCCATGTGATAAATTCAATTGCTGCACATACTTGAAATATATTAAAGTCCAAAAGGGATAATATATTGATTTTGAGGGAAGAAAAAAAATTCAGAATCATATTTGAATAAAATCATTTGGTAAGTAGTTATTGGATGTTATCAATTTGTAAGTTATTTTTTGTGCATTCAAATTTTTTTAATTGTTAAATAAAAATATCCAAACATTCAATCCATAAGCTGCTAATTAAATATGTTATTGACGGATCTATTGTGAATTATATAATTGAAACTTGACCGTCCGTAAACAGACACTCCGCCGTTGATAGTTGTTGTAAACTTATCTGGTTGCTTTTTCGTTATTTAAATTTTAGGTAGACTAAACCCTTTTGTAACGGACTAAAATTATATTAAAGGAAGACAGAACAAATTTAATATTGTTTACATTAACAAAAAGTAAAATCACAAAAATCCTGAACTCAGAGGAAAATCAATTTGGGAAGTCCATAATTACATGGCAAAATGAAACTAACAAAACACATAAAAAACGAAAGGACAAGAACTGTCATATTCCTGACTTGGTACAAGCATTTTCAAATGTAGAAAATGGTGGATAAAACCTGGTTTTATAACGCTAACCCTCTCACTTTGACGACAGTCTCATCAAATTACGTTATATTTACAATGATGCGTTACACAATACAGACACAATAAAAATTACTGTAAAAAACGAAACAATCTCGATTTAAAATTGATAGTTTAGAATGTTGTTTTAATTATTTCCAATATTAAACATCAAATAAAATTTTAAACCTTTCCTTTGAAATGCTATTAAATCATATTTAATAAAAATCTGTATTCAATGTAAATTTGTGCAAGCTATTATATGGTCATTTTGATGCGAATAAAGTGCGTGCTTGCAAAATGAAGTCAAATACATTTTGCATAGTAAACGTTTTCCCAATTAGTTTAAACATCTTTTATAGATATTGGATTGGGAAACAAGTTTTTGCAAATAATTTATGCGAGTGCGAGTTTTATTAATCTTCCCATGAAGACGCGATAGCGACTTAAACTCAACGGATACGGACTAACATTGCTTTGATTACCAACGCTTCTATGTGTGAAATTTGATGAAATCGTCTCCCAATTTATCTTTTTGTCTGTATTTTACTTGTGTGGTCATATGATAAATAACACAGAAATATATACTTTAAATGGACTTGATTCAAAAACCGGCATCCTATAATTAAAAAAAATATTTGTGACTTTGAATGACAATAGTTGAAATATTGATAATAATAAGTACTAGTAATAAACATGAGACAAAAACTAGAAAATATTTATTTTAAGATAAATAGCACAGAATGAATGAGCGCACTGGAATTGGTACTAGTAATAAACATGACACAAAAACTAGAAAATATTTATTTTAAGATAAATAGCACAGAATTAATGAGCGCACTGGATCAGAAATAAATTTCTGAAATTAGGACCATATTTTGGGAGAAGAAAATAAAGTTGCATTCTTCTCCATCTCTAAACAATTTTTAACGAATTACACAAGCAAATCATTTACAAAAGGTGTATTTTTTAACGTATAGGATAAAGGCTAAATGCAATTTGATGGAATAATGTTGCAGTAACTCGATTATAAAAAGTGCATTTTTAGACAGCTGTCGACAAGAGGAAAATCGAATTTTAATTTCATAACTTTTTATTTATCTCAAAAATGAAAATTTGATAGAAAGGCTAAGCTTTCTTCAAAGAAATAGCACGGATACAATTAACCATAAACTGATAGAAATACAACTTCAGTCGGAATATATATAGCTTTATAAATTCTTGTAAGAGAGCTACAGCAGGATAAACTATTTATAAATGGAAATTTAGATAAAAATATGTTTTGCTTGAATGTTTTTATGGATTTTGATAAGATTTTGTTGCAAACAAAATTGGAATATTTCTATTTTCATTATTTAAAAATATATACCACTTATCATAGTAGGGACAAAATGGCCGAATCCAAACTTATAAAACATAACCACATTTTTTTGGTGAATAGCATATAACAGGGTATTATTTGAACTTGGAATTATAATTAATTATGGAATTTGCTTAATTTCTTGTTCTGGAAATTTTTTAATAAATTCCATGTTTATTCTGTATTTAAATGTTCTGTGCTGCGCACAACACTTTCTATTACAAAGAAGATAGCACATTTTCAATAGAATGTACTGTGCCGCGCACAACACTATCTATACAAAATACATTTTATGAAAAGTGTTATGAACTGCTCAAAACATTATGATACTAAATAAACATGGAATTTATTAAAAATTTCAAGCAAAAGAAATTATGCAAATTCCATAATTAAAAATAATTCCAAGTTCAAATAATAGCCTGTTATATGTAGTCTACATTTGTGTGTAAAGTCGAAGTAACTCCCACATAAATTATAGTTTACATAAACCTTCTATACACACCTTTTTCCTATTCAATAACATTGCAATGGTTTTTTTCATGAATTTTTAATTTTCCCATTTACAATTTTATGATTTTATGAATAGAGTCTTGAAGTGACAAATAACGAAAAATTCTTTAAGCTAATTTAATCATTGGCTGGTTTTTTTTTAAACCTGCACCCTATTTATAAGAAAAATATATATTAACTTAATAATTATTTCATAATCATATATATACATGAAAATAGTTAAATCATTTACACCATATATAATATACATAAAACGAGTCAGTAATGTATTATTATGTATTTTTATTTTTCAGATACTCAAAACGTTTTAACATCAGTATGAGGTAATGCATACCATGATAATTATACCAAAAGAAAACATTGGGGAAAAAATGAATCTCTTCAACCAGAAAAAGTCTACGCTGGACGATGTCAAACTGTTGAATTCTTTCGCAAAATTTTTCGCCACTTTGTTATTTTTACAGCCAGCGAAAACAAAAATTTAGAACGAAAATCTGAAAAAGCTAGTTCTAATAAATTTATTTAAGTTTTATCTGCTTTACTTCAAAGATTATACATTCATAAAATCGAACGTTATCTTTTTATTAAATTTTCTGACAACTTAAATGGTTTTCTTTTGATAACTAAAAATAAATTAAAAATTGAATCCAAAATCTGTATAAATTTTGAGAATAGAGAGAAAAGAAAAATACTAAAAATACCAAACTCCGAGGAAAATTTTGAACATGAAAGTCCCTAAGCAAATGGCAAAAGAAAAAGCTCAAACACATGAAACGGATGGATAACAACTTTCATATTCCTGACTTAGTACTTTTGTAGAAATTGTGAATAGGGGCAATAAGGCCTTTATTTGGCCCAAAAATTACTGCAAATTTAAAAGTTATCATACATATTCTTAAATAACTGAAAACTTGACTAAGGTACAAGGTACTAAGAAAAACAAAACAAATTTGACATCGAACAAGTTACCATGGCAACAAATCATGACTTGAATTGCATATTATGTTAAATTTCGCGATGTTCATTTTTTTTTTATCAAACTTGAAGTATATTATAGATTGAAAAAGTATGTGCGCACCCAAGAAACAACTTTATATTTGGTGAGATTATGTCAACAGCTATAATAAAGCTTTTGTTAAATTATTTTATTGTTTCTTGGCTGCGCAGGATGTTTCCACAACGGAAATAAAGATAGAAAACTGCATAAATTCTATATTTTTCATCGTTTTTGTGAAAACAGTACATATTATGACGTAATTGTGACGTCATCAGATAAACACCTTTATGTTTGTCATTCATATTTCTGGACCCGATGCATTTCTAAACATTATGTGCCGATTTGAAATGGTTATCAAACATTTTATTTTCTTGGGCCAAAACTAGGCCTTAATGCCCCAATTTTACAACTAGCCAAACCTCTCCCTTGTATGACAGTCGCATTACATTCCATTAATTTATATTGACAACGATGTGGGAACAAAACAAACAGACATGCTAGGTAAAAATGTCAAAATTGGAGTACATCAGTTAACATTGATTTATAATCTTAATAACGATAACAACAAACAAATATATCAAAAAAAATAAAACAAAAAAGGCATATAGAGAAAACACATTAGCAAAAACGAAAGACTAGAATTCAAACATTTTCCATAGCACAATAACACAATGACTGGATGTGTTTTAACCTAGCCACGGCAAATGGATATTAACAAAAATAGCAGTAAAAGTAATAATGTACAATTAAGTACTAATAAAAGAATACCATGACGCGTTATTAATAATAATGATCTTTAAATTCGTAAGTAATACAACTTATAGAATATAAATATTACACATATTCAATTTCATCAGTGTAATACATATAATACATGTTAAACAATCAGTCAAATAATCATATAAGTAAGTATACCCATAAAACGGCACAGTAGAGTATGAAAAGTTTTTACACATATTAAGCATTTAAAAATAATTTTGATTACGTGCCGTCTCGGCTTGGAATAGATACGTCCTTAAATTATTAAGTTCCTTTACATTATGAACAGATAGCAGTTGTGCGAGTTTAAAGTTCGAAGGTTTTCATTTTAACCATGTTCACCACATATAATTCGAAGTCCAAGCTGTCTCTCAATATTATAAAATATACCAGTTTCTGCATTCAAATAATGAGCAGATATGGGATATTTACAAATTAATGGTTTATAAATATACTTTACATCATGATCTAAATAAAATTGTAATATGTTTGGCGAATCTTCAAAAGATGAGTTCATTTCGCAATATAAAAGCTTCCCTAGCCCAGTAGTCAGCACTTCTGTGTTTAACATTGATATGTTCATAATTATGAATCAACTCTTTACAAAACTTTGATTTTGTTTTAAATACTAAGGCTTTTCTACACCAGGAATATACTCTCTCAGCTTTATTTGGCAAAATTTTTTGGAATTTGTGGTTCTCAACTTCATATTTCATTTGGCTTTTTTTTTTTAACTTTCGTTAGATTCGAGCGTCACTGATCATGATGAGTCTTTTGTTGACGAAACGCACGTCTCGCGCAAATACTAAATCTCAATCCTGATGATGAGTTTATATTAACCATATCTTTAAATTCAATTAAAAATAATTCCAAATTTTTAACAACCTGATGTAATCATACATCCTGGAACCCATACATGTATAAATGTCTCTAATTCGACACTCACAGTTATATTTGTCGTTTGGTTTCTTATTACATCTCTCAAGCATTTCTTATTCAACATCATTTGAGAATACAGTTATTAGTACATTTTAACATTCGACAATATCTTTCTATAAACATAGGGTATCTACCGAACTCACAACCAAATAATTAACAGAGGATGCTTTCACCTTAAAAATTCGTACTTAGATGATAAACAACGCCAGAACATAGAATCAATATTTCAATACTATCGTGCATTATTTGTGAAGTTGATACGGAACATTTACCAACAAAGTCTTGGTATCTTCCGACGAATTTTATTTAGAAAAAGCACAGAACGTTGTTTCATTGGCAATCATACCACATCTACTTTTTTTCCATTCATGGTTTCTACATAAGGAAATGTCTGTCCCAAGTCAGGAATATGACAGTTGTTTTACATTCGTTTTATGTGGTTGAGCTTTTGGTTCATTTGAATCAGGACTTTCTGTTTCGAACTTTTCTTGGAGTTGCGAATTTTTCAGTTTTTCTTTACGCCTTTTCTCCAAGACTAGGCGTCCAAAATCTTACACTCTTTCATATATGCTATATTACCCATAAACCTGTTATTACTCATCAGTCTCCCTCTGTGTAAAGTGTCATTTGCCTTCATCCCATCTACACATACACAGGATTCACACAGGGTACAATAAATAAAATCTTAGGATACGAGCCTCTATCCTGTTTTTTCTCATCACTGTTGATGTGGTAAAAACTGTATGCAAAACCACTTTTTACATTTGAGTTGATAATCTCTAAAGTACAAACAGAGGAGGGTTATGAGTCACGTATACTTTGCCAAGGACATGCCCAAAATTCATATCCGTTCATATAATTTTTAAAGGTAATTTTTACCTAACAGATTCAAGTCAACATCATTGAGTATTGACAATTTATAGATTACATGCAGTATTGACATCTTAAAATGATATTTCACACTGCACTTCTCCATTATAGTACAAATGATCTCTGGTTTTCCCTTTATGTTACTTTATTCTTTAACTTAACAGAGAGGGTTCGGCTTCAGGTTTAAATCGATTGCTATTGTTTATTATTATACATTGTCAAACTTAGTAACGAGATTAATTTTATTCAACTTATTTTACATCGAACTGTTGTCAGAAAGTATATTTTAGATTTAATATACACATTTGTTATATGTCCATGTTTGCAATTTTCAAACAATAATATTTTCAACTATAGCATAATATTTTTATGATTTATAAAATACTATACTAAATGATTTTCATGTTTAGTGTTAATTCCCATAAATAAAGTAGTTACTGAAATATCGAGCTTCAACGTAAATTAAAAAAGGAAGGTCCTTATAACCTGGAATTTGTTTTGGACTCTATCAAACGATTGTAAACAATTACAAGCACATTGTTATAAAATACAAGAAATCCTGTTTTTCTTTAGAAAGGTTTTAACCAACCTCGACAGATTTTCTCTTCTTTGTTATTGTTTCAATTTTTCGTAATTAACGACATTTCTGAAACCACTTTTGTTTACTTCAATTTCATAATTCATATCGCTTGCATTTAATGGTTATCGGACAAAAGACAATTGACAAGTGTACAATGTCTGCAGTTCATTCAATTTGTCATGTGCTTCAAAAATTGTTAAGGTTGACCTTCTGTCATTATAAGCTTTTCTTCCTTTTATATTTACTTGCATATCAGTGTATGTAAAGTGTGGATCCTAAAATATCATTTTTACTGTATATGCCATAAATGTCTAATGTAGAATGATAAATAAACAGACGAACTTATTTTTACTTTCGAAGAAAATGAAGAAAATTAGTTAAAATGTATATGTTCAGAAATACATAATAATTATTATAAAACAAAGTAAGAGATGCGAGCGGGGTTTTATCGCGCCTAAAGCCATCCAGCTTTGAAATATATACCAAAATAGGTGAATATTTATGACATTTCACGAACAGATCGTGCAGGTGCTTTATAACTAACAGGTAAGATGTTGTTGCAGTACAAAATATTCATTTTAATATAATTACATTAGATGTATGTTTCATTACAATACCTTATTCTGATTGGCTAACGGCACATCATGTGTTATTCCTTAAGCTGTTGTATCACTCAATAAAACTTCTCATTCATGATGACACGAGGTCCCACAATAAAGTGCACAGGTAAATGAAATAAAAACTTGATAAAAGGCGTGTTTTCATGATCCTGTAGGTAAAAATGTAATTATAAGTATTGAATGCTTTTTTTTGTAACTTTATAGGGTTGTAAAAGCGTTGACCGTGCGTACATTTTAAGTACGAAGCGCTTCCGCGCTTCATACAAAATGTACTTCGGTCGACGCTTTTACACCCCAATAAATTTACAAAAAAGAGCATTCAATTCTTAAACAATTAATAAAGTTGTATAACGTAGAATATTTTTTGTCATTCAGTTTCTTCATATTTAACTAAATTCCACTATGATGATTTCGTAATGCTAGTCATGTTTACTGTCGAATAATGATACTATTCTTTCATTTTTACTGTGGAGCGAATCATTAGTACTGTATATGCGGTGCATTTTCACTGTATAATTTTTTATTTATTTTTTTTATCTATTACAGCTCATTTCTTTAAGCATGTAGAGCAAGACTTTAGTTGACTTGCTTGTTTTTCTTTTATTGGATAATCGTTATGATAACACCCAATTTAATTCAAATATTAAAAATACAGGTTAAACTATCATATGCCTAATCATATTGTTTAAAAATGTCAATCTTATTTACAAAGTTTGTATAAACAATTAAACAAACAAAGCAAGCAAGCCAACCAAAGTTTTGCTTTGCATGCAGTATGAAATTAGCTGTAAGGCCTTAATTTAGCCGACTTGCTCAAACAATAGATAAAGTAAGAGAAAGATTTGATAAAATTTAACTTATGGAGGAAAGTTTGGTTTTAAAACAATTCAATAGAAATAACATTTATTTCAAATGTATTCCATTTAGTTTCTTATAAAGCGTATAGGGATCTTTATCCTTATTTTTTTTTATCCATTTCCATGACACTTCACCACTAATAACGTACATCTTGATATAGATTGAAACTTTGTTTTCCCGTTTAAAAGGTTTTACACTGGAGCCATTTATAACTTGCTGTTCGGTGTGAGCCAAGATTCCATGTTGAAGACCGTATGTTTACGTATAATGGTCTACTTTTATAAATTGTGACTCGGATGGAGAGTTGTCTCATTGTCACATACGACATCTATATATGGCTCAAAAACGAAACGAGACGGGATAAAAAGGTATAAAAAAATCCACACTACTTTTTTAATATATGTATAATGGGCTTAATATGATTCAGAATAGAGTAAAATAGTGGGTCGCATTTGGGTATAAGCGTGACGCCGGATTGCCGATTTTTTGCAAGCGTGACAGGTGAAAGTCAAATGATTGTGTCGTGAAAAACGAGAAATGAAGTCTAGCGGGACACAGAAATCTGCCAAAACAATAAGCGGAATACGGGAATCTGCCAAAACAGTAAGCGGGATCCGGGATCAGAACCCCCCCCCCCCCCCCCCCCCAATGATACCCCCAGAATAAGATATTTGTGTATATCAATCCTATTGTTACAGTCATGCCTTCAATAACAAATGTATCCGATGCATGCATTTTTTTTTTATATTTTTGGTCCCTTTTTCAATTTTGAGGGGTCCAAATTTAAAGACAAAAGTCCTTTAATATAGATATTTGGGATTCGTTGACATGCTGAATCTAACCGTGTATCTGGTTTGGGGATTTTTTGTCTAGTTGCTGAAACAGCCGACATAGAGTTCCAAAGGGTCTAAAAATCAACAAAAATGAATTGTAGCAATCATTTCGTGTACAATAACCCAAATGTGTATGGTTTTACCTCTGCGGTAGTATCCATTCGCGGATCTAGAATTTTTCATTTTGAGAATCGCTTTTGTTACAAGTTTGAAAAGCTATATATTTGATGAAGAATGAATGATGAGTTTGTATTTCAATTTGAAAATACATGTATCATAAATCCTAAAGTCATCAACTAAGTTTTTTCGTTTGTTGCAAGTGCATTTATCACATAATTCTACAATAAAAATTCCTCGCATCTTTGAAAATTCTACATTAATAATGACTGCACTAACAGTGATAATTCATCGCATCTATAGCTAAAATGGATCTCTTTCAATAATCGATATGCTATATTATGGTGCTTTTATAACACTTATTTGAACTTTAATGCTATGTTTGTATATTATAAAGACATATCACAATGAAAATATGTTAAAACTTATCTTCAAATCACTTAACTTGATATTTTCAAAACATAAACAAATACAGTTTTCCCATGATCCTTTATTCTACAATAGACATACCCGCATATAACAGTAAAAATGAACTAGCTGGATTCGCACTTTATATACACTGCATATGATCTATAGCAAATTTAAATTTTGTACATATTCTTCGCAGTTGATGTTTGGTAGAATTTTCTGTATCGTAAGTGTTAGGAAAATACCCCATTTTAATATATCACGTGTCAATCGTGTCTCTTGTCCAAGGGGCATATGCTTAAGGGTTAATGCAGTGGATTAATTGGATGTGACCCTATATGTGCCAAGCAACCCAGTTTTGGTGTCATTAATTTACTTGACCGACATTATCAATTCTCCATGTTATCATTCAAAGGGCAATCACAGTCTTTTCGTAGAACATGGCCAATTACTTTCCATCGCTTGTCTTTAATTTCTGCTCTGATATCTCTTTATAAGATTAGGTTGTATATGTATTTGTTACTTATGGTTTTTTTTAAGCAGAAGATCTTGCTCATTTAATGAAGACAGGTATAACAAAGATTTCTTGTTATGTAAAAAAGTGTATTTGCGGTACATTCACGTCATCATCATCATCATTGCCAATATTTACGTTATTACTGTTATTTGATAGACGCGTAAAGTATTGTATAATCTGAATTATCATATACTTAGACTAAATAACATATGATTTTTACCGTATGATAATAGCATTAAATTAAAGTATTTTCCATATTTTTCGAATTGGTGCTTAGCGGGCTGATATGAAAAGTTTATCACATGCTTCGATTGTTATCACATGCCTTTCCGTAACGTTATCACATGGCATTCCGGTGATACTCGGCAAATTCCGGAAAATACATCTCAATGCTACCATTACAAAGTAGTGTACAAAACAATTATTTGAATACTGGAAAGTATATTGTGTAAAATAATTAAATTTAATTAAAAAAAAGAATATTAAATAAATGAATTTTTTAAGTTTTTCTGAAACATAATTTAGAAAGTTACTTTAAAAAAGTTGACTTTTCCAAACGATGTTCATTATGTATCATATTGTTGAATTATTTTTTTGTCGATTCGTCTATATTAAAATGTGTTTTTTTTTTCTTCTGTTGAGGCATATGATGGAAAGATTTCATATTGAATGTATCAAATTTTGGGTCCGACGTCCGTGAACTTTTTGCTCTTTCAACTTCTTTTCGGAAACCACGTAGAGGATCAATATGTGAATCTGTTATTTTTCTCTACTGTTGAAGCATATGATAAAAAGATCATAACATGTCATTTTTCATATCGCATGTATTATCAGCCCTCGGTCAATATCAGCCCTCGAGCCATGCGGCTCTTGGGCTGATATTGAACCTAGGGCTGATAATACATGCGATATGAAAAATGCCATGTAATAATCTGATATTATTGCATGCTCATATTAATATTGTATTGTAATTTATTATTATTCGGAGCGGACTTCTTAAGTATGGTTTACTTGTGTCAAATCCGTTTTACTTAGAGTAAATAAAATATGTTTAAACTTTACAGATATTATGTAATTAAGACAGTTTGTTGAAGTCAGATTGTATAACCTTCGATGACTCTGCACCATAATGTATTTCTTGTTATAATCTGTGACATACTTTACTGCTGACAATTTGGTTATTCATGGAAATAAATGTTGTTGAAACAAACAGAGGAAATAAAAATGCAAACCGTCATTAACAATTTGCCATTTTATTATTAAATTACAAACAACAACATATACATTTTTAGAGTCGTATCACGATTATATGAACAGTATTGTACATGGGGTGTATCAATAGACCATTCCATACGTTGACTTTACGGACATACATTTGAGCTAACTTTTAGTAGGCACTAATTTCTATCGCTAAAATGGGCATTGATATTTTGAATGTTTACTTAAATGAGCTAACTGGTGCCTAATTTTGCTTAACATTCGCGCTAAAAAGTAAAACGTTTACCGCTAAAATGTCCTATCAATGCACATACATGTCTCCCGCCGAAATTATGGAATAAATTATCACCTAATTACATCAATAAAATGTGTCTAGTTGATGGTCAATTATGAGTTCAAGGTTTCATATTCATGTAAACCGTATCTGGCTACCAAAGCAGATTTAGATGTCTTCTTTTCTAACCAGAATTAAATTGAAACTACTGGTTAAATCAAAGATACTAAATATAACTATACAATAGTGCCAACAGCAACAGTAGCCAGGCAATCCTGAATGTGTGAAAGAGGCCATGATTCCCACATAATCAATTAATGAACGCCTCTTAAAAGCCTGGGTTTTTAGGGAGAAAGTCGGGGAGGAAAACATTTCTATTGATTATTCACCGTTTGGGCGAAAACTGTAGCTATCTTTCGACTTCGTCTTAATTTTGTTAGCCTTTAAGGACTATATCGGTCATATATGCCCATGCACGGATACCTTGCATGCTTCATTTTTTCGCCGTAATACGGACCTACATTTTACTTGTATAATTACGAACACCAAAGGCGAGTTTCCACCTGATTTTGTCTTGTCAAGATCATTGCTCCACCATTTAAGTGTAGTTATAATATTACAACCATTCTGGAGCAACTTAATTAGCTACCCCAATTTTTTGGCGTTGGTTTTGCATAATATTTTTTCTTTGCAAATTTTGAGAACCTTTTTATATAATCTTCCTCTTAAAATTTTGTTTACCGATTTGTCTATCTTTCGACTAAAGTATTTTATTTTTCTTACGTAGGATGTCCATACACAGGCCATAACAGGATTTGAGCGATGTTCGTACCGTGCAATTATTTGATTATGTAATGTTTTCCTGGTTTTTATTGATTGTTTCTATCAAATAGCTCTAAGGCAAGGTGTTCCATTCTCTCTTTTTTGACTGTTCAGCTTCTTTTCCTGAATTTTTTACCACATTGTGATGCCAGACTCCCTTAATTAAAGGTCAGTCATGGACTTGTATTGTGTCTAAGTGTCGATTCATTTCATATTTTACTGTGATAATGGCGATTGTATTAATCATATTAAGTGTGAAGGAATTTGTCTTGGTTTTTCCAGAAGAAATTTCCTAAATAAGCTTGATCTCATCCCATGTGTTTTACCTCATTATCTTTCAAACAATCATAATTCATACTGACTTTAGTTTTTTTATAAAATATTTCGCTCGTTCAACAGCGCATGCAATAAGCTGCTTATTCATTTTTTTATTGTTTAAAGTTATATGACAATAAATCCATTAGCGGATTACAATAACACCCTTCTTCAAGCAACAATAAACATTATATTAAATGAAGTAATGTAAATACTTGTTTTCTTCTTAAGCACTATGTCATAAAATCAATGTGTATTGGCTTTTTGTTAGACAGCCAATACACAATAGAGGAACATCTTTCATTTATCAGATCGCTAATACCCACCCATTACCGGTTCCGTGTGAGTTCCGTCTGATAGAAGCGTCAAAACCTCTGTAACAGTGAATAATCGCAGACTTAACCAAGAAAAGCCTAATGTTTCCTTCGATTGTACATTCTTCTTGAAAAGCAAGACATTAAGAGTTATTGAGAAAAATAGCGTAGATTTCCGTATTAATGTGCATTTGCGTTCGCATATCTTCGAGTGCATACAATCATGAAAGCATTCCGACCTAGTTCCGGAAATCAACAATATCAGAGGGAAAGTAGGTATTGAAAAAAAATGGCTCAATAATGCTGAAACTCAAAATAATGTCAAGATGCACTCAGAATATGGAATGGTTTGGTTTTCCATGTATTTGTCTGGAATTTCTCAAAATTTCTGGGAACACACAGGGAACTTTCCTTTTTAGGGAAATTTGAAAACTTGCAAATTAACAGCAGTACAACATACAAAAGAAAGTGATGAACAGTTAGGCAAATAAGTGACAGAAGAAATAAAAATATATTACCGTAAAAGGTCAGTTAGCTGTAAACTGCAATTCCCAACAAATGGATGCGTGCAAAACGATGTGTTATGATAAAACAAAGCTCATCAAAGATTCCAGGCTTTGAATTATGTACTCCAGGCGAGTGTTTCGTTTACTAAAAAAAAATACTCATCAGTGATGCTCAAATCAAAATAGGCAAAATGAAGTACTAATTTTAAGATTATAAGGAAGAGCAAATCAGGACAAAAAAAAATCTAAAAGTTTTTACCAACTACAGCTAAGATAATCTATTATTCCTTGGGTAGAACATCCGTAGTATTTTACACAGTTCAGTATGATAAAGTAAACATATATAGTTTCATCGATATAGAACCTAAAATTCAAAATACAGACAATATATATTCTTTATGAATTTCCCTCATTCCAGAATGGCCGTTTAGCACTTGCTACAAATATTATCTATCGGAATTATATAAAGGTTAGTATGTTTGGAAATCAAAACGTTTATAAACATTTTGGCTTGAGCGTTCCCGATGACGCAAAAAACAAAAAAGCGTTTCAAACTCATGTAATGTATGAAGTGTTATTCTCATTTACTTGCACTGTGTTATTGTATGTTCCAATTTGGCACACAACTCCTACATTTCTATGTGTTTGTATAATTCCCTGGCTTTCAATTGTTTGGCTTTTGCGTTCCTGATGCAGGTTAATATTGAAAAGCTAGACTAAGGCATGTAATATATAAAGTTTATATCTCGTAATAGAAGTCAATGCGAGTCTGAATAGTGAAATCATTTTTTATTTTTATTTTTCATGAAATAGTTTTCTGATTAACTTTGAATTTCCCTACTTACAACCTATATTTTAATCACATGTCATTTGTTATTTTCCCGTTTTAAACGTTAGTGAATGAGAAGGACTGCTAACTAATATACGACACTGACCATCTATTACGGAGGTCCGAAATAAGGTCACCTGAGGCTAATCTCATTTCACGGGTTGGAATTGATTGTTTGACATGGGTCAATTTTGATCGCCTACCCGTAAAACCATAGTAAATTTTGACAATCTGAAGTATACCAACGAAACCTCTTCTTTACAATAAAAATCTATGTTATAAATTAAGTACCTAATCGTGGCATGAAATTTGCAATTTAACTTCAAATAGAAAAATATACCAATCAGTACAGGGCTATGGTGCGATATTGTTGATGGATTAATCACGGTTTTTGATTCTCTAAGCCAATAAAATAAGCATGTATAATTTATTATGGTATATTTTATACCCTAGGGCAGTGTATCTAAGTGCAGCAGTTTTGTTAGTATTTTTACATGCTGCGGTTAGTTGTAGAACGTCATTTCAGACAAATTCAGTTGTAAAATTGCTCACAATCGCTTTCATTGTGGCTTTATCTGCTTGGCGCCTTAGTTCTCGCATCAGCTATGCCAGAAAAAGGCAAATCAAAAGATTTCACTTGTACAAAAAAAGAGAAAAAATATCATGAATTGATTAATATTTCAATATTTGTACATTGTAATTACAAATGAAATAAATAACTCGTTTCAGCATTTCATCCTTATATTGCGGATTATGGTTAAATGCGATCAGAAATTGAGAAAACATTCTCCTCAATATAATTGATAAATACAGTTGATTTAATGCATTTAATTCACCCAAAAGATGGATAAATGAGTTACGCATTTTACAAATTAATTTTTTACCTTCATTAAGTACATCTTATTAAAAGTGATTTAATTTGAATTTTGATATCAGAGAAATTGTGGTAACTTTTTTAAATTAAAGTTATGGTTTACCACTATTGCAAATTGATATGATTGAATAAATTATTTCATTGAATTACCTTGATATCTGCGAGAATTTAAAAAAAGGTAATAGTTTCTGGTCTCCATTTAATTTTTTCATCCGTAACAAATCATTATAATTGCAATTGATTGATTGATTTATCGAAGAATGATTAAAGCCAGTGGCCTATATTACATGTACTTCAAGAATAAAAACAAATTTAATTGAAAATTAAATGCATCATATTGATCAGGAGCCGTGTCAACGAAGCTCCACTAGAACTAGGACATGTCTAATGATAGTCTTAGTCCTAAGTCACGTAAACGAAAGTCTCCTAACATATTCTAGGATACCCGGCTTCATTGACACGGCCCCTATGATAAGGGTCATAGTTTCAGCTGCTGTTTAATTCAATGGGTCTATACTGTTTATTGTTATTTGTTAATATATAGAGAGGAATAGTTATTATTCTAAATTTAAAAAAAAGATAATTACGACTGTTTGTTGCACTCATATAATAATTTCTTTGCAATATCATGAGAGAGAATGAGCATCCCATGATTCGATGTTTTATTGATTGTTGCATCTTGACGTCCAATAGCAAATATTTCACTAATACTCGGGACAAAATTAATTAACGATATATATAAATTAAAGAGATAAAAGCACCTAATCGAACGAATAGTGGGAAATGGACTTTTCCAAAAATTAGTGGTATATTAAATAACAGCAATGATTCTTTTCCATCCTGCTAAACGGACAATAGATTTCAGAAGCATTTAAATAGACAAAAGAATATCTAATGTAAACATAAATGAAACGTCAATCGAGCAACACATTTATACCAAAAACAGACAATGACAGGTAAACACATTTATGCCAAAACAGACAGCAACCAGCCAACACACTTATTGCAAAAACAGATAACAACCGTGAAACACATGTATACCGAAACAGATAACAATCGAGCAATACAGTCTTCCTGAAACAGACACCAATCGAGCATCGCATTTATACAAAAATAAGACACCAATGGCGCAACACATTTATACCAAAACAGATAACAATCGAGCAATACAGTCATCCTGAAACAGACACCAATCGAGCATCGCATTTATACCAAAACAGATAACAATCGAGTAACACATTTAAACCAAAACAGACACTATTCAGGAACCTCAGTGATTGTCTTTTGTCATAAATTAATGGTTTTTGTTATCTGAAGAAACTCGTTCTAATACCAGATCGCCGCTATATAGCCTTGTTGTGCTAATGCAACGTAAAGCAACCAACAGTCAACCAATCAATTGTAATACCAGATCTTCGATCATCTCTGTAAAATTTATTCTCAACTTTTATTTGTTTTTGATTAATTTTATGTATTATCTTAGAAAGGGAATGTTCTTCAGCTTGATCGATCGATTTTTGTTTAACGCATAGTAGAATTTTTTTTCTCACAATTTCACGCTATTTGATGAGATAAAAAAAATAGTAAAATTCCATTAAAAAATCCTGATTTCATAAAAATTTAACATGCTTAATGTTGTCTCTTTGACACATTCCCCATTTCCATTCTCAATTTTATTTTCGTTCTTTTACAGTAGAAATATTCATCATTATTATATGGTACTTGTATATCACAATAATTTCCCGTGAATAATTATGCAAAAAGATACTTATTAGACCGTCGGTTTTCCCGTTTGAATGGTTTTACACTAGTAACTTTGAGGCCCTTTATAGCTTATAATTGTTCGGTGTGAGCCAAAGCTCTGTCTTGAAGGCCCTACATTGACCTATAATGGTTTACTTTTATGAATTGTTATTTGGATGGAGATTTGTCTCATTGGCACTCACACCACATCTTTCTATATCTATTATGATTGGAGATTAATATATTATTGTTTTCTCAACATCTAGTGGCCAATAGTTCGTACATTGAACAGGCGACAAAGGGAAATAACTCTAACTGAAATTTCGTCAATTGAAAACTTCATAACACGTGGTGCCTTAAAAGGTGATACCCAACATCTTCACTAAAATTAATTTGGCTCGTTTAATTTTCATAAAATTTTGACAAAGTATTCACTTTGGCCCTTTGACAAAAATATAAAAATTTCAAAAAATTTGAACAAACCGTTTTATCAGAAAAATTACACTGGCTATATAGGAGTTTGACAAACACTAAATTTGATCATTGAGAAGCTTTATATTTCCATAACAACACAACGTAATTAAAACGTTTATCTGATTTTACAAAGTTATCTCCCTGTAGTGTTAGGTACCACCTTAATATGCGAAATATAGATTCCACCACTCCAACAAGTGTGTGGCGATATTACTCCACTCGAGACAGTTGAATTCTAATACTTAAAGTGCGAGGCTTGGCGAGGTTTTTCGAACAATTAAAATTTAACTGTTGAGAGTGGAGAAATATCGTAATATATAAGTTATAGTGATGTAATCTATTTCTCAAATGAATTTTCCCATCATTTTGAAATATTTGCAGATAGTTTTGTGTTCTTTATAGATATGATGTCATCAAGCATGGTCGCCTTTTTTCATGACGTCGCAATATGAAATTCAGATGAAGCCAAGAACATTTGTATGTACAATTCGAACTGTATTCTATTTTAATCTCCGACGACATCAATTGGTGATTTGATGGTTGCAAATTAAGTTCACATGTGACGCGTTAGCGGAGACAGTAAACAGGTATATTTGTGCCGTCGGAGCTTAGTACAATACAATTTTGTTATCTCTATTCTAATGAAACTGACAGAAAACAACTTTAATGAAACATTCTAGTTCTGTCATGTACGTCGTCTGCTCTTGCGCGTAATTTTTCAAAGCATCAATTGTGAATTGATGCAATGCAAATTTGTTATGTTACAAACGATGTTGCATTAGAATAACAATTTGCCGAGAACAGATATTTAACTAAAGATTAAGAGAAGAAAATATTTCTCACAACGTTCAAGAAATGTAAATATAGCACAAAAATCAAAGAAAGCATTATTAAAAACAAAAAGAAATATAAGTTTTAGTTATGAATCGATTGACAAATTCAATGTTCCTTGTAATCAAATCTAGAAAAAACTTTTCGGACTCAGCAAATTTACAAAGAGTTGTTTTTACTTTATTGCCATAAACCAAAATACAAAGAGGTTCCTTGGTGCCTGTCATTTTATAGTAATTCCTCAAATGCGTTAACGTACTTGGAGAAAAAAATGACTGTTAATTTAATGTAGAATTTTGGCGCGTTTTATTTCCTCCTACCGTTAAATTTCTTTGATGTTGACAATTATTAAAACCATATTTTAAAGTAAGTCTTTAAAATTAAAAAAATTAATTGAAAAAACAACAAATAATTATACTGTGTGTTATATCAGAAAAATATGCTCTATATTATTGTTAATAAATAATTATTATTTTCTTTAATTTGAACTTGTAAAGACCCTTGTTAAAACAATACCAGAAGAGGAGGTCTCTTTTTAAAACATTTTTTCTGCCTGTCAAAAATTCTGACTATGTGTCTTTTATTTTCTTGAAGTCATCGATGTGAGATTGACACATCGAGACGATTTTAAGACCCGTGAAATTTTCATTAAATAAATTATATTAACTAACGAAAGAGCATCCCCCATGCGTACAAATATGGCATTTAATTATAAAAGACTTTTTTTGATAGACGTCACCGTGACACCCTAGTGTCGCCCTATGTAATGTCTAATATTCAGAAGTCATTTATAAATTTGATTAAATAAGATGATGTTCATTCGGGTCTTGAATGCAAAGTAACGCTAAGAACTTAAAGATATTTGTAATGAAACTATAAACTTAACTTTTGCCAATATATACAGGTATTTTATCAACGCACCCGAATCACCTTATTCCGAACAGTAATCAGATTTTCCAGTCTATTATATGGCGTGTAAGACTGCACTAACTGGCATGAAAACTCCACAGGATACCAGTCCGCTTGTATGCCTTTCGGAACAATATTTGTTCATATTTTGATAAGGTTTGCTTATTGATCTGAGGCTGGATAGTAAATTCCTTAGATAATTTCATGTTACACACAAAACTCGTTTCAATTCTAATTTTACGTAAATTGACCATATATTAAACAAGAACGCGTTTATTGAGACGTAAGCCTTTAGTGGCGTGTTCGTCTTATCGATTAAAGCATCCTGCTGTTTTTGGTATTTAGCTATTAAATCATTCAACATGGTGTTATGGCGGTCAGTTTAAGTTTGTTGTCATTCATCATGGAGGTTAACAACTGCAAACATCGAATTTACATTATTACTCACTTGATTAATTACCAATGTATTGTTTGATAACATGATTTAAATAACACTTCAATTCTTTCCTCTATTCGTTAATTACATTATTCAAACGGCAAAGCAGGATATTTATATCTTTAAATTAGCACATCATTTAATCAAAAACTCAATTACAACAGTAAGAAATTGAAAGTTATTTACTAGATAAAAAATACTGCATGCTAGACTGCTTGTCGTTTCATATCTTGTCAAGATATACAATCATTGTAAGGGAATAATCATTTAACTTCAAAAAGTGGGGGTAATTTTTTCGTGAACATTTTTAAAATTATTTTTTTGACGCTATAATCAAATTTTGTTTTCTTCAAAATTTAACTCTAAACGGTATAGGGAAATTCTGGGTTTAGAATATTTTTTTAATCATCTGCTTGACTACAAATTTTTTTTCTTCATCAAATTGGGAATCGGAATATTTTTTTATTTTTTTTTAAAGGAAAAAAACCTAAACACCCATCCCCCTTGAAGTTAAATGTTCGTTCGCTAACTTAATTTCGTTTTAAGCAAAATCAACAGTATCAAATAAGAAAAATAATAAATCTTTTGGAAAATGTAGAAAAACCTAGACAGTAAATAATTTGAAAAAGTAGAAATACGTATATCTGGATCGTACCTGCTTGTAAAACAATCATATTAAAGCAGAAAACTGAATTTTCAGTTAGAACTATCAGACGCAAACCCTAGTGTCATCAAAGAAGATTGTTGGTAAATCAATTAAAGTTATAATAGATAATGGGTATACAAGTTCTAAAGAGAAGTGACGAAGTTTACAAAATGTATCTCATATGAATATAAGGCATTTACATGCAAACGCCATTTATATACAAGATGCTTTATCAATCAGACTCAAAGATGAGAGCTCCATTTTTTTAAATGGTAGGCAGCAGATTCCCAAAACTTCTTTTTTATGATGTATCTAACACTCATATTTCTCTCCGCACAGATGTAACATATCTATCTTACTTATAAACTCTCTGAAACCTGATTTTAACTTAAAGTCCAAATTTGAGTTTTTGGTTAAGTATTTTTTTGTACTTATTATAGTGAGTATTAATTCTCGAATATTATATGGGATAGTTTATGTTTTGTTAACAACAGAGATAAATTATTGACCATTTACACTTAACCGTCTCCAAAGGAGAAGCAAGAAAATGCTACAAAGAAAAATAACTGTCTGTAGTAGAAAGACTGACAACATAATTATCAATAGAAAAATGATAACACTTACAACAGCCAACAAAAGACTAATCAGAAAATGATAACACATACAACAGCCAACAGAACACTAATATGAAATTGAAAACACTTAAAACAGCAACATAAAGCTAATAAGAAAACGACAATTACAATAGTCAATAACAAAGTAATCAGAAAATGACAATACCAATAATGGACGACAACACACTAATCAGAAAATGACAATACCAATAATCGACGACAACACACTAATCAGAAAATGACAATACCAATAATGGACGACAACACACTAATCAGAAAATGACAATACCAATAATGGACGACAACACACTAATCAGAAAATGACAATACCAATAATCGACGACAACACACTAATCAGAAAATGACAATACCAATAATGGACGACAACACACTAATCAGAAAATGACAATACCAATAATGGACGACAACACACTAATCAGAAAATGACAATACCAATAATGGACGACAACACACTAATCAGAAAATGATAACACCTACAACTTCCAACAAAACACTAATAAGTAGATAACAACTATTGCAATAATTAACAAAAACTGTAATCAGCAAATGGTAACACTTGCAAAAGCCAACAAAACACCAATCAGAAAATAACAACACTTGCAATAGCCAACACAACAGTTATCAGAAAAGGTCAATACTTACAATTCACCGGGTGAAAACACCGATAATAAAATGACAACACTTACAATGGCCAACAAAACACCAATAATAAAATGAAAACACTTACAATAGCCAACAAAACACCAATAATAAAATGACAACACTTACAATAGCCAACAAAACAGTAATAAAAAAATGACAACATTTGCAATAGCCAGACAATTAGTAATTAGAAAATGACTACACCTAAATTAGCCAAAAATACAATACCCAGAAATTTAAGATTTAAAACACTTACAATAGCCAACAAATCACTATTCCGAAGAGTAAAAACCCCACCATTAATCAGAAAATTACAAGTCTTATGTCATGTGTGGTGCATGGTGAGATACTAAGTAACCACAGTTTAATTTGTCTTAATGGATCTAACTCAAGGAAAATGAGGCGGGTATACAGAACCTGCTCCACTAGTGATTGATTATATTTAGACATAAAGTTTAAAACTTTTTAGACAAAGTGCATGTTGACAATGTCACTATTTTAGTTTTACTTTTGAACGTCTTTTCTGTTATCGGTGCTTTTAAATGTGCATATGCATTGAATGTAGGAGCCAAATTTACAATGTTATTTCTCAATATAAGTTGGTATCTGTTCAATGAACTATCTTCAATTCCGTTTGAAGGATAATGAAATAGGTTTAGACTTCTTGAACAAGGACCACTACTACTTGTTGAATGCAAATGTAGTGTTTTCAAAAATAGATATATTTGATCTTGATTTAAAGAAAATCTGTATAGGTGCACTGTATGATTTATTGGTGTCCATGTTTCCCATTTTTCCTCGTTTGATTTTGTGGATGACAATCGTCATCGGGTATAGCTCTCAATTCAATAATTATATGGGACCTAACACGCTGCTGAAAATCTTGGAAGAAGGCTTCAGTTATACGCGCATGTTGACAATTAAAAAAATCCCACTCAAATATTTCTTGTTGTCATGATATAGTATATGTCACCGAACAGAAGGTGTTATGGTGAAGCATCGAATTGAGTAAGACAACAATCTAACTTCATTGTTTATCCGATCACAAAACTACATGTGACATTTCATGACCCATTTTTTTCAGTGTAATTTCCTCTTAAATAATACAATGTCCACAACATGGACTACAGTTAAGATAACGAACCTCAATAAAGAATCATATTCAATTTTAAAAAATAAGAATTTAAGTCACTATGATTTAACAGGTTAAAGCGTCAGTCACACTGTCACGTTTCAAGAGCTACGTTTTGAAAGCGTAGCGAAACGGAAATATACGTAACGAAGCGTATCGAAACGTAGTTATCCTTTGTTCAAAACGGGACCTGCCCGTATGTTTTGAAAATTCAACAACAAACGTAGCGAAAATTGAAACAAAGTAGGAACCAAGTAAATACGTGGAACGTAACAACACTTGCTTACACTACGTATCGAAATATATCAATGAGTGGTGGAAACGTGGGTCTACACGTACTAATACGAAGCAAAACGTGGAAAGAACGTAACACAAACCTAGTAAAACCTAGATTTCAAAATAACGGGACATTTGTATTCAACACGTAGTTAAAACGTAGCATTTTAAAACGGAATAAAACGTGACAGTATGACTGTAGCTTAAGGTCAAAGATTTTTAAAAGTTATTTCTTTTTATTGTGTTGGTTGTGTATAATGTTGTTTTATGCTGATGATTTTCTTTTATTGTAGTGCTCATACATGTTTTATGGAAAAAAAAGTAAAATCACAAAAATACTGAACTCCGAGGAAAATTCAATCGGAAAGTCCTTAATCACATGGCAAAATCAAATGACAAAACACATCAAAAACGAATGGACAACAACTGTTATATTCCCAAATTGGTACAGGCATTTTCAAATGTAGAAATTGGTGGATTGAACCTGGTTTTATAGCGCTAAGCCTCTCATTTTTACGACAGTCTCTTCCAATTCTGTTATATTTACAACGATGTGTGAAAAAACCCAAAACATAATAACATAAATAAGGCCGTTAGTTTTTGTTTGATGAATTGTTTTACATTTGTCATTTCGGGGGATTTGTATAGCTGACTATGCGGTATGGGATTTGCTCATTGGTGAAGGCCGTATGGTGACCTATAGTTGTTAATTTCTGTGTCATTTTGGTCTCTTGCGGAGAGTTGTCTCATTAGCACTCATACCAAATCTTCCTTTTTATAATAAATAAAATAGTCGAAATAAGGGTACAGCGGTCATCACTGTGTTACAATTTTAAAAAGAAAAAAATTACAAAAAGCACAAAAGCATCTATCAAACATTGATTCGCGTGAAAATTTATAGTTCACATAGGAAGAAATTTTGTTGTTCAATGTTTGTACAAAACAATTTTATAATTTCACATTGGCAATGCTAGCATACAGTGTTAAAAAATCAAAAGTATGTTAGAATTTATTTCAGAAATAGACCGAGATTTAAAATGTCAAACATTAGAATTTCTAAGAATCCACAAACGGTTAATACCACTACGCGATTCAAATGATATTGTCGTTAGTCGTTCAATGTATTCTCTAATTATAATAGAACTATAACATAATGACATATAATAGAACAATAACATAATGACATATAATAGAACAATAACATAATGACGGGATCTTTTAAAGTACAGAGTCACGTTATTGAGGGCCTCAAGGTAGATTAGCGAAAGCTAATTGAGTCACCCTCTTTAAATAAAGTCATTACTTACTTACTTACTTACTTACTTACTTACGTTATAAGAACCAAAAGAAACGCAAAAAGTCGCATATACAAAACACACCAGCAAAATAAAAGATATGCAAACACATTGACGGGATGTATAAGTACCGAGCCACGTCAAACGAATATCACAGAAAACAATCCAAACAGTAAAAGTAATATTAATAATAGAACAAAGAAAAATGAAAGAACAATATATCACGTTGTTAAGATGATAAACAACGTCAGTACTCAGAATCGATACACCAAGACCATCATGTATTATTTGTGAAGTTGATACGGACTATTTATCAACAAGATCTTGGTACCTTCCGATGATTTTTTTTTAGAAAAAGGACGAGACCTTCTTTGGCATACCCCTGGTTCATCAACTTTCTGCTTAGACACTGGTGACGTTTTACAAAGTCTGAGTAGGAGCTGCAAGATCTTGAATATCGAATAAGTTGGGAAATGTATATCCCATATGCAGGTGAAGTTGATATAATGCTACTAAGGTGGGGGAAATTTATAATTTCAAAATTAAAATCGTCTCGTTTGTCATAGATTCTGGTACTAAGATGACTGTGTATGTCAAATTCGAGATATAAGTCTAAACATGAGACGGAGGAAGCTGTGTCCGTTGTTTCTTTAATTTCTAGTTCTGGGGATATATTAATGGAACCAATCAGAAAAGTTCGGATTGTTTATGGAAAGAACATCATCAATATATCTGAAATTGAAATTAAATAATCTGGCTTCTTTGATCTTCTTGTCAAGTTTCTGAAGGAACTCCGATTCATATGACAATAAGAAGAGGTCGACAAGGAGAGGCGCACAGTTCGTTCCCATAGGAATGCCAACAATTTGTTGAAAAAGTCTACCTCCAAATTCAACAAATATGTTGTCGATAAGAAACTCCAACATACTGATCACTTTTCTTCTGTGTAGTATATTTTACCCTTTTGTTTTTCACTATTAACAAAATATGCCTTATGATATCCCAAAGTAATAAATTTATAACGTATGCTACCATTTTTATGTTGAAAGGCATTGTGGTTTAATTCTTTCAGGCGATTTATCAATTTCACATGGAGAATGGTGGTATACAGGGTTGAAAAATCAAAAGTTTCATAGAACTAATTTCAGAAAAAGACAGAGATTTAAAATTATCTAGAAGTTCTTTAGAATTTTTAAGAATCCACATATGGTTAATACCACTACGCGAATTATCAGTTTCACAGTATTTCTGAAGACCCTCTTTCACTGCGGACAGAATTTTAGTCAATCTAATGGACAATTATTTAGTGGAACATGAAGATGAGCCGGCAATGTGCCGTTGTTTGTACGGAATTTTATGAAACTTAGGTATCCAATACAAACGCGGTAAGTCCTCCGATTTGGTGTTCAATGTAATGGTCCAGCCATGAAGGACTTATGCTAAAATCTCATCCTTGTCAAATGATATGTCTTTGTGTATGGGATTACCTGAGTGCTCATTTATTCCTTATTATTTTACAAGACATTCGTAGTAATAAGATTTACATACAAAGACAATATTATTTGAAGCTTTGTCCGCAGCAACAATAACATACTTCCCTCAGTTTTAGTTTGTTACCCCGATTTTGTTTTTTGTCCATGGATTTATGAGTTTGAACAGTGGTATACTACTGTTGTCTTTATTTATCATGAAGCGATGATAGACCGTTCTCAAAATAACCATATTAACACACTAATATATCTAAATACCAAAAGTATAAGGATAATCTCCATTTTTAAAGATTTGTTAAATTTAGATTAAAAGGGTCATTGTCTGTTCATTATGTGCAATATATTAAAGAGAAACTAAACTCATCTGTTAAGAATCTGTTAATAAAGAAACGTTTTCTGTACAGTTACACTGGACGTGAAGCAAGTAACATTCACCCATTCAATCATTGAAATATGTAACTTATTGTTTAGGCTTAAAGGGTCAAGGTTCATTTATTCATTTAACGAACAATTATGAAGGACAACAAAGTTTGCTCAGCATGTAGAAATTTCATTATCACAATGAGACATACATGCATGTTTAATCGCGACATACAGCCCCCTTTCTGTTGAAATACATATAGTTTTCAAACCTATGCAACTTGAAGCACACATGCAATATTCACAAACACACAAAAAGCACCCCCATCAACAACAAAAAGACGACAAGGCAAGACAGGAATCTAATTGAGCAACTGACGACTATCAATGAAATCCGGGTTGAATTTAAAAAAAAAACATCAGATGGGCCATGCAGCAGTTCCGGATCCTATAGCAGCACCCATGAAGTTGCACGTGACATGTTAAATGCGGGTGCATGCATGGTTTGTTTAATATGTAAAAAAGTGAAACGTCGGGAGAAATGGGAATGTAATTTTGGCTTCGGCAGATGGACAATATTCAGCTTTCAATTAAATTATTATTCTTTCGGTAATTATATTGAGGTGTATATAGTATGTAAAAATTATCATTATCTATTATAAATGGAGATTTGCATAGGGTTCACGGTTACGATGCAGTAATCTATAAGGTCTCTTTTTTTCATCCAAAACAAAGGAGTTCGATCATCTCTTTGACAAGCCTTATAATTTCATTGATATACAGAAGATAGACACTTGAATTTAATCTATAACCTCCTTTTGTGTTTGAAATGTTTATGATAATATAACCTTAGACCAGTGGCTGTTATGGTCACCATATTCTATCTACTACATGTTTTTCATCTGGCTTTTTATTAACATGATACCTCAATTATAACTATTGATTTACCAGATTACTTTTGGTCAGAGTTCAAAAACACACATAGATAAAGATGCAAAAAATCTGAGTTTTAATCATTTTGGCAGATGTAATGCTAGTAGAGTCAAACAGACTGATGGAAGTATTTCAAAAATATCAGCTTTGATTTGTATTAAATTACTCCAATCAATTGTTATAATCTCTTTAAGTTTAAGAAGCAGCCTGAAACTACACAACACAATATGGGCACACTGCAATACTAGGGTGTTGTACATCCACAGTAATTACGTCATGTATGACTGAGGGATATTAGCTCACTGTCGATTATACGACACAAGATATGAGGAAAGTATTTCAAAGAAGAGTACTACACAAATTAAATCGGTTGTTTATTCAAAATTTATCTTGGTAAACCACTACAAATCCTTATATATTTAAATAAGGGTTATACAAGCACTTATGTTTTATCCATAAACTGTTTTTTAAATTATATTTAACTCAATTCAAAGCTTCCCGAAGACAATAGCACAGTTATTAAATATAACTTAGTTGCGATTTTTTCCCAAAAGTCAAACAGTAACTTTGCCCTGTAAAAATTGTTTTAAAAATTGTGATAAAAATATTGAAAACAAAACCCAACCACTTTTGACTTCTTTAATATTTTATAAATGTCAAGAAGTAAACTATGTATAATCTAATTACTAAAATTGTTCAAATCCGTGCAATCGTTGTATACACTTGCTATTAATGTCAATGGTGTTTAATCCACCATTTTCTACAATGCCTGTACCAAGTCAGGAATATGACAGTTTTTGTCCATTCGTTTTTGATGCGTTTTGTTATTTGATTTTGCCATGTGATTGTGGACTTTCCCAATTGATCTTCCTCTAAGTTCAGTATTTTTGTGATTTTACTTTTTACTATTAATGTCAAGCACACTGGAGGAAAAAGAGACATAACTCAAATGAATATAAAACTATTAATTAACGGAAATAGTATCCAGTCAAAAAATAAATAGAAACAGATAACAGTTCATGTCTTGAAAGGAAATTTCTTTTTGAAAACATAGAATATCTTAATCTAAATTTAAGAAGAAATCTTCAAACAAGACACGGAAAAGTGCTCCACCCAAAATCAGGAAGAAAGAATGTCCTGTATACGGACATACTTGCAAAAACTGTGAACACGAAAACCATTATGAATCCGTATTGTTTCGGATCTCCATCATTTCTGATGTCAATTAAAGATATGAAAAAACAGTTTTTTTATGCAAATAAACTGTGTATGAGGTAATTTATGTGGTGTGAATTAAACTTGACGTTATTGTATTCTTATAATGGAACAACCATTTCACTTCAAAAGGTGGGAGGGATCATTATGTTTTTTTTCTGACTCAGACAATAACCATGAAGTTTAATAGTTTTTCCGATGTAGTCGACATTCTATATGAGAAATGCAATAATTTAACGAATCTGATTAAAAAACAAAGCTTGTGTTTAAACTTTACTTACAAGTCATTGACGCAGATCTGTATTTTTTCTTTTTGCAATTTAATGAGAGTTGTGTCTCTTACCCTTGCGACAATTTAAATCTTGTATTCACACAAAGGCGTTGTTCTTGAGGTTCCATCCTTTATGTATGTTGTTTTCATCGTTGTAAACATTGAAAAATTATACAAGCCTCAATAAAAAAAACAATGGAAGTATCTGATTAGTTTAAACATATTTTAAGTATCTGATCCATATGGGTCTAAATTTTCAGGCCATTTTTCTTTGTACTTTTTGCACTTTTTTCTCTATTCTTTGTGTAATACCACCTCATTATTCTCTATTTATTTGGTTCATTTTTCTCTCTATTTTTGCCCATTATTCTCTTTTCTGTAAACCATTCTCTATTCTGTAAACCACAATATATTTGGCATAACAATTTTGCAGATGCCTATATCAGATAACAAAAAATATTGATGCAAATACTAATGCAAGACAGTAACATTATGTAGTTATCCAGGAGTTTGTTAACAACGGCTTACTATTATAATAGATCTGCACATCTTGCTTAGTTTAAACAAAAGCTTTGCTGTTCAAAATCTCTAGTAATTATAAAGTATTTAATCTGCGGAACGACGTATAACATATTGTTTTTCTCTCGCGGAACACATCAAAAAATATAATGATTTGGTTGCTATAATATAAGTGGGTTAATATTCTCCATTCACCTATTTAACGCACGGTTTTATAATTTACTATTTATAATCATATTAGCTATCTTTTTTATCCGGTCGTCAAATACCGCATGCGTATGGTGCAATTTCCGTCAAGCTAAAATAAAAGTTCAAAGCTGTGACAGGCGATTTCGTATTTTTCCGACGTAGTCCGTATAGTTTCGGTTTGTGCCCTTTGAACCTAAGGACGCTTAACTATGGCAACAGAATACGCATGCTCGAAAATCCTTTCTGTGATTGGACAAAATGCTGTCATGGTGGGTGATTTGCTTGTGTTTGAAAAAACGTCTCGTTAATTATATCGTGATGGAAAGCAAGTGAAAAACCATAAATATTTGAACTAGATCTTAGTATACAAAGATTTATATTTTTATTAAAATAATTGTTTCTCCAATAGCTCTTTGCATCCGTGACAGCTGTTAATTCGGGACAATTATATAATTTTTAATGTAAACTTTGTTGTACGAACGTACATGACTTTTAGAACGCACCTACGCTTGTGAGATTTCCGCGGGGTTTTGGTGAATGTAAACAGAAATATACGAGGACCGAGAATACTGAACACAGACAGAGAAAACGTTATTTAAATGGTATCTTTGTGCTTCTGAAGGTTATCGAAATGATAGTTTTTAACATATACTCAAATTTAAATACGTCGGATATCTTTTTTAAAGATAGTTCTTGTTTAAAATATTATTGACAATTGGGTAGAAAGATATATAGGAAGAAAACAGACAGACGGAAGTGGAGGCAATGTGATTGCTACATATTCGGAATATATCTATCAGAGTCCAAATTACGCAAATATAAAAAACTGTAGGTCACTGTACGATCTTCAACAATGAGAACATCCATACAGTAAAGACATCTATATATATAAAAAGCCAAAACAATTCAAAGAAAAAACCCAACGATTATAAAGGGGGCCGTAAACTATTTGAAAAATGAACTTTTCAGGAATACGAATTATTTTCCGTGACTTCTCAATTGCGGATTTAATAAAGGTACATGTTCCGAAGCACCTGAGATCACCCCTAGTTTTTGATGGGGTCCGTGTTGTTTATTCTTTAGTTTTCTATGTTGTGTCATGTGTACTATTGTTTGTCTTTTTCATTTTTAGCCATGGCGTTGTCAGTTTATTTTCGATTTATGAGTTTGACTGTCCCTTTGGTATCTTTCGTCCCTCCTTTAGTTTCTATGACAGTTCGCATTATCGAAAAAATATACATTATGACTAACAATCCTCATCCTGCAACGTTTCTCCGTAGACGAAAAGAGGACTACTGGATTCGACAATTGGGAACTGGCGCCATATGGTTGCAAAGAAAAAAATGATGGTATATGTATTCTTTCTAGTCCTTCGTTTAGCTCGGTGAATGTGATGAACATTTTCAACTATCATATTCCTCGACTATAAGACGCAGTCATAGTCATCGTCATTATACATCACCTACTCTGCATGATGTTTCTTTTAATGACTTGCTGCCATTTATACAAAAGCCGTTAGGTATTCATTACCTTCGCACGAAACGTTATTGATTACCACTTTCAAAACTTCATTTTCTATTCAATTTATGTTTAGAAAACCACTGTCCCTAACCCTCATTCAAACCAATATAAACTTGCAGCTATCATTATTGCTATTCACAGAATTTTCAAACCAATTTGCATTCGAAAAGACGAAAAAGAGGAAAAAATATTTTCTTAAACTTTCATTGCCAACAAAGGTATCGATGGCGTCAACTTGGGCAATATCCTTCATCATAAATGAGATCAATCGTAAATACCTCCTTATTTTTAAAGATCAGTCTGTACCAATCATCTCTTTTACCTATACCAAACCAATTGCAACTGAAATTTTCAATTATAAACACGTTTCGCAGGACCTCATTCGGTATTGACGACTTCAAGTCTAAACCTCCTTATTGCACCTGTGCTAGTTCCAAATTCACATGTATAATTTGGCTGTCTGCATTATAACCGGTGGTCTCAACATTGTCTATAACACATCCCTGCAAAATGTGTTATCCAAAGGTCCGAAATATCGTGAGCCGATATCCATCAATTGGAAATACAGTTTCAAAATACTGATGAATTCAGTCAAGAAATATGCCAGGCAATGGGCTAACGCGAGAGAGAAGACGAAGATACTCTGTCTGAATGTATTAAGTCTGTGAAGTCGTTGATATATACAATTCTACATCCACGACAAATATGTTGTTGTCACCGCAAATAAAGCCTCAATCAACGTCGTTTTTGTGTGCAAATCTCATTGTATAAACTGCTTGATAAAATAATTAGGTATTGAAAATTCAACATAAACCATCAGTATATATTTGTTTAGGGGCCAGCTGAAGGACGCCTCCGGGTGCGGGAATTTTTCGCTACATTGAAGACCTGTTGGTGACCCTCTGCTGTTGTTTTTTATTTGGTCGGGTTGTTGTCTCTTTGACACATTCCTCATTTTCATTCTCAATTTTACTTACCAAAGAGGAAATCCTGGATAATCGTAGGTCTATGTTCCTTTGGAATTTCAACCAAAGATGAAGAACTGGATCTTCCATCTCTGTATAGGATACCTAAACCACATATGTGTCCTTACAAACAACGGTATATTGATGGGTCTTCCGAATGTTTCACGAAACCTCTTTCTAAATTATTAACATCTATTTTAATAGCAATCTAAGCCGGACTTCAAAGTTATTGGGAAACTGCCTATTCTAGAGGTGGCGTGCATCAGATTTGGATACTTAAAACATCCCAATATCTTTTAAAGTACATACAATTTAAGACTCTTTCAATAGTATTTAAACATTTGACTTTTCTACACTTTACACAAGTTTTTCCCCATTCCAAACTAAAAGACAAATTGAAACAGTTGGTTTGGCTTTGTTTCATAAACAATAATGGCCAACGTAGATACAAGCATCTTGTTTTAGGGAGGGATAAATCCAACTTTTTAAAGAATCACTGTGATTCAAACAAAAAATTCTCTTAAACTTACATTATTAAGATGCTTGATTTCTTGATTGACAACATATTTGTTCCGTTTGGAGGACGTGTTTTTCAAATAACTATCGGCATTCCCATAGGAACCAATTTTGCCCGACTTCTTGCCGACTTGTTCCTTTATTATAACGAGGCTGACTTAATACAGGAACTTCTTAGGAAGAAAGATAAGAAGTTAGCATAATTATTTAACTTTACTTTTCGCACTTTTACTAAATAATTCTCAATTTGGTGACTATGTTCAACGCATATATCCCATCGAACTAGAAATATAGGATACAACTGATACCGTCAAGTCTGCCTCATATCTTGACTTACATCTAGAAACTGACCATGAGAGTCGGTTGAAAACAAAAGCATCACGACAAAAGCGATCATTTCAGCGTCCCAATTGTGAACTTTCCATTTCTATGTAGCAACATTCCAGCAGCGGCTGCATACGAACAGGGATTGTAATTTCTATCCTGATTTCCTTGATAGAGATTTGCTGCTCACTAGGAAGCTATTAAACCAAGAGTTCCTAATTGTGCAATTGAAATCCTCCCTTCGTGAATTTTACGGACGCTACCACGAGTTGGTTAACCGTTATGAAATATCCGTTTCACAGATGATATCGGATATATTTCTAATGCCGTAACAACAATCCCGTTCCCTTTTCATGAATGTGACCTATCAATTTAGACTATTTACCGGGTTTGCAACGATATATATATGAGCAACCCAACGGGTGCCATATACGGAGCAGGATCTGCTTAACTTGCGGAACACCTGAGATCCCCAACTTTTGGTGAGGTTCGTGTTGGTGTGTCTTGTGTACTATTATATGCCTGCTTGTCTTATTCATTTTTGGCCATGGTGTTGTCAGTTTATTTTCAATATATGAATTTGACTGTCCCTCTGGTGTTTTTCGCCCTTCTCTTTAGTATTAAAATTCTAGGTTATCGATGAAAAATGTCTGTAGTAAACCGTTTGTAAAAATTTCTGTTCTGAAAACAATATTTATCCGTTATATCAAATTGCAATACGTCAGTTAACCCTAGTAACCCATTAACTGAATAGATGTCAAATCAAATAATTAGATTTGTAATTATTTGTATTTATTCATAAAGTACACTCAGAAATAAAACTACTACATCACTAACGAAATATCAAAAGCAAAGCTGAATCGACATAATGTATTTAGAAGATAACACAAATTATTCATATTTTACATTTCAATTAACTCTGAGAATTTACCATTGCGTCTAGGTCAAGAGATCTGCAATCTAAGAAAATTATTTTGATGGCTTATAAGCTTATATTATTAATCCACACTATTACATAAAGCTGACAAGAGCACATTATACGAATAAATGGCATCGTACGATTACAAAGAATTCCCCAATTAACTGTTGCAAAACATACTAGTGGGTGCATTAGAAGCATCAATGTTTCTCAGTGTGTGGATGTGTTTGAATGAAACGTGCATATTGTGTTCTGTATATCCTTTACGTCATTTTCGTATATTGCTATAAATAAGCATTGTTTTTAGGAACACATATTTACATCGGGATCTTTTATATGTGTAAATGGTTTTAACAACAAAAAGGTTACTGAACACTACAATAAATTGTATTGGATTGTCTCCAATTCATAAAAAACAAGAATGTGTCCAAAGTACACGGATGCCACACTAAATCATTTTCCATGTTCCATAGACCGTGAAATAGGGTAAAAATCTAATTTGGCATTAAAATTAGAAAGATTATACTATAGGGAACATGTGTACTAAGTTTCAAGTTGATTTGACTTCAATTTCATTAAAAACTACCTTGATCAAAAACTTTAACCTGAAACTACCACATTCATTTTCTATGTTAAGTGGACTGTGAAATTGGGGTCAAAAGTCTAATTTGGCTTTAAAATTAGAAAGATCATATCATAAGAAACAAGTGTACTAAGTTTCAAGTCGATAGGACTTCAGCTTCATCAAAAACTACCTTGACAAAAAACTTTAACCTGAAACACCCACTTTCATTTTCTATGTTCAATGGACCGTGAAATTGGGAACAAAAGTCTAATTTGGCTTTAAAATTAGAGAGATCATATCATAAGCAACAAGTGTACTAAGTTTCAAGTTGATTGAACTTCAGCTTCATCAAAAACTACATTGACCAAAAACTTTAACCTGAAGCGGGACGAACGAACGAACGGACGGACGGACGAACGCACGAACGGAGCCACAGACCAGAAAACATAATGCCCCTCTACTATCGTAGGTGGGACATATAAATAGATACAAACAGACGATTAGTTGTTGGTTGATAAATGTCCAGTGACAAATAGTTCATGCATGTTCAGGACGATAATTTATACAGAAGAATAATTATTACGGGAGGGAGGGAGAGTGCTTGATTTTCATATAATGAAGACATAATCTTTCAATCAGTTTAACAGAGGTCTGGAGCTGACATGTTAGTAACTACTAGTAGTCACTAGTTAAATTATATGATTGCCATTTGGCTTAGTTTCTATTCTGACATCGGATCCGACTTCTTTTGAACTGAGTTTTACTGAGCGTATTGCTGGGTGTTTTTCTACATTGTCTAGAGGTATGGGGAGGGTTGAGATATCTGAACACATGTTTAACCTCTTCGTATTTTTGCGACTGTCCTACGTCAGGAGCCACTGTGAGTCGTGTATGTTGTTGTTTTTTTTTTTATAATTTTAGATCATTTATAAAAAAAAATGTATTCTTGTCTTTCAGTTTTGCTTATGTTCTTTGTCTATATGCCTTTTTGTGTCTTTGATATATATGACGTGGCTCTGTGCTTATACATCCCGTCATTGTGTTACTGTTCTATGATAAGTTTAGTATTCTTGTCTTTCATTTTTGCTAATGTGCTTTGTCTACTTAGTATATAGAAATAAGAAGATGTGGTATGAGTGTCAATAAGACAACTCTCCATCCAAGTAACAATTAATGTATACTTTATAGATGTAGGAAGATGTGGTATGAGTGTCAATAAGACAACTCTCCATCCAAGTAACAATTAATGTATACTTTATAGATGTAGGAAGATGTGGTATGAGTGTCAATAAGACAACTCTCCATCCAAGTAACAATTAATGTATACTTTATAGATGTAGGAAGATGTGGTATGAGTGTCAATAAGACAACTCTCCATCCAAGTAACAATTAATAAAAAGTATCCCTTTTTGTGTTTTGTTTTACACATTTAACGTGGCTCTGTACTTATACATCCCGTTATTGTGCTATTGTTATTGTCTTTAATTTTTGCTAATGTGCTTTGTCTATTTGCCTTTTTGTTCTTCTTTGTAACGTATTTTTTTTTTTTTTTTACAGTGATGACGATTATAACACAATGTTGACTGCTGTAAAACCAGGTTTAATCCACAATTTTCTGCATATGAAAATGTCTTTACTTAGTCATGAATACCGGTATAAAACTTGTTATCCATTCGTTTGGTGTGTTTGAGTTTTTGATTCTGCCAATTAATTAGGAACTTTCCATTTTGAATTTTCCCTCGGAGTTCAGTATTTTGTGATTTTACTTTTTTGTATGTTTCAAAGTTTAG